>NC_091436.1:22880878-23186316 GCF_964237555.1 Oryctolagus cuniculus
ATGGTACAGAAAAAGACCAGCCATTTTTTCTTCAACGTTCGAGGGCCAGAGTGTTCCTGTGCCTGACGATGCACTCTAAAGGAATGCATGCTGAAGATGCTTTATTACTCTTCTGAAACAGGAAGACAAGAATCAAAGAATCCCTAGATTTCTGCCTCTGCCCTAGTGAGGTGTCCCTCAAGTTTGTAGGCTGTGGCAGCCTACCATCCTATAGCCAACAAGAGGGAGAAGCAAGAGAACAGGTGTACATATTCTTACTACATCTCCTTCCCTTCCTTGTGTCCTGGGGATCTTTGAAACTGTGGGTGCATGTGTGACCTGGCACTCATCATCGAGGAAGGTTAATCCAGTAGATGTAGTTTACCCTTACCTGTGCCTAGCTTTGACCCTTCCTTCTGCCACAACCTCCTTTTTTGATCCAAATCACCTGGCAATGCCTTTTTTAATGTTTAACTTGTTTGTCTACGTCTTTGTCAGTCCCTCGTTAAATAATCTGGCCTGCTCATTGAGCCTGCTGGCTTCGATAGGACCAAAGCAATATTTACCTTTGTTTTCATTAACTGTGGCCATGCAGCTGGAACTATATGCATGTGTGCCTTTCTCATGTCCATCAGGCAGTTCATTGTCCCTGATATGGAGGCCCCATCCAGAGTACAGACTCCCCATGGATATATTGCCCTAATACCTATGCAGATGGATGATATCTCTCAGAGGTTTTAACTCTTAGTTCCAGGACATCCTATGCAGGGGAGGGTTGAGATCAAGGATAGGAGCGTAGGAAGGGGAAGGGCAGCTAGGTTCTTGTCTCAATATTGACTGGGCCCTAGACACACATTGAAGGTGGAGGAGAGAGCACACATTCCTGTCACCCTCATCATCATGCCACCCAGCATAACTTGCAGGACAAACTGATATATCTGATATATCTAATATAAGGCCATGGTGAATGGTTCTACTCTGGAACCATGAGTCATTGACCCTAGAGCATAAAACATCATACTTTTATGTAAGTACAACATAAGTTTTGCATCATTTTATAACCTTCCAGTGCGTTTTATAATTTATTTAACTCCAACATTTTGACCAAAGTTTTGGGTCAAATCCAATCAAAGTTATAGTGATCATTAAAATAATTAAATATAGGCAGGCAATGCTAACTCCTTTAAGACTCAGTTCTAAGAAATTGAGACTCAGTAAAGAAAACAGAAAACAGATAAAACTTTACCTCAAGAAACATAAAATTTGTGTTACCTTGGTCAGTTAAAACAGCACAGAAAATCCTTGATTAAAAGGACTAGCACATAACATCAACATATGATTGCATTACTTACCAGCAACTAACTAGATAATGATAAAAAGAGATTGAGAATCAGATAATCCTGTTGTCAGGAACTGGAAGAGTCATTGACAAAATGTAAGTTTCAGAGAAGGGAGAAAATACTTATGTTGAAAAATTGTTAATGGATTAAAGCTTCTGTCTTGATAGCTTAGATGGGGAACCTGTCTGGCCAGTAATAGTCAGAGGCATTCCTGCTCTCTTCCTGACATTTGAGACTGAGTGAGCAGGGGTAGTGAACAGGAAGGAAAGAGAGAGAGGGGTGCAGATTTTAGTTCAATACCCTAACAGGCACTCTGAATTCAGATGCAATCAAGGAAATTTCAAGCAACACTAGGGATCTCTCCTGGCTAAAAACCCTCTTTTACTGCAAGACTTTATCCAGTCTCATGCACTGGATAAATTTCTTTGAAAGGAAACTGAGGCAGAACAAGACCAACATTCCCATTGCTAAAGGGCAGAAGGGGGTTAATCAGTTTTGCCCCAGAAAACCTGGCTTTTGAGTCTTTAAGACCAGCTGGCTCTCAAATCACTTCTAACTGCCTGACGGAGTCCCAGTGGCTTTAATTGATAGTGTACTATGGCAGAGAACAAGGAACTCTGAAGAAGCAGCAGAGGCAGTCTGTCATGACTAGCCCTTCTAATGATCTTGGATGGATCCTCCAGAAATGTTGCCGGAACCTATAATTCTAATTGCTCAGGTTTATATCTCTTGCCCAAGAAATTTTGCAGGTTTTCGTTCCACTGAGTTTTGTGAGATGTTAGAGCTCTTTTAGATTATAATTCTTTCCGCCAGATTTATTGTCTCACATCCATGGGAAAGAGAGCAAAATAAAGGAGGATTATTGATGAAAAAATAGAGAAACTCCTACCAGTCATGAGGGGTGTTTAGAGGGCTGTTGTCTAGGGGTTTTCACAAGCTGTAAAAGGGAAAACATTTTCGTAATTGGTCAAGGAGAGATATTGAGAAGTGATGGTTTTCATTGCTTAATTGGCTAAAAGTTAAGTCTCCAGTCACAGAAGTCCTGCCCAAAAGCTTGTTGCTTGATTTTTCTCAGGTGCTCTGAGACTTATCTCCATATGGTGGAATGGAGTCCCATGATCTCTGTCTACCTAACCTGGATTCTCTCGTAACTAACATATTGAATCTACAAATTCCAGTAAGTATATCAATAAATTTACCTTGATATAACATCGTGATTTTTCTTTTCTGATCTGGTTTCATTTAGAATTCAGTCCCAGACAACTGTTGGGATTTTTTTTTCTGATGTAGGTTGGCTGAATCCTTCAGTCATTTGACTTTATAACCTGGTTTGACTCTGCTTATGTGTCTGGGTTTGCTTGTGTCCACAGGCACCATGTGGTCCTGGGAGTAGGTCTTAAGAAATATCAGCATCTCCTTGCAAGGCAACTGCCTTTATTGATGTGAAGGTGACATTTTATTTTCATCAAGCATCCACATGTCCCTCTGTGGTTTTCAGTTTCCTTGTAGTTTTTTGGGGTGTGTGTGTCCAGTTGTGGAAAACATGTTTTGAACAGAAATTGTGTATAATACTTTTAGGCTGAGGCACTTGAGAGTTGGTTTCAGAAATTCTCTCTCCCTCTTCCCATGCAAGAGTTGGCATGTGCTCCACCAATTCAGCTGCATAATCATCGAACTTTCACCAATCTGTTGATGGAGAATTTCCTGCCTATTGGCATTGAACATGGAGCATAGCAATGAAACACATTTGTGCTATGTTTACGCCCTGATGTTTTGTGGTCGTTTTTATTGCATCACAGTCCATTGTATTGTGATTAATCCAGTGAGGTCCTTACATGATTTTCCATTATGGGAATGGTAACCTAATTAGATAGGAGCTGAGGCTGATTTCTGCTGACAAATGAGGCCTGGTAGGTGCTTCTTTCCTGGAAACCACAGCTGATAATTTAAGTAAGCAGTTGGCCACTTGTATACCATGAATGATCGATATTTCATATTTTACTGGCAATGAACTCATTACCAGATTTAGATAAATAACCAAATTTAGGAAAATAACCCCAGGTGATTAAACTGGAAAGTGTGTTTCTTGAAATAAGTTTTGATGCCAAATATTTTTGATCAGGGAAATCAATCTTCATTTGAGGTATCCTGCTTGCAAAGAATTATGGAAGAGTCTGGGGGATAATTTCCAGGCTCCTGGAATATTTTATGTCATAGATTGTGTACCATCAGTATTTTGATAAGCATTTTTTTTTAATAAGTGCTGCATAAACTTAGACTCTCAGTTCCTGGTGTTTACTATCTTCATCAGGTTTCAGAACCACTATGAAAATCTTGTAGATAAAAAGTTTCAGATATTAAAAGAGTTATGTGTTTAGTAAAATGATTTATATGGAGAATGACATGCTTAGGATTACAACCATCTTTTTTAAGATTTATTTATTTATTTGTGAGACAGACGTACAGGAGAGAGGGGGAGAGAAAAAGCGGTCTTCAATCTGCTGGTTCACTCTCCAAATGGCCTCATTGGCTGGAATTGAGCCAATCTGAAGCCAGGAACTAGGAGCTTCTTCTGGGTCTCTCAGTTCAAGACTTGGGCCATCTTCTGCTGCTTTCCCAGGTCATTAGCAGGGAGCTGATAGGAAGTGGAGCACCTGGAATTCGAACTGATGCCCATATGGGATGCCAGAACCACAGGTGGAGGCTTAGCATACTACACCATAGCACTGGCCCTGATTATAACAATCTTATACTCACTACATCTGGAGAGCAATAGTCTTGCTTTATTCAACTTCAAGTTTGCCGTACACTAATAGTGTTTGAAACATAATAGATGTTCCTTAAATTTTTATTCTGTGACTGAAGAAGTCAGTGTGCATTTCAGGAATGTAGTTCAAAAATATATATAAAAAGACTACTATGTGGGCCAGTTCAATGGCTCACTTGGTTAATCCTCCATCTGTGGTGCCGGCATCCCATATGGGCACCAGGTTCTAGTCCCGGTTGCTTCTCTTCCAGTCCAGCTCTCTGCTGTGGCCCGGGAAGGTAGTGGAGGATGGCCCAAGTGCTTGGGCCCTGCACCTGCATGGGAGACCAGAAGGAAGCACCTGGCTCCTGGCTACGGATTGGCACTGCTTTGACTCCAAGCTACTCCACTTCTCATCCATTTCCTTGCCAATGTGCTCAAGTACTTGAGTTGCTGTCATCAACATGGGAGATCCAGATGGAGCGCCTGGCTTCAGCCTGGCCCAGCCTGCCTCATCTTGGCCCAGTCTGGCCCAGCCCTACCTGTTGGGGACATCTGGGAAGTGAAGTAGCAGATGGAAGATATCTCTCTGTCTCCCTGACCCCATCCCAGTTCTCCCTTTTTGTTACTCTGTCTTTCAAATCAATCAATCAGTGTTCAGGAAAAAGATAACTTTAGAGGAATATGTGGGAAGTTGAGAATGGCTTGTAGCCAGGCTGATGATCCAAGGAAAGGCGAGGTCACAGAGAGCCATGGAGGCTTCTCTGATGTGACCGGGCCTCAGTGCATGGTTCCATGCTCACCAGCTCTTTGTAATGACTATGATGACTAACTAAATGTTTGTGTTTACCTCTGAAGTCTTAATGTGTTGACATTTAGACTGGGTGGGCTTTGGGAAGCCAATTAGATCTGAGAGTGGAATCCTTATGAATTGGTGTTTGTGTAGAGGGGATGCTGGGGTCTGTTCATGCTCTCTTTCTGCTGTGAGGACACTACAAGAAGTGAACTGCCTGAATCCAGAAGAGGGTTATCCCAAAGACTCTACCTGCTAGAAACCTGATTTTGGATGTCCAGCCTCCAGAACTCTGAGAAACAGATTTCTGTTGTTCTAAAACCAGTTAGGCTATGTCTATTTGCTAGAGCTGACCAACTGACTAGGTCAACCCCCTTTTACCCATTGTAAAATTTAGAGTGCCAATTATGGAAAGTAAATGAAAGTAAAATCAGTAATGTACATTTTAAATTTCAACATATACATAATATAAAGGACAAGTAGAACAATGTTTATTTTGAAAATCAAAACATTGATATATGATATATATTGATATATATAGTATATATAATATACATATTGATATATAAAATATATATAGTCATGCATTTTATTATAGTTCAGTTATTTTTGCATATTTGTATCAACTTGCATATTTGTATCAACCAATTTAAAATTCACTTATTCAAAATGATACAGATTTGAAAAATCCTTCTATAGATGATATACAACCATTGGAAAAGTTTTTTTTAATATTTTTTACTTATTTGATAGAGATAGACAGATGATAGATATAAATAGATAGATAGACAGATAGAGAATCTTCTATCTGCTGGTTCACTTCCAAAATGGGTGCAATGACAAGGGCTGCGTAAGGCCTAAGTCAGGAGCCTGGAACTCCATCTGGATATAACACATCATTGGCAGGAGCTCAAGCACGTGGGCCATTCTCTGCTGCTTTCTCAGGCACATTAGCAGGTTGGTGGTTGGAAGTAGAGTTGCCAGGACCCAAACTGGTGCTCTGATATGGTACACTGATGACACAGTGGCTGCTTAGTCAATTGTGCTGCAACACTGGCCACAACTAGAAAAGTTTTTAAAACGTTTTTGCCTTTAAGGTTTCTATTTTAAAATGGTTTTGAAAATACAGAAAAGTATAAAGAAAAGTTCATGGATACATGTAGATTTAAGAATTTTTAACATTTTTCCATGTTTTCTTCACATGTAAATGTGATCTATAAACATAAAAATATTCTATTTTATTGAAAGCAGAAATGGATATATTAATATATAATGTGGAATTTATGACAAATATAACATAAGGGTATATTATTAAGTGAGAAGTTTAATTCAGTGAAGACATCTATAGATATCTATAGTAAATAACATGGCACCTACAACATTTTTATATTTCATATATATTTTTATTTCCATATATGAGAGAAAGTGTGTAGTATTTTTTTCTCTCTGTGTCTGGCTTGTTTTATTCAGCATAATAATCTCCAATACTGTTCATTTGTGTTATATATATCAAGATTTCATTTTTTTTTTTTTGACAGGCAGAGTTAGTGAGAGAGAGAGAGAAAGAGAGAAAGGTCTTACTTTTCCCGTTGGTTCACCCCCTAATGGCCACTACAGCCAGCGCATTGCAACTGGCGTGCCGCGCCGATCCGAAGCCAAGAGCGAGGTACTTCCTCCTGGTTTCCCATGTGGGTGCAGGGCCCAAGTACTTGGACCATCCTCCACTGCCCTCCCGGGCCACAGCAGGGAGCTGGACTGGAAGAGGGGCAACTGGGACAGAATCCGGCGCCCCGACTGGGACTAGAACCCTGTGTGCCGGCGCTACAGGCAGAGGATTAGCCTAGTGAGCTGTGGTGCAGGCCAAGTTTTCATTGTTTAATCTGTACATCCATTGATTGATATCTAGATTAATTCCATATCTTTACTGGTATTTCTTTTGTATGCTGACTTTACTTCATTTGAATGCATTCCCAGAAGTAGTATAGCTGGGGTATGTTGTAGGTGTAGTTTCAGTTTTTTGAGGAATCTCTGTATAGTTTTCCATATGACTGTACTAATTTGCATTCCCTGCAACAGTGAATTAAGGTTCCCCTTTCTCCTTCTTGTTATTTTTTGACTTTTTGTCAATAGCCATTCTAAGTGGAGTCAAAAGACCCCTATTTGTGGCTATAATTGGCTTTAAACTGAGGACAGGTTTACATGATCAGTCTGCATAAATTTTAGATAGAATAAGTCTAGAGATGGCATGGTATGGAAATTTGAGACAGAGTGTGTAAGAGACTGGGACAGAGAGACTTAATGCCCACTGAATGCTCATTGTTCCTCTCATTTCCCTAGGTTAGGGTCAAGGGACTGATTATTTCTGGCCGATTTTGTCACTTCCAGGCACAGTCATAGAAAGTTGAAAAAAGTTTGTCATCCTATCTCTTTCTTTTCCACAGAGCAATGGTGAGTACTGCTGTGGAGATGGTAACCTCTAAACCAGAAGCAGCCTGCATTCTTGACCCAAGATATGGAGGACAGTGACAATGAGAAATTGATTCATTCCCATTGGGCTTGCTGCCCTAGAGAAATATTCTTTTAATTTTTAAACCACTAAGATTTGGAGCTTAACCTCTTAGCATGGCCTAGGACTAACTGATTAATAAAATCAACTTAAAACAAAAATAGGGATGCATGGTAGGGTTTCAAGTGAGATGAAATCTTAGCAAAATATGTTATGGATTTGAAAGAAGTTTTTGATTAGTTACAGGGCTAAGGATTGGGGCAGATAGCTGTTTGTAACTGTTAGACTTAACCAACTACATGACCTGATGCCACAAAAATCAAAATACAGAGTATAATATGGTATTAAATGAAATTGCAATTTTAATTGGTAAAAGTGCTCTGCATAGTATCAACTGCATAGTAATTCAAATATTTCTTTTTTCAATTTAAATAGTTTTATATGCATATAAGAAATTTGGCAAAAGTCTCATTTTCCTTAAAATTTTCAAGAATGCTATTAGAAACTAATAATTATTCTTTTCGAATATATACGGACAAATCATTCTAAAATAAAATCATTGTAATGCCAACCTACATTTTTTTTTTATTTTATTTTTATTTTTTTTTAAACTTTTATTTAATGCATATAAATTTCCAAAGTACGACTTATGGATTACAATGGCTTCCCCCCCATACCGTCCCTCCCACCCACAACCCTCCCCTTTCCCACTCCCTCTCCCCTTCCATTCACATCAAGATTCATTTTCGATTATCTTAATATACAGAAGATCAGCTTAGTATACATTAAGTAAGGATTTCAACAGTTTGCTCCCACACAGAAACATAAAGTGAAAAATAATAGATGATTTTTTTAAATGATGATGAAATCAGAGCAGACCTATTGTCATGTTTAATCCCAGTGAGAGTCAAGTTGGGAATTGATAATTTCTTTTCTTTTTTTTTTTTTTTTTTACAGAGGATCAGTTTATTATGCATTAAGTAAGGATTTTTTGCACCCCCATAGAAACACAAAGTGAAATATATTGTTTGAGTACTCGTTATAGCATTAAATCTCAATGTACAGCACATTAAGGATAGAGATCCTACATGAGGAGTAAGTGCACAGTGACTCCTGTTGTTGACTTTACCAATTGACACTCCTGTCTATGGCATCAGTAATCTCCCTATGCTCCAGTCATGAGTTTCCAAGGCTATGGAAGCCCTCTGAGTTCTCCGACTCTTATCTTGTTTAGACAAGGTCATAGTCAAAGTGGAGGTTCTCTCCTCCCTTCAGAGAAAGGTACCTCCTTCTTTGATGACCTGTTCTTTCCACTGGGATCTCACTCGCAGAGATCTTTTGCCAGAGTGTCTTGGCTTTCCATGCCTGAAATACTCTCATGAGCTTTTCAGCCAGCTCCGAATGCCTTTAGGGCTGATTCTGAGGCCAGAGTGCTATTTAGGACATCTGCCATTCTATGAGTCTGCTGAGTATCTCACTTCCCATGTTGGATCACTCTCCCCTTTATTTACTCCATCAGTTAGCGTTAGCAGGTACTAGACTTGTCTATGTGCTCCCTTTGACTCCCAGTCCCTTCGCCATGACCAACTGTGAACTGAAACTGATCACCTGGAACAGTGAGATGGCATTGGTACATGCCACCTCGATGGGATTGAATTGGAATCCCCTGGTATGCTTCCAACTCCACCACTTGGGGCAAGTCAGCCTGAGCATGTCCCAAATTATACATCTCTTCCCTCTCCCATTCCCACCACCATGTTCAACAGGGATCACATTTCAGTTAATTTTCAACACTTAAGAATAACTGTGCATCAATTACAGATCTAAACCAGTCATATTAAGTAGAACAGATAAAAAAAACTACTAAGAGGGATAATGTATTAAGTTGTTCATTAACAGTCAGGGCTATGCTGATCAAGCCACCATTTCCCATAGTGTCCACCTCACTCCAACAGGTTTCCCTCTTGGTGTTCAGTCAGTCGTCACCGATCAGGGAGAACATATGGTATTTGTCCCTTTGGGACTGGCTTATTTCACTCAGCATGATGTGTTCCAGATTCCTCCATTTTGTTGCAAATGACTGGATTTCGTTGTTTCTTACTACGGTATAGTATTCTAAAGAGTACATATCCCATAATTTCTTTATCCAGTCTATCGTTGATGGGCATTTAGGTTGGTTCCAGGTCTTAGCTATTGTGAATTGAGCTGCAATAAACATTAGGGTGCAGACCTCTTTTTTGTTTGCCAATTTAAATTCCTTTGGGTAAATTCCAAGGAGTGGGATGGCTGGGTTGAATGGTAGGGTTATCTTCAGGTTTCTGAGGAATCTCCAGACTGACTTCCATAGTGGCTTGACCAGTTTGCATTCCCACCAACAGTGGGTTAGTGTCCCTTTTTCCCCACATCCTTGCCAGCATCTGTTGTTGGTAGATTTCTGCATGTGAGCCATTCTAACCGGGGTGAGGTGAAACCTCATTGTGGTTTTGATTTGCATTTCCCTGATTGCTAATGACCTTGAACATTTTTTCATGTGCCTGTTGGCCATTTGGATTTCCTCTTTTGAAAAATGTCTATTGAGGTCCTTGGCCCATCTCTTAAGTGGGTTGTTGGTTTTGTTTTTGTGGAGTTTCTTGATCTCTTTGTAGATTCTGGTTATTAACCCTTTATCTGTTGCATAGTTTGCAAATATTTTTTCCCATTCTGTCGGTTGTCTTTTCACTCTCCTGACTGTTTCTTTTGCAGTACAGAAACTTCTCAATTTGATGCAATCCCAATAGTTGATTTTGGCTTTGACTGCCTGTGCCTCCCGGGTCTTTTCCAGAAATTCTTTGCCTGTGCCAATATCTTGAAGGGTTTCTCCAATGTTCTCTAGTAACTTGATGGTGTCAGGTCGTAGATTTAGGTCTTTAATCCATGTTGAGTGGATTTTTGTGTAAGGTGTAAGGTAGGGGTCTTGCTTCATGCTTCTGCACGTGGAAATCCAATTTTCCCAGCACCATTTATTGAATAGACTGTCCTTGCTCCAGGAATTAGTTTTAGATCCTTGATCAAATATAAGTTGGCTGTAGATGTTTGGGTTGATTTCTGGTGTTTCAATTCTGTTCCATTGGTCTATCCATCTGTTTCTGTACCAGTACCATGCTGTTTTGATTACAACTGCCCTGTAGTATGTCCTGAAATCTGGTATTGTGATGCCTCCAGCTTTGTTTTTGTTGTACAAGATTGCTTTAGCTATTCGAGGTCTCTTGTGCCTCCATATAAATTTCAGCACCATTTTTTCCAGATCTGAGAAGAAGGTCTTCGGTATCCTGATTGGTATTGCATTGAATCTGTAAATTGCTTTTGGGAGAATGGACATTTTGATGATATTGATTCTTCCAATCCATGAGCATGGAAGATTTTTCCATTTCTTGGTATCCTCTTCTATTTCTTTCTTTAAGGTTTTGTAATTTTCATTGTAGAGATCTTTAATGTCTTTGGTTAAGTTTATTCCAAGGTATTTGATTGTTTTTGTAGCTATTGTGAATGGGATTGATCTTAGAAGTTCTTCCTCAGCCATGGCATTGTCTGTGTATACAAAGGCTGTTGATTTTTGTGCATTGCTTTTATACCCTGCTACTTTGCCAAACTCTTCTATGAGTTCCAATAGTCTCTTAGTAGAGTTCTTTGGGTCCCCTAAATACAGAATCATGTCATCTGCAAAGAGGGATAGTTTGAGTTCTGCCAACCTAAATTTTAAGTGTCTGTGTCTTTACCAAGCTCAACAGTTTCTCTTAACAGGAACATATTGGCCATCGAAGGACAGTCCACATGCTTTTGAGGTGTCCACAGCAAGCATCCTGGACTCTTGTCCTTCTGATCCTATTTCACAGAATCAGGAGCTGTAGAGTGGGCTCATTTGAAACAAGATCAGAAATGGGCTGGTCCCCATGGATTCCTTGATCTAATCTAATCCATCCTAATTGGACATACAGAGATCCACCTGGCTCATCACCAGTAGATTTGTGGGATGTAGATACAACCCCTCATAGCAGGGTCTTCTATTTCTCCATGTTTGTTGTTGTTGTTCCTTTATGTGTTTCAGATCACATTATATGTTCAATTTTGAAACTCATCACTAAGTTTTTCAAAATAAATACTTTCTATTGCTGTTGCATTTTTAATTAATAGCTTTAATTTATAGCTAGGGATTATTCTTTTTTTTTAAAGATTTATTTTTCACTTGAAATTAAGAGTTTCACAGAGAGAGGAGAGGCAGAGAGAGAAAGAGAGGTCTTCCATCAGATGGTTCACTCCCCAGTTGGCCACAGCGGCTGGAATTGCACCAATCTGAAGCCAGGAGCCAGAAACTTCTTCCAGGTCTCCCACATGGGTGCAGGGCCCAAGGACTTGGGCCATCTTCTACTGCTTCCCCAGGCCATAGCAGAGAGCTGGATCAGAAGAGGAACAGCCAGGACTAGAACTGGTGCCCAAATGGGATGCCGGTGCTTCAGGCTATGGCTTTTAACCGCTGCACCACAGCACCGGCCCATAGCTAGGGATTATTCTACCTTGTGAATATACACTCATTTGTATTTACTTTCCTGAACTTTTAGACTTCCAGGTATTATTGTATTTTACTATTTTTAATCATGAAATAATGCTTATGACACATGAAGTAATGAAGAAAATACCTCTGTATTAAAGACTTGTTTTTCCTTGAGATTATTTCTTTGCAGAAAAATGTCATTTAGTGGAATTCTGGATCAAAGAATAAAGATATTAAATAATTGTGGAAATTTCTTTTCATAAGTGATCTTAAATTGTGTATGCCAAAATCTCTGATTAGATTCCTCTATTCAAACAATAAGGTCATTAAAATAATATTAATGATGATAATTTAATTGTAGCATTCTATTAATATTATTTTGATAATCATGGAGGTCATTTAAAGGGTACAAAACAAAAATATAATGGTTTCATGGCTCTAATTTACCCTTACAAGACTCAGAAAAATTTTTTTAAAAAAGCAGATTCATATACATTCATATATATATGTTTATGTGTGTATATATATATATATATGAACATACATATATATTTATTGAGAGAGAGACAAGGAGAGAGAAAGCATGTATTACAGTGCAGTTCTTTGTACTATTCTTGCAGCTTTTATATAAATCTGAAATCATTTAAAATAAAAATTACAAAAGCAAATACTACATAAAAAACTCTCACATTAAGGCTTTCCACTTTTCATTTTTTCCTTAATTTTGCTTTAATACTGGAATATATTTAATAAATTTTTAAAGATTTTTATTTATTTGAAAGGCAGAGTTACAGAGAGAGGTAAAGACAGAGAGAGAGGTCTTCCATCTGCTGGGTCACTCCCCAGATGGCCAGAACGGCCAGAGCTGTGCTGATCCAAAGCCAGGAGCCAGGAACTTCTCCCAGGTCTCCCACATGGGTGCAGGGGCCCAAAGACATGGGCCATCTTCTACTGCTTTCCCAGGCCACAGCAGAGAGCTGGATCAGAAAAAGAGTAGCTGGGACTTGAACTGGCGCCCACATGGGATGCTGGCGCTTCAGGCTAGGACTTTAACCCACTGCACCATAGCGCCACCCACTATTTATTAATTTTAATAGAACAGATGATAGTCTGCAGATAACGTTTTTATTTATAAATGATATGCTGCCTTGGTTATAGGAACATCACCATAAAACATTTAAATGGGATGTGGCAATGTTGAAGCTAAAATTAATAGTCCTTTCTTTTAGAATCAGTGCTCCACAGGCTAATTATGCATTCAGACTCATTTTAAAGCAGATTCATAATAAATATTACTTACCATGAAATTTGCATTAAAATCATTGTTCAATTCTATATAATAATTATTCAGTGAAATCCTGAAGACCTTAAGATGTAAATTTTCTTATTGATTTTCCCATTGAATTTAAATCAAATAAATTTATTAATAATCACAGTTTATGTAGGATTCACTCTTTGTTAAGCACTTTCAATTTGCTAAGTGCTACATACATGACAGAAGACAATCACTGTTTATTTTCAAGGTGCTTTCCAAAAATAGAATAATGAAGACAGCTTGAGCAAGGCTGACACTGTGCTGGGTTTTAATAAAGCTGCCACTCCTCTCCTCCTTATTCCAGATGGGGAGGAGAGGGAAGCTGACTTGAGTTGCCCAGGGAGGTGGGAAGAGAGTGCAGGTGAGTGAGCAAGTGTGCAGCTCCTCCAGTACGCAGCTTCCTCAGCTGTCATTTCTTCTACAGGAAAGTCATTTATTTGGGGCTATGCAGTCATTCAGAGGAGACTTCTCAGTGACTCACCTCGGGATGACTTTGCAAAAGCAAGGAACTCTGGCAGCGAGGCAAGCTGGGGTTGGCCTTGGCAGAGCTGCATGGCAGATGGCAGCCATGGGAGGCAAGATGCTTGACTGTACTCAGTTTGGCTTTCAACCCGGACTGCAAGAAGATGCTCAAATATCGAGGCATTCCTGATCCTTTCTCAGCACTCTGTTCTTTAGCTTGAAACCTACTCCAAAGGGTTTTTTTCTCCTGAAAAATATCATTCACAGTTGCCTTTCCTTTGGTCGACTCCCAGAGGTTCAGCTCTGTGCTTTCTACGACTCTTAAGCTCTTGCCTTTGCCTGTATCCATGGCTTTTCCTCCTTGCTCACGGGCATTTCTCTCAGTGCTCAACCGGATAGTGAAAGCACCTTTTCTACTGTCCTCTAGTGTTTCATAGCAGTGCTTTAGAGTTCAGTTGTGAAAGTTTCAACTCCCAGATCTTTCTACTACTGCGCTTCTAAGACCTCATACAAGTACTTAGATTCTTTTAGATTGAGCCTTCACATATATAAAATGAGAATAATGATAACAAATGTCACTTCCACTTTTACTGTCCCTTTAAAGATCTTGGACTTGGGAGTCTGGATTGATCAAAAGGAAACTAACATGGAAATTATTTGGAAATTTTATTAGTTTCATTATATTTACTAGAAGATAGGGAATATATCAGGGCTAGTCCAGGAGAAGAAACATTTCATAGGCTCTGTGTAGATAACAGTCTTCTTCACTCCAACTATGTCGTAAGATGCATTCTATGAATAAATGCAGCCCAGTGGGAAATCATCCCTCCAGATTCTCCAGAGTAAACTTCAGTGGTGTGCCCTGAAACAGGCATGGGTATCACCTCAACTTTATAATCAGTGGGAGTGGTGGCAATGGCGCTGAGTTCTATCAGAGGGCCACAGAATATAACAGAGAAGAAAGATTCAGGAAACAGAAAAACAAAGTGAGGCAACAAAATGACAAATAGAGAGAACCTGTGGCCATTCAAGGCTATACCACCTTGTGTTTCTTATACAGCCTTCTGTGGTGCCCCAGGAATGCCACCAGATATGATATTTAACACAAAGGAAACTTTCTACATTTTTTTCAGGGTTATTCCAAATTCATTTGGATTTTAGAACTTGTAATTATTATTATTACTCAGTAGGAGTCTAAATCTTCATATCACAAAATGCTCTGATATCTCTTTGTAAATGTTAGGGGAAAATCATACATGCTTGGTACATTCAAGTGTTCAGAAAATATTAGTTGTTATTGTTACAAATATAATATGCCCCATTGCATACTGCCAAGGATGAAACAAAGCTCCTTTGAATGCTTGATAAACCTAGTGTTCTCTAGTTCTAGTTTCCTCAGTGTTGGTCTGATAAATATATAGCACTGGGGCTGGTGCTATGGCACAGCCATGGCCTGCAGATCTGGCATCCCAAAGGAGCATTGGTTAAATTCCCAGCTGTTCTACTTACAATCCAGCTTCCTACTAATGCATCTGGAAAAGCAGCAGAGGATGGCCCAGGTCCTTGGGCCCCTGCACTCACGTGGGAGACTCAGAAGAAGCTCCTGGCTCCTGGTTTCAGCCTGGCCCAGCCCTGGCCATTGTAGCCATTTCCCCAAACGAATGAATCAATGGATGGAAGATCTCTCTCTCTCTCTCTCTCTCTCTCTCTCTCTCTCTCTCCCTCTCCCTCTCCCTCTCCTTTTCTCCCTCTCTCCCATCCAAGCACTAACCAGGTCCAACCCTGCTTAGCTTCTTAGATCAGACAAGATCAGGCCCATTCAGGATGGCATGGACATAGACTCTTCCCCACTACCCCTGCCCCCAACAATGTCTCTGTTTCTCTCTCTGTAACTCTGTCTTTCAAATAAATCATCTTTTTTTTAAAAAAAGAAACTAATAAATAGCATTTACATATCTAACCTACATGGCATTTCCTACAAACCAAACCTGAGTCACCCTAGTCATCAGTCTAGCTCACTAACCTTGAACTGCCAAGAAATATGGTGCAACCACATATTAATTTTACACTGTAGATGCCTTCAGTAAAGTCAATATACTCTGTTTCTCCTTTTTGCTGATTTCTGCAAAGGGAAGAAGAAGAGGTAAGCATGCTTTCTGTGTTTCTAAGCCTAATTAGAGTCTCCAGTTGTTAGAAGGGACAGAAACAGTCAAAATAAACTGTGAGCAAGTAATTATTGAAGATAAATGTCTAGCTGTACACTTGATTCAGCTGTAGTTGAAGACCATTTTCTCCCATGCCAGGGAGAAATTTATTAGCTTTGTTCGTCCTCAGAATATAGGAGCATGGGGGAAGGCTTTAGAAATATTTTACTATGAGGTCTGTGGATCTCAGGGACAAGGGGGTTTCATGAGTAAATTTGGATCCAAATCCATAGGGACTTCCAACACAATGCTCTTATGTGCCTCCTTTCCCTTTGTGTACTGACTGACCTGGTAAATGCTACTACACTACTTAGGGTAGAACAGGAGAGGGATGGGTTAGAAGCCCTGCAAGTCCTTGCTGATGGACAACGCTATTCCGCTTGCCTGAGTGTGATTCTCACCCTCTCAGATAGATCACGAGCCTCTTCCACTGCTCAGATTGTGCAGCTGAAGGTACAGCTTCTAAGTAGCTTCCTTTTGGCAGTTTTCCCATCCCTACTGGGGATGTGGTATCAAAATGCAAGCTGCGGAAAATCAAATGAAATCACATTTACATGTTCTAGAATCAAGGCTCTGTCACTCCTTCTTCATTTACTTCACCCAAAGGGCTTTGATGAGGGATGTTTTGATGACGATTTCTCTGAACAGTTGGAGCATCACATAAATGATTGTTCTGTAGCTTTCAATAAGATTCTGTCATACCATCTCACAAGCTCTTTTTACCAAAGCTCTAATTACAAAAATTGTTATATAAACAGATGTCTGTTACACCAAAGTCTAGTTTTCTTGCAACTATAATTTTTCTGAGTTCATATGCCAGTGGGCTAAAAGAAACACTGTTCGATGTTACCAAGGAATGTTTTTATACAGTGATGTGTGCACAAAGGTGGTTATCATCCAGGCTCCCTTTGCCTGCATACTCCAAGCAACAGGAAGAAAGGATTCAGAAGACAAAGCACTCTACAGGCCTGGCTTGATCCCATGTGGAAATCTCTATCTTGGTTAAGCGAATTCCTTTTCCAAAGGTACACACATCTGTCCATGGCTCCCTTCTAACCAAGATGAAGACTAAAATTTGTCTTTGTAGAGTTTTATTTAATTGTGAAAGTGGTAAAGCACAATTGATGGTCTTCCATGAAGCAAGACTCATTATCTCGAAAGCCGCTGAGCTAACACTAATTTATTCATGTATGCATGAACAACACAAGCTTTTCTGAGTATCTATTATATACCACGCAGCATTTTTCTGCCCATACAGAATGCTAAATAGAGGCAGACTTGAATGTTGCCCTCAAGAAACTTATACTCTAGTTGGGGAGACAATTAATGGCAAAAGTTGACCATTAAAGGCATCGTAAACTTACAATTTGAAAGTATAGATATTTAGGAGTACATAGAAGCACTAAAGAGGATCCTGCCAGGAAATAATCTTTGAACATAGTCTATATAATGTATAGGGCAGAACAGGTAAATGAAACAGCACATTATGTTTTGTGACCCTAAAAAATATCAATTTGGTTGGAACTCCAAGAGTGGGGGGAAGTAAAATGAGAAAGGAGGAAGGAGCAAGGGGACACTGTGAAGTCTTTTGCATGCCACATTTGGTTTTTCCCCTTCATGTTGACAGCAATGAGAGAACATTACTCATTTTATTCAGAAAATGCATAAGATTGTGTTTTTAAAATTCAATCTGGCTATAGAGTGACAAGTTAGTGGAAGTGTCAAAGGAAGATGGGAAATACCAGTTGGGAGAAGTTCTATCATGTGATTTTTGTGGAAGAGAAGATTGGAGTTTGAACTAGGTCTTGGTAATGAGAGACACTGACTTCGGTGCTGTTTGGAGGATAAGGTCCAGAGGTGAGTATCCTCAGCACCTCCAAGAGCAAGTACCCAGGCAAATCCTCTTTGAGGATACTCCACCTCCATCTCTACAGCTGGCACTCTGTAGCTTCATAGCACAGGGGACCCTCATGCTCAGTTTGGAATTCTAAGTCCTGCTGTATCTGCTGTGCTAGCCCACACATTAAGATACTGAGAAACTGAACCCTCTTGAGGTTCCCTAAGATGAAATGTAGTGACTTGGCCCCAAAGCTGTGAGCTTCCCTAAAAGTATCCCATGCTACCAGTTCCTCTAGTCTCAGAGGAAAATGCGTCTCTACTTGCTCAAAGTTAACCTGGGCTGCTGCATCCTGGATCTCTTCCCGCTCCTGGATCCAAGCCCTTCTATGGGTAGTGTCCACTCTGCCCACTTCCTTCCCGCTCACTTCTTTATGAAGTGTCCCTTAGCAGGTGCCCTGTGCTATACTTCTGCAAGGCCAGGCCAAGAACCCAGACTTTGTGTCTGCACTTTCTTGCTTCACTACTCCCTCCCATTCAGTTGCTTGCCACTTCAATAATGATCTCACAGATTCCACATCAGGTTCACGATAATCAGAGTAGTTTTAGAACAGTTTCTCAGCAGTGTTTGATGTCACTCACTACTTTGTCTTTGGTTTCCCATGATGCTACTTTTGTCTATATATTTCTTTTCTGGTTATTCCTTCTCAGGCTTTTGGGATCCTAGCGTTCCCTAGGTTGGATCCTCATATGTGGATGATAGTTAATGGGAATTTCTAGTCTCTTCAATATTCAGTGCTGCTCATTTTTAAACATTTTTTAAAGATTTTATTTATTTATTTGAGAGGTAGAGTTATAGACAGTGAGAGGGAGAAACAGAGAGAAAGGTCTTCTGTCTGTTGGTTCACTCCCCAAATGACCACAATGGCTGGAGCTGTGCCGATCTGAAGCCAGGTGCTTCTTCACAGTCTCCTATATGTATACAGGGACCCAAGGACTTGGGCCATCCTCCACTGCTCTCCTAGGCCACAGCAGAGAGCTGGATCAGAAGAGGAACATCCAGAACTAGAACTGGCACCCAAATGGGATGCCGGCGCTGCTGGCGGAGAATTAGGCTACTACACCACAGTGCTGGCCCCAGTGCTGTTCATTTTTAATGTCATGACACCTACACATGAATACCAAAACAAAGCAAAAAGAGTGAAAATAAAACACACAAACTCTTATCTCATATATGAGGGATCTTCCAAAAGTTTAAGGAAAATATGTTATATAAAATCTATGCATGGATTTCAAAATTTTTTCACCAAAGTAAACTTATCTTTTAATTACACTTTTCTATGAACTTTAAAAAGTGCCTAATATTTTTAAGTGATGATTATATAAAGTGAACTGTCTTAGTCCTCATCACTGAATATATTTAAGCAGATTATAGACATTTGTGACTTGAGGGAATTGATTCTCATAGAGAGAGTATGAACATTGAACACGAGGATGGAATTGAATTAAACTTGCTTTTAGACGTCACCTAACCTGAAATCTGATGACTGAAGTAATGCTTATGTGGGCATGGCAAATGCAAAACATTTTGTTTTTTCATATTTATTTTTATTAATCCTTTGAGCAATCCTAAAATGTAGGTAGTATGTCTGTTTTTTGTATGCATTAAGATAATCTAAACATTAATTTATTTGTATATAAACACATAAAAGACTATAAATAGCCAAGCTGAGATTTAGAGATTTTTATCTTCTGATTCCAAATCCCATACCTTTCACATGATAACACATGATTCTGTGATGTCTGTAAATGTTATTTCTTCAATAAGATTATCTTAATGAGAATGTAAAACATAGATATTTAAATTTTAAGTGCAAGGACCATTCTATATTTCAAGAGACTTTAGCTTGTAAAAACATTAGGGGTGCTCTTTTAGAAAAATATTACAAAATCATAAAGATATTTGCTAAAGTTTGGCAGGAGTCAATGTACTTGAGGGACCTGAAGCTTAGACCTGACTAAATTTATTACAAGAGTAAATAATTGCCACTTACACCAAGTTCTCTATATCCTAAATTATTCCAGAAAACAGCAGAAATCCCATTGACTGTTCAGAAAGACCATAACCATTTCATCTGTTTCTGAATAGGAGCACACAATTTTGATGGTTTCTGAAGGAACCAGACTGTTCATCTAAAAGCAGAAGCCTAGCCGTTGTTTACATCAATGGAATAGATTTATTTATTTTTAAAATTTTTCCAGTGCCCTGTAAGGTATGGACTTCTCATTAATGAAATGCATTTCTCCATTTAACTCTTTCATTTGTTTCTCCCTCTCAGACAGATTTTAGAGGTGCAGGTAGAGCCATTGCTGCTGTTAAGGTAGTTTGTAAGAGGCAGGCTTATAAGGAGTGGAGGTCATTCTTGGATGCGATGGGATACCTGAAGAACAAGTTAGAGATGAAGGATTTTATCATGTTGTTGACTGAGGTGGCATGAAAATAAATGAAGTACAAAGCACAGAAATTACTAAGAAGTTGGTATTGTCAAGCCTGTTGTGTTGGAATCTGTCTTCAGGCATCCTACTTTACCATTGCACCTTGTTCTTGACTAATATGCAATTATTCATGTTTCTATGGAGTTCTGATCTAAAGTCATCCTGTAAAATAGCAACAAATTTTATCCCTGGATTATTCACTTCTTTCATAGCCCTTTTAAAATTCACTTTTAGGTAAGAGAATGAATAAAATCATGCCACCAAGTCATATTTTAGTCTTCAGAAAAATGGTGAATTGATCATTTATTTGCCTCCTTAAGTCATAATCTCAAAATCAGGAGGCTAATAAAAACTTACTCATGTTTACAGCTTTATTTTAAGGGAGAGGTAACCAAAACCAAGTTAGCTATTATTTCTCAATAAATGTGAAGAAATTTACTTCCATTTGTAGTTAAAAAGTGAGTGGGCTACCTGTGTTTGTTGAGTGACACTGCAAGGGTTCAGATATAGACTAGTGAGGTACTGGGCTCAGACGCTACAAGAAAGTGTTCAGTCACCTGATAATCGATTTCACTGAATGGTCTTTGAAGCAACTTTCAACTCTAGGAGACAGCTTTAAATAACAATAACTCTTTCATGCTAAGAGACCCTGCTTTGACTTTCTATTTTTAAGTAAAGAAAAACCTTGATGAGCTTATCATTTTTCCTTTCCTCCTCTAACATTGTGCCAGTGCCTTACCTATAGATAGAAAACGAATTGATGAGGACAGTTTTCTCCAAGAGAATGATAGATCCTAAAGCGTGTGTCTGGACAGCAAACACAGACTTATTTCTTATGGAGTTGTCCACGCATTGCCAAGTAACTCATCCCTACATTTATTTTCACACTTGCCCTTGAAGCTGTTCTTTAAGCCACAGTACAAAGAAGAAAGGACAGCTATAATTTAAGACATAAACAATCAATGTAACAAACAAAAAATATGGATGAGTGACACATGCAGAGCTGCAAGCTGACTGTAGTTGTTAATGCTGATTTAGAACAAGAAGATGCATAAAGCAAAATGGGCTCTTGTATTTTCTGTCACCCAGATCCAGTAAATTTCTCCTTTAACTAACTGGCTGTCATTTTTTTTTCCTGAACAAAGCCTTTTTTACCAAGTAAGGTGAAATTTTCATGAATTATGCTTACTAATGGGCTGCCGATCCTCATTTTGTCCATAGAAATATTATATAGAGTTTTTTTATTTATACTAGTAACAATTACTGTTATTTAAAATATTAGAGGCTCTTTACTGGTATCTGTTGACCACCTTTTTACAAGCCTGTAATGAAAAGTACATTAAGGAAAAAGAGCTGCATTTAAAAAATGTGTCACATATTCTAAGCACTCAGAGTGATCATTATACTTGCCATGTTGAAGACACTTTTAACTTCATTTTAAACGATTGTATTTTTCATCGTGATTTCTTTTAAGCCTTAATAATAAGGTGGGACAATCGCTGAATGGTATTCTGTTAAATGATATTACTCATTATTATTAGCTCAGCAAATAGTGCTACTTGAAATCATAGGGAATCTGAAATTATCATTTGCAAATGTGCACTGCTTTATTTTCCAGGAGAAAATGCAAATGTGTACGCATAAAAATCCAGGAACTCTGACAGCTGGCTGTTTATAGTTCCCTTGAGGGAAAGAGGAGGGGAAATAAGTTTATCAGTTTTTATAGTGCCTTTTCTTATATGGAGTCTAAGTTTTTCTAGTGAGTCAGCATGAGATTTGTTTCTGAGAATTGCATTGCTCAGTGAATGAGTGTGGTTTGCTTCTTATCTACTTATTCACCCAAATGTGTTGCTTTATGGTGTGCTTATATTATCCATGAAGAAATCGACTGATTTCAATTTAGAGACTGTATGCACACATTTTCTGTTTGAAAATTGATTGATCTTAATGTTTAAATTACCATTATCATGTACAAGTTATCATTGTTGTGTAATAATAAATTATCTCCAAACCTGGTGCCTTAAATCAATAGCATATGTTTATTTAGTATGTCTCAGTTTCTTAATGTCATGAATGGGGGAGCAGCTGGCTGGGTCAGGGTTAGAGTCTGTTCAGAGACTGTAGCCAGGTTTGGCCAGGATGTAGTCATTTGAAGACTTGACTGGGGCTGGAGGACCCATCACCAAATGGTTTTCATTAAAAGGAACTGCAAGAGCTGGCACTGTGGCATAGCAGGTAAAGCCTATGCCTGCAGTGCCAGCATCCCATATGGGCACCAGTTCGAGTTCTGGCTGCTTCAGTTCTGATCCCTGCTAATGACCTGGGAAAGCAGTGGAAGGTGACCCAAGTCCTTGGGCCTCTGCACCCAAGTGGGAGACCTATAAGAAGCTCCAGGCTCTTGGCTTCGGATTGGGTCAGCCCTGGCCATTGTGGTCATCTGGGGAGCGAACCGGATGGAAGACCTCGTTCTCTCTCTCTCTCTTTCAAATAAATACATATTTTTTTTTAAAAAAAGGAACTTCAAAAATCAGCTTTCCCAGGGAACATCCTTGATGAGCTGACCCTAACATTTAATAATCCCATGAAAGATTTTTTTAATTGGCATGTTTTTCCTGAAATAACAATCTGTTTTATCCTTGAGCTAGTATGATATTTAGAAAAATTAATTTTGGATCTCCCCTGTGGCAGTATGACAAAACAAATTTTCTGAAGAATTTCCAGGTTAAAAAACAAACAAGTAAAACCAGCTTCTGTCTGGATGAAATATGCTTTTTAATTCATTTCCAGTATCAAAGTAAGAAGTAAAGGAAATCTTCGGGGGCATTCTTTACTACTAGCCTAAGGATATAAAGCATTAAAGAATAAGAAGCCATCACAGAACTCCAAGGATGCCCTAAATCTAAATACTCTTAATAGGAGGCTGAATCAATTATGCGCCAATTGAAAGAGCAAATCCTGATGATGGAAATTCTTCATTAGTCCACATAAATTTAAAGGGTTAGATTATTTTAAGACACGATTTCTCTTAATTTCCAACAGAAATAAATTCAAATTATCTCTGTCTTAGGCATCTGAGTTCATATCTATGTATTCCATATAATAAAAATATCGAAGTATGAACTCATTATCGAAGATTACCTTAAGAAATAAGGAAATAAGCTATAGTAAATAGGAGTTGGCAGAAATAATTGCCAACGTATTTATTTACTTTTAAATATTCATTTATCTATTTGAGAGGCAAAGAAACAGGGAAAGAGAGAGAAAGAGAGGGAGGGAGAGAGAGAGAGAGAGAGAGAGAGAGAGAGAAAGATATTGATTGTGTTTCCATACCCTGGTTCACTCCCCAAATGGCCACAACAGCCAAGGACGGGCCAGACTGAGCAGACTGAGGCCAGGAGTCAGGGACTCCATCTGTGTCTCTCACATGGATAGCGGGAACTCAACTACTTGAGTCATCATCCATTGCTTCTAAAGTGCCTTATCAGGAAGCTGGATGGGAAGTGGAGTAGCTGGTACTCAAACCAGTACTTTAATATGGCATACTTGGATCTCAAGTGACCATTTAGCCTGCTCTGCCACAAGGTTTTTCCCTGAAAATATGTTTAAACTCCAGAAGATTTATTTTGGAAATTATTGTCTTTAGAATATAAACTTATTTCTCGTAGAGTCCATTTCACTTCAACAGGCTTCCTTTTAAGTGCTCAGTTAGTTGTCACCGATCAGGGAGAATATATGGTATTTGTCCCTTTGGGACTGGCTTATTTCACTCAGCATGATGTTTTCCAGATTCCTCCATTTTGTTGCAAATGACCGGACCTCATCTTTTATACTGCTGTATAGTATTCTATAGAGTACATATCCCATAATTCCTTTATCCAGTCTTCTGTTGATGGGCATTTAGGTTGATTCCATGTCATAGCTATTGTGAATTGAGCTGCAATAAACATTGAGTTGCAGACAGCTCTTTTATTTGCCAATTTAATTTCCTTTGGGTAAATTCCAAGGAGTGGGATGGCTGGGTTGTATGGTAGGGCTGTATTCAGGTTTCTGAGGAATCTCCAAACTGACTTCCATAGTGGCTTCACCAGTTTGCATTCCCACCAACAGTGGGTTAGTGTCCCTTTTTCCCCACATCCTTGCCAGCATCTGTTGTTACTTGATTTCTGTATGTAAGCTATTCTAACTGGGGTGAGGTAAAACCTCATTGTGGTCTTGATTTGCATTTCCCTGATGGCCAGTGATCCTGAACATTTTTTCATGTGTTTGTTGGCCATTTGGATTTCCTAAATGAAAGATCTCTGAGTGAGATCCCAGCAGAAAGAACGGGCCATCAAAGAAGGCAGTACCTTTCTCTGAAAGGAGGAGAAAACTTTTACTTTGACCATGGCCTTGTCTAAACAAGATCAGAGTTGGTGAACTCAAGAGGTTTCCATAGCCTTGGCAGCTCGTGACAAGAGCCTCAGGTGATCACTGAAGTCATATAAGAGTGTCAATTTTTAAATCAACAATGGGAGTCACTGTAAACCTATTCCCCTTGTGGGACCTCTGCCCTTAATGTGTTGTATTATGAGAATTAATAGTAAAACTACTACTCAAACAGTGCTGTATACTTTGTGTGTCTGTGGGTGCAGGCTATGGAAGTCTTTTGAGTCCACAAACTCTGTCATCATTTAGACAACGCCATATTCAAAGTGGAAGTTCTCTCCTCCTTTCAGAGAAAAGTACATCCTTCTCTGATGTCCCTTTCTTTCCACTGGGATCTCACTTGCAGAGACTCCTCGGGGGCACATATATTTGTATGCCAGTATTTGGTATAGCATTATTCATAATAGCTAAAGGTAGAAAAAAAACAATTGCTCATCAACAGGTGAAAAGGTAACATGTGGTTCATATACACAATGGAAAATTATTCAGTCTTCAAAAGTGATAGAGTTCTGATACATTCCATCATTGAATATTATACATAAAATGGTTGAATGGCAAATTGTGTATTACATAAATGTTTTACCATAATAAAACATACTAATCAAAAATGGATCCAACTACAGGACTAAGTGAACAAAGGTTCATTATTTGGAGACTTCAATCTACCTCTCTTAACTCTGTTAAACATACTTTCTCATTGAGTATTGAACAGGCAATAAAAGAACCAGTCAAAATAGAAATTTAAATTGTACAAATGACAGGCTTGATCTAACAGACAATGTTCAAGCACAAGTGAGATAATAAACCTTCAACTTAAACACAAAGTAAAACATTTATAAAAAAATGACTACAAATCAAACTAAAAACACATCACAATAGTTTAAGTTCAACTTTTTATGGACTATATTTTCTGAAATTTATGCATCAAAGTTGAAATAAAAGAAAATAAATTATTAAAACATGCACAATTTCAAATTATTCATGATAATAGTTGAAATAATTAAACTCAAAAACTACTCATCATAGTCATGATCAATATTATATAATAAAAAGTAACAACCCTCTTGATAGAACTAAGGGGGTCCCATGAGAACTACCCTAAGCACTTCCAAGGGCATGGTCTCTGATGATCTCACATTAAGCCCTATCTTTTAAAGGCCCTACCATCTCATCACCACACTGAGGACTAAAGAGCTAACACAGGAATCTTGGAGGACACACTCAGACAATATCCAGACCTTTGTACACAGTTTGTTAATATTACAAGCAAATGTGGGGCCAATAATGAAATAGAAAAACTCCACAAATAACATTAGTACTGACTTGATAAAAATATCCAAATTGTCCAAAAATCATTAAATAAGTTGAGGCAATAGATAAAAATTTTCCAACAAGGAAAATCCTAGGTCATGACAGAGTTGCAGGTGAATTACCTTGACACTTAAAATTATGATTACATGATCTGGTGGTTTCATTTTTAACTTCTATGTTAGAAGTTAATTTTTGTTACATATATTTACTTGTATATTGATTTTACATAAAACATGGTAAGAAATAAATAACTATTTTCTAGAATTACATTATCATAATAATTTCAGTTGGACCATCAATAAAAATTCTTACACACTCCATATTTTAGCCGAGGTAGCCTTTATTCCTTTATGTTTCTAAACATTAGTTTCTTTATTTGAAAGGCAGATCAACAGAAATGCAGACACACACACACACATACACACACACACAATTCACATAGAGTCACAGAGAGAGGGAGAGGGGGAGAGAAAATGCTTCCATCTACTGGTTCACTTTCCTAAGCTCCCAACAACCATGGCTGGGGCAGGTGGAAACCAGGTGCCAGGAACTTCATCCTGGTCTCCCACATGCGTGGTAGGGATCCAAGTTCTGGGGCCATTTTCTGTTGCTTTCACAGGAACATTAGAAGGAAGCTGGATTGGAAGCTGAGCAGCTTTGACTTGAACCAGCCCAATCTGGGATGCTGGCATTACAAGCAGCAACTTAACCCATGGTGCCGCAGAGTCAGCCACTAGCTTTGGAAATTTTATGAGGAATTTGCAATCTCAGAGTGATGGCCGTGATTTGGAATATTGCTGTTTATGCACTGCGTTATGCTTTTGTGACTACTTTTCAGCAATAGAAATGTAAATGTCTATGGAATAAAACAGGTGACAGTATATTTTATGCTTTAAAAGATTAGGTCTTACTTGTTTCTGAATGGCCAACATGCAGCTAGGAAATATATGATACTCTCAATTCTCAGTATTAATATGCAGAACATCATAAAGACTTAACTATAAATATGTGCAATGGTTAGATAAGGCACAATATGATCATTTGCATAGAAATTCCAAGAAGATTAATTGAAAAAAAAACTATTGAAACCTGTAAGGTTCCTATATACAAAATTCAGTACACAGTAACTTTTCTACTATAGGGCAATAGCCAATTAAAATGCATTATGGAGCAATATGCCAATCACAATGATAGCAGAAATTAAGAACAATGAGAATTAAACCTAAAAAGATATTTGAAAGACTATAATGAAAAACAAGGTAATACCCTTTGAAAGATATATAAACCAACTTAATAATTACAGAGGCAGAACATGTTCTTGGAGGTGAATATTTAACGCTGTAAAATTGTCACATCTGCCCAAATTCATCTATAAATTTAGAGAAATCCCATATAAAATCTCGAAAGAACCATTTTTGAAACTTGATAGATTTACTTTAAAGTTCAACTGAAGCAAAAATTTAATAGTAGTCAAGAATGTTTTAAAAAAAAAAAGATAAAAAGTTGACATTTGCTCAATTAGAAAAATACCCACTGTAAAACTGTAACAGCTGAACTTACATAAGTAATAATTTCAGAGTAGGTAGATTGACTGCATAGAGAAAGAGAGTGCAAGATCAGATCCAGTTAGATAGGAAATTTTAATATGTGACAAAAACAATGTCATATGTTACCTTGTGGGGTAAATCAATGGGAAGGGAATGGATTATTTAATCAATAGTCATGAGACAAATAGCAGACAATTTGGAAATATAATTAAGTTTTATCCTGCTTCATGCCCTCTGAAAATTCTTGAAATTGATCACATCAACTATACGAAAATAACAGAAAATTAAAATTTTGAGAAAATAAAGAGAATATAATTTGTAATAAAGGGTTTAAAGGGTTTCATAATAAAAGCTCTGAATTAAGAAACCATACATTATAAAATTATTATATTTACCCACATAAAAATTGAAAACTTCTAACTCACAGAAGTCACCATAAAGACAAGTGACAAATCAGAAGAAATCATGTCACACACACAATAGACAAAAGATTTATAAGGAGACCACGAAATATGAAACACAAAAGCAGTGAGCAATTGACAAATAAAAATGTCTTTAAAATGTTTCAAAATATGTTCAAACTCATTAGGAAGCATAAAAATGTGAATGAAAAGACAATATTTTGTTATTGATCAGGATAACAAAAATTATAAAGCTTGATAATCATACTAGGCAAGAATGTTCTAAAACAAGCTCTGTTTCATGCTCTCTTCTTTTTTTTTTTTTTTAAAAAAAGATTTATTTCTTTATTTGAAAGGCAGATTTTCAGAGAAGCAGAGAGAGAGAGAGAGGCTTTCCATCTGCTGATTCACTCTCCAAATGGAAGCAATGACTGGAGCTGGGCTGATCCAAAGCCAGTAGCTTGGAGCTTCTTCCATGTCTCGTTTCATGCTCTTAATAGGTGTGTACAATTTGGCTTAGGATTTTGGAAGGAAAATATTCAAGATCTTACAAAATTTAATGTGCAAAATATTTTATCAGGTAATCCTATTTCTATATGTCTTTTCTAGAAAAGTAACTAACATTTGCTGAAAAAAAAAATGGAAGTGTAAGTATTTGGCATAGAAAACCTGAAATTAACCCTATGTATCCATTGATAATGGACCAGTGTACTCCAATGCATTTGTACTATAGAATATCCACATAAATCATATATAGACCAATCATATGTAGATATTCTAAGTTATAATTTGGTACCATCCCAATAAACCATTATAAGTTGAAAATATTGTCTGTTTTTTTTTTTTTTAAAAATCTTTTATTTATTTATTTGAGAGGTAGAGTTACAGACAGAGAGACAGAGAGAAAAGTCTTCCATAGGCTGGTGCACTCCCCAAATGGCTACAATGGCCAGAGCTGAGCTGATCTGAAGGCGGGGCTAGGAGCTTCTTCTGGGTCTCCCACACAGGTGCAGGGGCCCAATTAGTTGGGCCATCTTCTACTGATTTCCCAGGCCACAGCAGAGAGCTGGATCAGAAGAGAAGCAGCTGTAACACAAACTGGCACCCATACAGGATGCTAGTGCCACAGGAGGAGGCTTAACCCACTATGCCACAGTGCTGGCCCCCAAAATATTGTTAGTTGAAAATGTATTTAATACGCCTTACCTACGGAATGATGTAGTTCAACACGGTACACAGTGGTCTGAGTTGTATCTGTTCATGATGGTGGAGCTAACAGGGAGCTGCAGCTCCTGCCCAGCTTTATGAGTATCACTTGCATATTGCTAAACTGGGAAGATAAGAAATTCCAAATTCTAAGTATGGTTTCTCAATGGACATGGCTTTTGTTCACCAAGCCCCACCACATAAAGAAAAAAAATCAATCAAACCATCCTAAGTTGGAGACCATTAATGTATACCAACAAGGAAAGATACCAGTAGACATGATGAAATAGATGAAGTATGTTATTGATATTAACTATAAAGTTAAGTCATTTATATGAAAGTGTATATAAAAACATTATATGCATATACATATATACATGTATAGAATATATGCATATATATTTTTTACATGTTTCCCAGGAAGTGATATAGGAGAATTCACAGCACACTGATAAGTAGTTAGTAAGATTCAGATATGTGATACAGAAGGTGAAATTGTACTGTGCATTCTTAGAGTATAATACTTCAGTATTTGTTACAAAATTAAAAACAGAATAAAATGTATATAAAGAAAGAGTAACTGACAATGTAAGGAAAAACATTTAACCTTTTAATATCTGGAAAGAAATCTTGATATTAAATCAACTAGGGTGGCTGGCGCCACGGCTCACTAGGCTAATCCTCTGCCTGCAGTGCCAGCACCCCGGGTTCTAGTCCCGGTTGGGGAGCCAGATTCTCTTCTGGTCGCTCCTCTTCCTGTCCAGCTCTCTGCTGTGGCCCGGAAAGGCAGTGGAGGATGGCACCAGTGCTTGGGCCCTGCACCTGTATGGGAGACCAGGAGGAAGCACGTGGCTCCTGGCTTCGGATTGGCGCAGTGCCGGCCTTAGCGGCCATTTGGGGGGTGAACCAATGGAAGGAAGACCTTTCTCTCTGTCTGTCTCTCTCTCACTGTCTAACTCTGCCTGTAAAAAAAAAAAAATCAACTAGGGTACAACTCAATTTGTCATACTATGTACATTCACTTACATGAATTGCATTTGAATCAAAAGCAAGAAGGAGACCTTTTCACTAAGGTTCAAAAATGTGTTCAATAAGTGGTTGTTGGTGGTAGATTGGTGGGCTTGGAAGTTTATTGTAGTGAATTCTAGGGAGACAGCTTGAATGCCTTTCCATGGTTGTTGGGGAACAAGTGGAACACAGACTTTTGGCTCAGAGACTGAATTCTGACCAGGTTTCAGGGCAGTCTCTCCTGAACAAAAATTCCAAGAGACATCTTTGGGATCAGAGAGTTAGACAGTGAGAGAGAGAGACAGAAAGAAAGGTCTTCCTTTTTCTGAAGCCAGGAGCCAGGTGCTCCTCCTGGTCTCCCATGCGGGTGCAGGGCCCAAGCACTCGGGCCATCCTCCACTGCCCTCCCGGGCCACAGCAGAGAGCTGGACAGGAAGAGGAGCAACTGGGACAGAATCCGGCGGCCCAACCGGGATTGCCGGCACCACAGGTGGAGGATTACCCAAGTGAGCCACGGCGCCAGCCAGGATTAAGGTCTTAATTACTAAAGGTAGATATATTCTCTTTTAAAATACTATGATTGAGTAAGCTAGAAATACTGCATCTTTTGAGAACTGATGAAAGTTAGGATCTGTCTCCCTGGAAAAGTGTCTTCTTGTATAAGATTTGGTACAATGGCTCTTCAGTAAACGTCCCATTTCATTACAGGCTAAGAGGAATAACAAAATCGTTGCACAGGTTTAACCCTATCCCAACCATCCCCTCAACACACACACAAGTATACACACATATATACACACACAGTCCCTTGGAGAGTTTCAAGGACCATATCCAGCTTGACATATTCTCCATTCCTTCTATCTGACATTCTTGGAAATATCCAGACTGTAAAGAAATCTTATAGCATAGTTACTTTTATTAATAAAATTATATATGAAACAATAAAGTCATAAATGTTCGGTATTGTCATGATGGTGACTATGTACTCAGTGCACACTGGCACTAGTGCCAGGTATTCCTCTGAGAGAAAGTTAAGGAATTCGCCTACAGTCCCACAGCAGCTGAGAGGCAGAATTGAGATTCCAACCCAGGCAGGCAGGTGCCTGTACCTATGCTTTTGAATATTGTGACATGGGGGAGTGTCAAGTCCAAGTCTGAGGTAATGGAAAGTCTTTAAGGAAGTTCCACTGTGGTTGAGTTTCATGGTTGTTTTTGAACTATCCCTATTTCTAAAGGTGCCTCTGAAATTATTCTCCCAATGCCTCAAGGACCTGAAGGACTTACTGGTGGCCACGGTTCGCCACCCAAACCCAAATACCTTGGTGGGAGCAAGAGAAATCCACTTAGTTTTAATTTCTCTCACCACGTTTTCTGTTTGCTCTGTTCCAGAGAACTTATTTATCTGTAGTTTGGCTCCTCTGGAAAAATCACCTCCAGTCTCCTCAGGATGCCTTTCCTCTTCACACAATTAACAGCATCTTTTCCCTGTGACACAGCACGTGATATTGCATTTTCTGGTTCTTGCTCAATCTTTAAGTTCTAATGGAGTATTACATACAAATGCAGCCTGATCCGGAGCAGAGAGAGAACAGGTTGGGACTCTGCCATTCCCTCATCTCTATCTCAGTCACTGATTTCGTCTTAGGCTGCATGTACACAAACTTTAGTGCTGCCTTTCAAAACTGCTGCCCACACATAAAAACTTCTCAGCTGCCTCATTGGCATATGTGTTCTCCAATCCTGACTACAAGGACTGAAGCACCTTCAAAGCAAAGCAGAGCCCCTCATCCACTTCAGCCAAGCCCATATAACCGAAGTCTCTATAGGAGAACTGACACATTGCCTATGATTTTTGCTCAGCTGCCCAAATTAGAGGTCTTTTATTAGATTTGAAATATTTTCCAGCCCTCTAAGGAGACTTAGATCCCACTTTAAAGGAAGGAGCAGAGTGGAAAAGGGTGGGGATAGGAAAGGGATCTAAATAAACAATGTCTTGGACTGATGAGTGACGGACTGGGTGCAAAAGAGACTATTTCAGTGTTTCATCATTGGCTACATTATCACTGAATGGAGAATAAAAAACACTTATTAGATTTATATTAACATTTTATGGTGATATGCTCCTGTTGGAGATATAATATGCCAAATGTATACACATTTTACTGTATATATATATATATAATATGTGGATATGTGTAAATGTGAACGCTATAAAATTAAATGCATTGATGACTCATTACAGATAGAGCTTTAGCAACAGGGAGACATTTTTAAACTCCATTGAGATGCATATGAGGCAAGACTGAATCTAAGAAATAATTATTATTACTAGAAGAGGAGTCTTGCTTGGTAACTCTGGTACAGGAATAGAAACACGATAGCAGTTCTGGGCCTGTGGACTCCTGGGACAGGTATGATGTTGGACAGGGCTTCACTCCAAGTTGGGCGATAGTGAGAAATAAATGAGCTCTGGGCTTCCCAGCTGAACTTTACACAGAAAGTAATTTCCCTCCATTTCTGTGGTGTGTTTATTACTACATGTAGAGAACTGTTAGGGATTAGCATTTAGCAGTGGTGACTGATTACCAGTGGCAAATGACTAATGATAGACAAAACATCGACATATACTTAGGTAAAACATTGGGAATCCCTAGAATCACTCTAACAATGGGAACTCCAAAAAGTTCTAGACTTCCCTCATAGGTTGGTATAACATCTGATCTTTCTAGATTTTAGTATTAACCCAGTAAGTCCCGAGTTTTCCATTTTGTGAATATTTCAATAACATAATATTTTTTAAATGTTACTAAGTGGCATATTTATTATTCAATTTATGTCTTTATATATATCCTAGATTTAGCAAAATGGGTTATAATGGGTTAGTATTAATGATAGTACTTGGATTCAGATGTTTGGAATATTAGAATGATTTATCGCAAAGAGATTGATGACACACGTTACATGGATTTAGAGAGATTGTCTAATAGTTTCTTGTTTTATTTATGCTACTCAACATTGTTTGTTTTTAATAGATATTAATAATACTCTATGTTAAGACAACTATATCTTGACAAATATTATAAATACACAGGTTATATCATATGAATCATTTATGTTCACGATATACTTTTGTCTTTGGCTACTCAAAAGAAAAGTTAATCCATACCTCAGTACATTAGGGAAGGGTGTTCCATTTTCTGCCTGTGCTATCTGACTCTATTTCTGAAAGTCATGTCATTCTTCCCTCACGTTCTGACGGGCCTTCTAGGATGATCATCACTGTTCTGCATACATATGAAAAATTTAGCAATTCAATTAGGTGCTGTGGATATAGAAGATACCCTCGTAGCAGTTTTTTAGCAGGTACACTAAAGTCAGAATTGCCTAGTTTAAAACCTGAGTTTTGATTGACTGTGGACCTTTGAGACATTCATTTAATTTTTTGCATCCATTATCTGTAAAGTACTACTACTACCAATTATATTTAACTCATCTTGTTTGTTGTTAGCCTTAAATGAGCTAATATATATGCTAAGCTCTTATAAACCTCACTTAGCACATAATACACAATCAAACATGTACTTTTGAGCTTTGAAATTTTTGTTCTCTCATAGTCTATTTGAGTATCCCTATTTTATACTGTTATCTTACTAAACTTTAATGTCATATATAAAGTGGTTCAAGATGAAAATGTCTAAAATCTACGTATTAAAGTTTCAAAGTGATCTGTATGTGGTATGAAATGTTAATACATATGATTTATCTACTCCCTGACAAAAAGAGAAAATGGGAAAAACAAGTTTCTGTTTTTTGTTCTTATTTCCTTTTCACCTCTGTTGTCCATATATCTGTGTACCAAATTATTGTAAACAGAATCAAGTCCCCTTCAATCCTCATAACAGTATCAGCTGCCTCTAACTCTTCTTAACTTTTTCCTCTGTTTGGAAGATACCAAGCTCTCAATGAGTTGAAAAAATTTTCACTGCCAAAAGAAAAAAAACCTGTAATTGAAATTACCAAATGGGGCATGTGGGGAGCAACCCGGACTGGACTGAGTTACTGGAATTAAGACTTATTCTATGCATCTGCTTTCCCACAATATGGCGCTGAGAAGGGAAACAGCTTCTACCCAGCTGCCTCCAGTTCAACCAATAAACAGCAGGACCTGCTCCTGATTGGAGGAGAGCAGCGTGCTCGGCGTGTGGGCAGCCGAGTTGGGATTGGCGGAGGAGGACTATAAAGGAGGAGAGAGACGGCATGCACCAGGAACATCTAAGGGGAACACCTAAGGGGAACACCTGTGCAGCCCCCGAGAGAGCCGGCCGGCGGTGTGCCGCTCCCCCGCGGAAGTGGGGAATGTGGCAGGGGGAACCGCCCTTCCACAGAGGTGGAAGGGTCGGTAGCCAACCCGGGAAGAACCAGCAGCAAACCCGGGGAGGGCCGAGCGGACAAAAGAACAGCGCAGGGTTTGGTGTCGTTCCTCCGCGAAGAGGGGGAGCGACATAATGGTGCCGTGACTCGGATATGAAGCCTAGGCAGGGTGTAGTGTCGCTCCTCCACGAAGAGGGGGAGCGACAGGGCAGAAGTAGCACATTCTGGATTTTTTAGAACATGGAAAATCTGTTTCATTTGGATAAAGCTCTCTCTCTCCCACTCATACTCCCAAACCCTCCTTCTCCTCCCTCTCTCATTCCCACTGTTATTTTTTTTATTGAGATCTATTTTCAATTGACTTTATACACATATGTTTAACTCTGTGTTAAGAGTTCAAAAATTGTATATATATATAAAAAAACTGTTTCTCAACAGTAAAGACAAGAGCTGTTCAAGTCATTGATTCTCAAAGTGACAACTTCAATTTTACAAAATATCTTTTAGTGCTCTATTAGTTATCACAGGTCAGGGAGAACATGTGGTATTTGTCTCTATGGGACTGGCTTATTTCACTAAGTATGATGTTTTCCAGATTAATCAATTTTGTTGTAAATGACCAGATTTTATTGTTTGCTTTTTACTGCTGTGTAGTATTCCATAGTACACATATCCCGTAATTTCTTTATCTAATCTTCAGTTGACAGGTATTTGGGTTGATTCCATATCTTAGCTATTGTGAATTGAGATGCAATGAACATGGGGTTATAAATAACTCTTTTAAATGCTGAATTTATTTCCCTTGGGTAAATTCCCAGGAATAGAATGGCTGGGACATATGGTAGGTCTATATTCAGATTTCTGAGATCTCTCCAAATTGTCTTTCATAGTGGCTTTACCAGTTTACAGACCCACCAACAGTGGATTAGGGTATCTTTTTCCCCACATCTTCTCCAGCATTTGTTACTTGCTGATTTCCATATGAAAGCCATTCTAACTGGGGAGAGGTGAAATTTCATTGTGATTTTGATTTGCATTTCCTTGATGGCTAGTGATCCTGGGCATTTTTTCATGGCTGTTGGCCTTTTGGATTTCTTCTTTTGAAAAATATCTGCTAAGGCCTTTGTCCATATCTTCACTGAGTTGATTGTTTTGTTGTTTTTGAGTTTCTTGATCTCTACGTATGTTCTGGTTATTAATTCTTTATCACTTGAATAGTTTGCAAATAATCTCTCCCATTCTGTCAACTGCCTCTTCACTTTCCTGAGTGTTTCTTTTAAAGTACAGAAGATTTTCAATTTAATGTAATTGTGAAATCAGAAATGACCCCTTAAATTATATATGAAAATGTGGCCCCTTAAAGTTCCCCAGAGGTCACATCTGGGGTGCCACATGTTACCGGAATTTGGGGTGCCATACAATATCACCATATGCTTATTAATAAATCCCCAATATTTTAAGCCTGAGAGGGTTCTTGCCTAATATCTAGAGAAGAATTCTAAATACTGGCATAAATAATCGAGGCAGCATGGTATATTTTGAGCTTTTATTTAGTGCTAAAGATGCATAGGAGAGGAGAGCTTTATTTAAGAGAGAGGGGGGGTAAATCTGGGTTCATACTGAGCACTAGGAACCAGCCACATGGAGGAGCATCTAGGCAAGGAAGCCTAGGGCAGGTGGCCTGAAGGCCACTTGCCCTGGAGGCACAGGGCTACAGCCAGCCCCCTCCTGGCTGGAGGCCAGGGAAAAGAAGAGAGCAGACACACTGTGTCCCAGGCTTTTAACCCGCTTCCAAAGGGGAGTGGTTAATTACCTGATTGGCTAGTGGGCATTCAGATGTGGCCAGGTAGGGTGTGAGGTCACACAGGGGCATGGCGAAGACGTGGTCTTCCAGTTCCGAAAGCTACTTCAATTGCATTTGTGAATTTTGGCTTTGATTGCTTTTGCCCCTGGTTTTTTCCAAGAAATCTTTGCCTGTGCCAGTATCTTGCAGGGTTTCCCCAATATTCTCTAATAATTTGAAGGTATCAGGTCATAGATTTAGGTTGTTAAAATATTTTGAGTGGATTTTTGTGTAAGTTGTAAGATAAGGGCCTTTCTTCACACTTTTTTGCATGTGGACATCCCGTTTTCCCAGTACCATTTGTTGGACAGATGGTCCTCATTCCAGGGATTGATTTTAGCTCCTTTGTCAAATATAAATTGGTTGTAGATGCTTGGATTGATTTCTGGCATTTCTATTTTGTTCCATTGGTCTATCCATCTGTTTTTGTACCAGTACCAGACTGTTTTGATTATAACTGCCCTGTAATATGTCTTAAAATATGGTATTGTAATGCCTCTGGTTTGCTTTTGTTGAATAAGATTGCTTTATCTATTCAGGGTTTCCTGAGTTTCCATATGAATTTCAGGATCATTTTTTCTATATCTGAGAAGAATGTCCTTGGTATTTTGATTGGTATTGCATTGAATCTGTAAATTGCTTTTGGAAGTATGAACATTTTATTGATATAGATTCTTCCAATTCATGAACATAGAAAATTTTTCCATTTTTGTATCTTCTTCTACTTCTTTCCTTAATGTTTTGTAATTCTCATCATAGAGATCTTTGACATCCTTGGATAAATTTATTGCAAGATATTTGTTTTTTTTTTGTTGTTGTTATAGTGAATGATATTTATCTTAGAAGTTCTTTCTCAGCTGTGACATGTCTGTGTATACAAAGGCTGTTGATTTTTGTGCATTGATTTTATATCCTACTACATTACCAAACTATTCTGTGAGTTCCAATAGTCTCTTTGTGGAGTCTTTTGGATTCCCTCTATATAGAAGCATGTAATCTGCAAATAAAGATAGTTTGATTTCTTCCTTCCCAATTTGTATGCCTTTAAGTTCTTTTTCTTGCCTAATGGCTCTGGCTAAAACTTCTAGGACTATATTGAATAGCAAGGGTGAGAGTGGGCATCCTTGTATGTTACCAGATTTTGTGGGAATGCTTTCAACTTTTCCCCATTCAACTGGACACTGGCCATGGTTTTGTCATAAATTTCCTTGATTATGTTGAGGAATGCTCCTTCTATACCCAATTTTCTTAGAGTTTTCATCATGAAAAACATTTTAGAATTCAATTATGAGGCCAACACTGTGGCATAGTAGGTTAAGCCTCTGCTTGCAATGCTGGCATCCTATATGGGTACTGGTTGGAGTCCTGGTTGTTCCACTGTTGATCCAGCTCCCTGCTAATGGACTGTGAAAGCAATGGAAGATGGACCAAGTACTTGGGTTCCTGTACCTGCATGTGAGACCTGGAAGAAGATCCTGGCTCCTGGCTTCAGATTGGCCCAGCTCCACCCTTTAAGACCATTTGGGGAGTGAACCAGTGGAAGGGTCCCTCTGTCTTTCCCTCTCTTTGTCCATAACTCTCCCTCTATAATAAATAAATAAATCTTACCAAAAAATAATTTAGAAATGTGCCAGAGGATTCCAATACAATCCCATCAAGATTGAATGTACCAGTGCCATCTCACTAGTCAAAGTGATCAATTTCAGTTCACAATTGATCACACTGATAGGTCTAAGAGTCAAAGGGATCACACAAACAAGACTAGTGTCTGCTAATACTAACTGATAGAATCAAAAAGGGAGAGAATGATCCAACATGGGAAGTGGGATACACAGCAGACTCATAGAATGGCAGGTGTCCTAAACAGTACTCTGGCCTCAGAATCAGCTCTTAAGGCATTCAGATCTGGCTGAAGAGCCCATGAGAGTATTTTAGGCATGGAAAGCCAAGACACTCTGGCAAACAAACAAACAAACAAACAACACCACACACACACAAAACCTAAATGAAAGATCTCTGTGAGTGAGATCCCAGTAGAAAGAACGGGCCATCAAAGGACGAGGTACCTTTCTCTGAAGGGAGGAGAGAACTTCCACTTTGACTATGACCTTGTCTAAATATGATCAGAGTTGGTGAACTCAAAAGGCTTCCATAACCTTGGAAACTCATGACTAGAGCCTAGGGAGATTTCTGATGCCATAAACAAGAGTGTCAAATTGTTAAGTCAACAACAGGAGTCACAGTGTACTTACTCTTCATGTGGGATCTCTGTCCTTATGTGTTGTCCAATATAAAGTAATGCTATAACTAGTACTGAAACAGTATTTTACACTTTATGTTCTGTGTGGGTGCAAAGTGATGAAATCTTTACTTAATATATACTAAAGTGATCTTCTGTATATAAAGAGAATTGACAATGAATCTTGATGTGAATGGAATGGGAGAGGGAGCGGGAGATGGGAGGGGTGCAAGTGGGAGGGAAGTTATGGTGGGGGAAAGCCATTGTAATCCATAAACTGCAGTTTGGAAAATTATATTGACTAAATAAAAGTTAAAAAAAATAATTTATTTATGTTTAATACTTACCCAACCTATATAATGCTTTTACCCTGTAATTTAGTTCAATATATTTGTCTGCTAATGACACATTGCTAGATGCTTTATCCAGTTAAGGTTTATTAGATCCATTCATATATTTGCCTACCTGTCCCTCAACGCCCTCTACCATTCCCTTTTAGGTCTCTCCCTGCTCTACTCCCTCCCCACCTACCTAAAATAATACATCTATACTGTTTATTTTGATGATGGTATTTGGGTGTCAACTCTTTTTTTTTTTTAGTGTGAAAAGCCTTCATTTCACTCTCATTCTTGAAAATCATTTTGCAAGATTTAAAAATCTAGATTCATAGCTATCTGTTTTTAGCTCATTGAATTATTTTTCTTCATTTCTGGCTTTCATTGTTGTTGTTGAAAATCAGCTGTGAGTCTTAGCATTCTTTAGGAATATGTCTTTTATTTTTGATTGCTTTTAAGATCTTCTTCCCTCCCCTTTTCCTTCCTTCCTTCCTTCCTTCCTTCCTTCCTTCCTTCCTTCCTTCCTTCCTCTGTTGTTCTACAGTTTGTTTATGGTGAGTCAAGTGACATATTTGTATTTATGCTTCTTGTGACCTTTTTTATTTGTGGATTCGATAATAATTTGTTTGAAAAGTTCATTTTATTTATTTTAAAGGCACAGAAAGACAGAGGGGTTATGGGGGGAGAAAGAGAGATCTCCCATCCACTAATTCTCTCCCCACATGCCTCCAATAGCCTCGACTAAGCCAGGCTGATGCCAGGAGCTGAGAATTCAGTCCAGTTTTCCCATGGGGGAGTATGTGGGTGGCAGGGACCCAAGTACCTGAGTCATTACCTATTGCCTCCCAGAGTCTGAATTAGCAGGGAGCCAGAATTAGAATACAGCCAGGATTTGAACCTAGGCACTTGAATACGGGTTGTGGGCATTTCTGCAGTGTCTTAACAATTTATCAAATGACCATTCCAATGATTTCTTTTTAATATTAATATCCCCTATGGGATGCTGCAATACTCATTGCATTTTGTATGTCTTACCATCTTTATTCTGTTTTTCTTACTAAATTCAAAATATCATATTTATATCTATCAGCTCACGAATTCTATTCATATATATTTGATTATTTTAATTTTTCAATTTAATGTCTTATTTAAATATATACTGTTCATGGGGCCAGAACTGTGGTGTAGTGAGTACTAAAGCTGCCAGCTGCAGTGCTGGCATCTGATATGGGTGTTGGTTCTAGTCCCGGCTGCTCCACTTCCAATGCAGCTCTCTTCTATGACCTGGGAAAGCAGTAGAGATGGCCCAAGTCCTTGGGCCCCTGCACTCACAAGGGAAGTCCAGAGGAAGCTCCTGACTCCTGGTTTTGGATTGGCGCAGCTCCAGCCATTGCAGCCAATTGGGGAGTGAACCAGTGGATGGAAGACCTCTCTCTCTCTGTATGTAACTCTAGCTTTCAAGTAAATAAATAAATCTTAAAAAAGTAAATAAATGTATACTGTTCATTTCTAAAAGCTTTATTTGGTTTATTTACCAATATACTTGTTACCTGATAATATATTAAATTTTCTCTTTTATTAAACATTACTGTTACACATTGTAGGCTTGATGTTTGATGTTTTCAGCATCTGAATTGTTATTTTTTTCTGTTGCCTATTGTTTCTAAATGCTTTCACCTGTGTTCTTTGTTTCATTTTCTGTTTTGTGAGTTTTGGCAGTAAGTTGCTCATCTTTCTCTGAGATAAAGTCAAATCATTACAGAGACTTGCATTTGACCCTGCAGTTGTCTGGTGTCACTCTAATTTAAATTATCTCTGTGAGGAGTTTTTTTTAAATCATCAAGGTAGAGGTAGTGTGTATTCAGATCTTCAGTACCTTGCAAGTTTCAGTTTTGGGATTATGATCATTCAAAGGAGGATTTTCTCATCCATTTGGCTCTGAATGTGAGATTGGAAATTTGTCTCAATATTTCATTTACATGGCGAAGTTTATTTATAAATCTCAGTTCTAATGTGAGTCCAAGCTTTATGGGTCATATTTTATGAAGTTCCATACCTTGAGAATATCCTGAGCTTTATCTCTCCTCTACCCTCCCCAATATATTAAATACTCTCCAAATAACTTGAAATGAGGAGTCATCCTCAAGACACAAACTACCTGTGGGGTTTGCTGACCTCATAAGGTTTTCTGGTTTAATTCATTTGGGGGCCTTGACGATGTATTGATTCCCTGAAAGTCCAGGAATGCATTTAGAAAGATGTTTTACATATTTCAAAATTTTTTTCTAGCAATTTAGTTTCTTCTGCCGGTTCCAGCATTTCGGATAATTAATCTGCATGACCAATCTTGCACATTAGATACAAGAGTACCTGAACATATTTTTAAGAAGGAAGTGCATGCTGAATTTTGAAAGCTTTCATAGAAGACAAATTTGACTTAATAGTCTGGGCATTTTTGTTAGATATCCATGGAAGCTATCAGCATGACAAAAATATCAAGAACAGATGGGAGTCATTTTCTTCAAACTGCAGTAATCAGATCAAATATCCATAAAATGTGATAAACGTTTTCTTTTTCTTTCTTATTTTAAATAGATATAGGACAAAGAAAAATGTGAATAAATTTATTGAAGTAAACAACACAATCCAATGATTAAAAATAATCTACTAAATTAAGGGAATACAATTATTGCCATCTCAAAGCAATAATTCCAAGTCTTTCACTGGGAAAGTGTATCAGCAAAGCAGCACATGGCAATGAACTCGGTGTTTCAGTATTTTACTTCATGTTGCTAGTTAATAACCACAAAACCCTAGGCCAAATGAAAAGTACTCATGAATTAATTACTTTATGATCTATTTTCCTAAAATTATCAGATACTCAAATGAGGAGGACAGCACAGTGACAGACGTAAAAAGGCATTTCCTCTGAACATTATGCTCATTTAATACAATCTTTGTACAGCTGCAGGACGATTAAGGACATCAGGAGCAAGTTTAACAGAGGGATTTTTATTTGTTTGTTGTTTTAATCTCATGAAATGTCTAATGGGGGTGGGCAAAGCAGAGAAGTGTTTTTCTCCAAAATGTTTGAGATTTTTTTTTTTTTCATTTCAGGGCCACAAAGAAGTGGCTATGATCTGGACTGTACATTCTAAATGATGAGGGAGTTTTCTTCTTCCACACTTCCATTTTGTTGACTGAGTCTAAGGATTGATATCAGGTGATATTTTTAATAAAATGATCTGATGGAAAATCACTTGATAGAAGATAGAGCCGGCGCTGTTGCGCAGGGGTTTAATGCCCTGGCCTGAAGCACCGGCATCCCATATGGGTGCCTGTTCTAGTCCTGGCTGCTCCTCTTCTGATCCAGCTCTCTGCTGTGGCCTGGGAAAGCAGTAAGAAGATGGCCCAAGTCCTTGGGCCCCTGCACCTGCATGGGAGACCCGGAGGAAGCTCCTGGGTCCTGGCTTCAGGTCGGCGCAGCTCTGGCCATTGCGGCTAATTGGGGAATGAACCATCAGGTGGAAGACCTCTCTCTCTCTCTCTGCTTCTCCTCTCTCTGTATAACTCTGACTTTCAAATAAATAAATAAATCTTAAAAACAAAAACAAAAAAAAACATAATTGAAGATGACGTTATGTTCTTTTTTCTAATAAATTGTGTGAGTGATATGATAAATTACAGGGAGAGATTGTTAGCTTGTTAGACAAGAAAATAACAGGGGGAGTTTTAATAACAACATTCCAAAGACTGAAATTTGGAAAGCAATTTAAATACAAGTGTGGTACCTGTTGTAATATACCAAATACTTGGGAGGCCTGAGTATCCACTATCTGAGACCAAAAAATTCAATTAAAAACATTGCAATTGTGCAGGAAAGAATGGGTTTCACATGAGTACATATATGGTTGGTTGGTCAAGCACCAAGAAATTCCTCATATCCCACCGCAGCTTCCTATCTCAAAAATGCACCCTCCCAGCCCTATCAGAATATTTTACTGCTGAATAACCACCAATATTTGTGAAAATTCTGCAGAAATACTTTTTCAAATGTTTCTTAAAATATGCAGTTATTTTATCTCTTCAGACAGAGGCACACATATTAGTAGTAGGCAGTAAGAAACAACTTAAAAACCCTTGAAGACGCCCAGTGTAACAGAGTTTACACAGAAAATAAAGAAAGGAGCACAATATTGTGAAATCAGGATTGTAATTGTTATCAGGAAAGGGCAAGGATCCAGGCAGGCCCACATTTTATGAAGGAGTTCTGACATTGGTCTCTGGATTTGTCAACAGAGCCAAGGACTCCATGAGAGAGACAGAGCTTAGAAGAACAAAGTACTGGACTGACACAAAAAGAAGTTTAGGGAGAAATTTTACAATGAGAAAACAGTAAGGAAAGGGAGTTGGATAGAAGTCTTCAATAGCACAACTCACAAAACTTATGGTCTCAGATTTCAAAAGGCTTTTATTTGAGCAGTAGTATGCATTGATATTTAGCAAAATAGAAATTAATTAATTATAATTTTTTCAGAATTTCTAATTTATTAAAGAACAAATCCAATAATAGTAAACATATGTAATTTATCCTTAATGAACAATTTCCTTATTCCTAAAACAAAAAATTTAGTGAGAAGTCCAATCTGATTTATATTTTGAAACTGTACTTAATGTATAGCTTAATAGGCTATACCTGTTTTCATGTATCTGTTCTTGAATGAAGTCTGTAATACCATATTGTTTTTGTTGAATATGTGAATAAAATCTGGCCAAGGTAGGAATTTTACAATAGCCTTTCCAAATAGTTATGTATTTTCTTCCACAATACTACATCAAACTTTAATGAATCTGTAACAGTATAAATGATGTTATATTAAAATGTATTGGTCTATCTTGTGCATAAAATGGAATTTTTATATATGCATGATTTCATATGATCATACATTGGCCACTTGTAAAGTTTTGGTGCAGTAAGCAATACAGACCTTCCCATGTCTACACATTTTCAGTATATCGTACTCAAAAATCATGTGATAATGTCATCATTATTTTCATCAAACAAGTGGGTGAGGAACTGGCAAGCTAATGATAGCAGATGCAAATTTTCTAAAATTCTAAATTTTGATTGAAAACTTAAATTTTACTATTGAAAACAAATGCTATCAGTTGATTTTCTGGCAGGGAGAGGATCACTTTGCTTATTTTAGAGAAAATGCTTGCCAAACACCAACAATAGTTATAAATTAGCCCTCAGTGTTCTTTAAGGTAAAAATGGTATTCCTAAGGATTTGGCTTCTGGACAAGATGGAGTAACTGGAGCTGGATTTACCCAACTGCATAAAAAGGGGGAAAATAGGACAAAGTATATAAAACTGCAGTTTTTATAACATTGGAAAAATATTCTTGAGAGATGGAAAATGAATGATATGCATGGGTGATAGTTACATATTATAATCTTATGGAACTTCCAGTTCATGTTGCAGAGAGGGGAACCAAGGTAGAGCCTTTGAACTACTCAAATTGGGATGATGCTGAGATCTGGGAGAACAAAGCAGCAAGAGTTACTAGGACAGAGTACAGGAAGGAAGAGAACTCTGCAGAGTCACAGAAGAGTATTCCCAAGGATTTTCTGTTGCTAACTGACATGTATAGGTATATAAGAAACCTACTCAACTCAGGAAGTGAATCATCAAAAAGGATGGGAGGTGATAGTGCTATACAATATATGGGTAAATGCCTAGAGTGGAATTAATGGGTAGGGTATGTACATACTTACCTTTAGCAGTTGTACCAACTTACACTCTCACAAGTGGGTCAAATAGTTCTAAATCTTCTGTAATGCTTTTTTCCCCATTCTTTATATTTTAGTCATTCCAGTGGGTATATAATGTAATATAATATAATACAATATATAATAGTATATACATATATTTGTTTTTCCATTGTTCATATTTTAATCATTCCAATGGGTATATAATATATAATAGTATATAATGTAATACATTATTTCATTTAAGTTTAATTTATCTTATTACTGTGCAATTGAATTCATTTTTAAATGTTTGTTGGTTCTGTTAATATAACTTTTATGTTGTAACTAATCATTAAAAGAGCTTTGTAGGGCTGGCACTGTGGCGTACTGGGTTAATCCTCCGCCTGCAGCGCCGGCATCCCATATGGGCACGGGGTTCTAGTCCCGGTTGCTCCTCTTCCAGTACAACTCTCTCCTGTGGCCTAAGAAAGCAGCTGAGGATGGCCCAAATGCTTGGGCCCCTACACCTGCATGGGAGACTGGGAAGAGGCACCTGGCTCCTGGCTTTGGATTGGCATAGCTCCGGACGTTGAGGCCATTTTGTGGATGATCCATCGGATGGAAGACCTTTCTCTCTGTCTCTCTCTCTCTCTCTCTCACTGTCTGTAACTCTACCTGTCAAATAAATAAATAAATAATCTTAAAAAAATAAAAGAGCTTTGTAAAAATCCCCACAATTTCTCGTTGTATTGAATTAACTGGAATTTTCTGCTCTAGAAGTATATAGAGAAAACATCCAAGCATAGAGGGAATACATGATCAGAGTTATTTGACTGCTTGGGGACAGTCTACTGAAAATAAGAAATTCTGGAAAAATACTATTTAGTAAGTAGCTGTGGAAAGGTTTCATTGATTGCACTAGCTGGGAGCACTTTACTAAATTGAGTAAGTCTGCTTAAGTGTTAATTAGCCAGTAGGTGATGTGTAGGACACTTGCTATTTCTAACTTTTAGGTCAACTGAAGTCACAAAGGGAGAGAGTCAGATACATGGGGTAGAAGATGTTATCATATGATTCTGGTAAATTTTTTCCAACAAAATTAGAATAAATTGACGGATCTCTGTCAACTTTATAAATAACATTTCTCTATAAATAAAACTAAGACTACATGGAAAGAGGCATCTGATAGTACAAAAATAAACTGCATGTGGCCCAGCAGAAATTAGTGCTCATGAAAGGGTTGGTTAATTATTTTCCCTTTGGTGCTGTCATTCCTGAAATACATCCACCACCTGAGGTCTTATGCTTGGTTTTCCTCAAATCATTTTATTTAGATGTGTAAAAAAATTGTGGTGGGTGTTTAAATATGCCAGTAGCATAGCCCTAATTAAGCCAAATAGTCTATAAGTCACAGTAGCCCTAACAAAGTTGCTATGAATATCATTAGACAAGCTATATCATCTTTTAAGTGAAACCAAAATATGTAAAGTCTCTGACACAACACAAATTATCCCAAAATAAATAGACATGAAGTAGCTCCCTAGCCCTCCTAGTTCACTTCCAGTTTACACTATCATTTTGAAACAGCCTAAACTTCTCTATTTGATGTCCATTCTGTTCATCGGTGGAAAACATTACGATACCTTAAGAGTTAAACAACCAAGGAAGTGTTTTGGAAAAGAAGACACTTTGTCCAGGTTATGTCATATTGAGTTTCAAAATTTAAGTCTGTGCCATCACTTGTGTTTCCATTTTCAAAATTTAAGTAAATAAATAAGCAATGATTCAAAGAGCAGGTACCTCAGGTACCATTGGCAATATCCAGGTTGGCTCATGGTCAAGATACAGATTTGGCTACACCAAATCATTGTTGCTTTCTACCAAGTAAGTATACAAATATATTTGAGTATTTAATAAACATACAGCATTATATTGCAGATAGGGAAATAAGGCTTAACGGGTTACATCCCCAGGGTGAACATTCAGCAAGTAGTTACGACAACAGTCAAGATGCCCACATCCCCTCTCTGAGTGCTGAATTCAATACCCAGCTCTGGCTCTGGCTCCTGACTCTAGTTTTCTGCTAGCACAGACCCTGGAAGGCAGCAGCAGTTGTTCAAGTAACTGGGTTCCTACTATTCATGAGGGAAACCTGTATTGAGTTCCCATGCCTCAGCTTTGGCCCAGCCAAGTACTTGGCAAGCATTTAGGGAGTGAACCTGCAGATAGGAGGATAGAAGCACTCTCTCTCTCTCTCTCTCTCTCTCTCTCTCTCTCTCTTTCTCTCCTTCCTCCTTCCCACGATCATTCCTTCTCTTCTTCCTCTCTCTCTCTCTCTTTCTCTCTCTCTCAAATAAAAAAAGAAAAAGAATAGAGAGAAAGTAGTATAATAATGTTTATCAAATGCTGGGGGTGGGGTGGAGAAGGAGGGAATGAGGAGCTGTTTATCAAAAAGAATAAAGTTACAGATAGACAAAAGAAATAGGTTAGTCTAACAATAAAAATGGTAAGTAAGTGAAGTGATGGATATGTTAATTACCTCTTCAATAATTCCATATTGTATACATGTATCAAAACATCAGTGTACCCCATAAATGTATACAATTATGATTTATAATACAAAACAATATTAATTTTAAAATGAGAAAAAGAAGCCCTGGCTGTTTAATGTAAGTCCTGTAAGAATTTTAAAAAGGTAGATATAAATCAAAAATTTGCTTGCTAACCAACACATGAATACATTTTCTATATATTCTATGTTTATGTTCCACTTTCTTTTTCAACCTAATCATTATTATATTCAGTATAATTATTCCTTTAAGTCATTTATTTTACCCATAAAGAAGTATACATAAAAGCATAGTGATGCGGTCTTGGATATTTATGTTTTGGAGTGAACATTATGATGATTTTGATGTTTATTAAAGATTATTTATTTGTCATGGTAATGCATGTTGGAATGTTTTTGTATTCCATGAAAATAAAATTAAGCACTTTTCTTTCTTCAGTATTTATACTTATAGACAGTGTTAAGCCACTGACATTTGTATTTGAGAAAATTATTGAACATATTAAAGGGAAAGATACAATGATGGGAAGGAAAACTAGATATAAGACATCAATTAGCAGATTTATATATAGTAACTAGGTAAAAGATAATGAGGCTCCCAAATGAGGATAACAATATTGAGTAGGAGAAGGCATATTGGAAAGTTCTTTAGGATATGGAATCCACAGAACGTAATGGATAATTGGATATTTGGAGTAGAAGAGTAGGATAAGTTTAAAACATACAAGTAAGCGTCAAATATGATAAGTACTTGTGGATGTCATTAAATAAGGTTTTGTAGGTGTTTGTATCAACAGAAAAATTATGAGGAGAGCTAGTAAGCTATGACTCTCAGTTTCTTTCCTCCCTTCCTTCTTTCTGTCCACCCTTCCTTCCTCCCTTCTTTCTTTCTTTTCTTCTTTCCTTCACTCACAAATATTTATTGAGTGCTTTTTTATGCCAGCCAAGCTTTTAGGTTTAGAATTTATGAAGTGAATAAACTAAGATCCTATTCTCAAGGAACTATACATGCAATCGGAAAACCTACACCACATAAATAAGTAAATACCAAATGTGTAATGTACTCTGAAGAAACCTACAGCAGAATAAACCTTCTGCTTTGAGTTGTGATGGAGTAACTGGTATCAAACCAGTCCTGCCACAAAGAACACTTTTAAAACAAACAAAACAAGAAGGATGACTATTTGAAGGCAGCAGAGAATGACTATGGTAACCAAGATTTCAGGGTGAAGAGTCGATAGGAAAAGAGTGAAACACATGTCTACTTGAATACTTTGCACATTTCCCACTTTGAAACATCCTTTTGAGTCATATGCTGACTTGAAGGTTGTATATGTGAAGGACGATTTCCAAGAAATCAAGTAGAATCGATAATATCTTAAAAGCTTTGGGATTTGAGCAGTACCAATGTGCCATAAAGAAGAAAACTGATTTTGCAAAGGATGTAAGACCGTGGAAAACAACTCAAGACTAGCCCATATGCATAAAAGCCAACAAGTAATAGACTCCCATAAACTAGGTCAAAGAGATCCACCAATACCTTAAAAGAAGACAGAATCACACACTACCTTTGTAACTTTTCATGTGTGATATTTGCCCTACAATAAAAATGTATGTATGCCATATGCTATAAATGTAAACAAATTGAAGGCCAAGAGGAAAAACAGACATTTGAAACAGGCTTACCAATGATCTGGGTATCACAGACCCAATTAAGCCAAATAGTCTATATGCATAATATGTTATACCAGATGAATTCTGAATATCAAGAATTTAGGAAGATGTTGTCTGTGATGTATTACTAAGGATATTTCATGCAATTTCAGTTACATATTGGCTAAAGCTAAAGTCTTCTGTAGGATATTCTGAGAATATACAACCAAGATGTGCATGCTTTGCAGATTATTGTTGGGGTTAACTTGAATAATTAAATGTTATGATGTTGGTAGAGTTGCATTGTCGGATTTCTCATGTGGCAACTTCCCCTGCACCACACACACTGCTATCCAATATATAGATTCAGGCAGAAGCTTTAGAGCCTTGAAATTACATATCATCATTTATACGTGTTCTTTAGCTATAGAAAACATGAATAAACATGAATAAATGCATGTTCGAGGGAAGATGACATAGACTCTGCCCTTCAATGAAAGTTCCAAAGAATTTATAGCCATTTTTAAATTGCCACATGGAGCTAACCAATTTAGACTTCAGAATACCTGTGATTAGAGTGATGCCAATGAAAATGGTGGAGTAAGGAATTTTGAAAGTTCATTCCATAAAAGGATAGAAAAAATAATAACTTGATACAAACCGTCATAATCAATTACAACAAACACCTCTGGAAACTAACCAAAGGCTTTCAGGCTTAGATAGCACTTCTTCAAGAAAAATGGTGGTTGAATCCTAGTAAGCACAGTGAGCTCTGAGGCATGTCAATTTGACCCAATTCCACCCCCAATTCCACCCCCAATTCCAGTTTATTTGCAATCAACCTACAGGAAATAACAGTCTGTAATTCCTATAGGGTAGGCAGCAAAATATACCTTATTCACAAAGCATTGAAATTAATTGTTTTGACCTATCTGGTGGCTCACTGCAATGGAACCGACTTTGATGTTTGCCTTTATTTCACCTGGCTGTAAGTAGCTGCTTCTAAGTCTTCATTTACTACAAATTTATAGGCAAATGTTTTGTTGAGTTACCTGAGGCAATAGATATTAGCTGGGGTCTACCATAGACTAACCAAAAGCTCCTGAGGAAATGTTAGTTAATAAAATATCTATATGCTTTTGAAAACTCTGACATTCTGGGAATCTAGAATGCCATTCACATATGTTGGACGTAGGCTATGTGCATTCTCAGAAAAAACCTGGAAAGTCCTTAACTTCTCACTTCTGGATTCTCTAGATATACTGCAGAAATAAGAAGTGATGGCTAAGGCAGACTTGTAAATTGCCTAGCTGAATGTTGAACATGTGACTCAGTATATACATATGAAGCTCCTTGGTAAATATAAGGAAACTTGTTTTTATTGGACACGTAAATAAATTCCAGCCTAATCATTTTCTACTCACAAAGCTAATGTATCAGATAATGTCAGTGTCCACACTTGATAAAGAATACATACTTTAGAGAATTATTACTGAAAAGTCCCTAGGCAAACACTCACTACCATGAGTAGTAACATAAACCCAAGTGAGGAAAGAGCATCTTATTTCCAGAGTTGCCACCTTTACATATTTTTTCTTCATACTATTTGTTGAAATTTTACTTACTGTAGGGTTAACTTGATGATCATTAAGTAAACTGAAAGTAGATCTTTGTAAAAATTAAAAGTGGAAATGGGAGAGTAAAGAGGAAGAAGAGTTGGAGCATAGGCAGGAGGGAGGGTAGGGTAGGGTAGGAAGTATCACTATGTTCCTAAATCTGTATATATGAAACACATGAAACGTGTACAACTTAAATAAAATTAAAAATAAATAAATAAAAAATAAGACCAAATATCCTCAGAAATCATGTTAGAAATAAACTTTCTTTCAAGATAAATGAAACCAAATGAACAAAAAACTACCACTTTCAACAAAATCTTATCAGACATGCAAAAAGAAAACCCATATACATACATATGTATGTATAGAAAACCCATATACATACATAGTGTATTTCACTAGGAAAAAATAATTAATGGAAAATGTTCTTGAGGAAGCCCAAACACCAGAATGGAAGAATGAAAATAATCCTAAAGAATTAAAGGAAAGTATAACAAGCATATCTCACTAAATAGAGAATATCAATTAAGACATAAAAATTATAAACAGAATTGAAATAGACTCTCTGGAACTGAAAAGTAAAATAACTGAAATGAAAAACTCAGTTGAAGGATTCACCAAGCTAGCTGAGCAGAAATAAAGAACAATGAATCTTAATATAGGCCAATTGATATTTTCAAATCTGAACAACAGGAAGTAAAAAGAACGTATAACAATCTGTACTCAAAGATAATTAGCCCCATTTTAAAATGGACCATTCTGTGTAGGCATTTCTCAGGGGTTAAGTTGCCACTTGGGTTGTCCACATCCCATATTGAAGCCTCTGATTTGAGTATGGGCTCTTCTGTTTCCAGTTCCAGCCTCCTGAATATGCACACCTGGGAGGCAGCAGATCATGTTTCAGGTAGGTGGAACCCTGTCACAAGAGAGTCCTGGATTGAATTTCAGGCTCCTGGTTTCAGCCTAGCCTGGGTCTGGCTATTGCAGGCACATGGGGAGTCATTTAGTGAATGGGAGATTGCTCTCTTTGTCTCTCTGTCTTTCAAATAAATCAAAAATTAAAAAAAAATAAAATAGAAAATGATACTGGACAATTCATTTGAATAGACAAATCTCCAAAAAAGTGCAATTAGCCAACAAGCACGTGTAATACTGCTTAACACCAGTAATAAATAGATAAACATAAATCAAAAGCAAAAGGATAAAGCACTTTACAGTTGCAGGATAAAAAATAGACAAGAAATGTGAGTGAGGATAGGGAGAAACTAGAACCTTTACATGTTGCTGATACAGCTGTAAAATGTTGGAGTCTCTGTTAACACAAATTGGTCCATTTTTCAAAACATTTCACACAAAATTATCTTAAGATTCATAATTTATTCCTGGGTATGTCTTCAAGGGAATCGAAAATTATATTTTCATAAAAACCTGTCTAAGAGTAAAATAGCATACATAATAGGGAAGATGTGGTAACTACCCATAACTCAAATATCTATTAGCTTATGAATGAATAAAATATGATAAATTGATATAAAGCAATATTATTTGACCTTACAAAGGAATGAAGTATTGATATATGCTACCAAATGGATGAACTTGAAAACATAACTTCAGCTGAAAGGACCTAGACACAGTAAGACAGATAATGTATCATTTACTTTCATGAAATCTTTAGGATGGACAGAGACACAGAAAATATATTAGAGGTTATCAGCAGTCAGCAGCAGAAGAGAATTAGAATTAGCTTGTAGTAGGCATGGGGCTTCTTTGTGGATGATAGAAATATTTTGGAACCAGAAAATAGTAATGTTTAGACAACATAGAGGATATACTAGCAGTCACTAAGTTGTGCATTCTAAAGTAGTGATCTTCCTGTTACGTGAATGATATCTGAAGCCTGAAACCAATTATGATGATTTTTGAAAAGATTTATTTTATTTATGTGAAAGGGAGAGTTATGGAGGGAAGACAGAGAAAGAGAGAGAGAGAGAGACAGAGAGAGAGAGGCGCCAGAGTTGGGCCAAGCCGAAGCCAGGAGCCAGGAGCTTCTTCCAGGTCTCCCATGTGGGTGCTGGGGTCCAAGGACTTGGGCCATTCTCTGCTGCTTTCCCAAATGCAGGAAGCTGGATCAAAAGTGGAGCAGCTGGACTTGAACTGGTGCCCATATGGGATGCTGGTACCTCAGGCACTAGCTTACCCCACTATACCACTACACCAGCCCATGTGATGAATATTTTTCAGTCCTGGAGGTGAAAGGTGGATCAGGCTAGCAAACTGGATTCTATTTTCAAAAATCAAATGAAAATCCTATAAATTAAAATTATTAATTTAAGAATTCAATACATGAATAATAATAATATTATAATAATAATAATATAAGATTAATGAAGCATAAAATAAATATATTAGTAAGAAACATTAAAATTTAAGGGTAGTAGGAAAAATTGAAATTTTGAAGAAGTTATTGGAAAAAGGTAAAAAAAATTACCTATGTATTTATATATTCTCAAAGAAAAAGAGAGATAATGGAATAATGTTATTTTACCACTACTGATAGGAAGCTTCCAATACCAAAAGACAAAACTACAAATTTAGGAGGCTCTAAAAATCTCAAGCAGGATTAATACAAAGAAAATTATGTCTAAGTATATTATCATAAAAATCATCCAGAGATAAAGGTGTATTGTTTGAAAAGATCAATTTTAATGCAAATAGCCAAGTTTTTAACCAAAAATGATGGAAATTGGAAGTCAGTGAAATGACATATTCAATATGTCCAAATAACTACTAGTTAGAATACAATATTCAATGAAATATCTTTTATAAATAACAGTGACATCAGATTTTTTAAAAGAAAATATGTAATAAAAGAAATACTAAAGTATATCTTTCAGGTAAAAGGTAAATGATTCCACTTAAAATAATAAATATATAAAAAGAATGAGGAGCACTGGAAACAGTATATATTTGGCTTAATGTACACAATTTTCAGTGTTTATGGATTTAAATTATATGAAGAGTTAGATACATGTAAAATATCTATATAAATAAATATTAAATGAATGAACATGTATAACAAGCTGGAAGCAAAGGAGGAGTAAGGTAAAATTAAATAATTGATTAATTCAAAAGAAGACAAGAAAAAGGAAACAAGAAAAAAAATATGAGTTAAATGAAATAAGTCATGATGGTTTTAACTTCCTCAGTCATTACATTATACAGAAATGGATTCAGTGTTTTATTATTTCTACATTATTTGTGCATTAACCACTTACGTATTCCACATGCTTCACATAGCGTTATGTTATTGTTTCACTCCGAATTAAGTGTGTGATCAATCCTTAACATAATCTTCTGTTGAAATTTCTTCAATTGTCTCTTCAGTGAATGAAGCTTGTCCTCAGCATGATTTCTCATAAATGCTCTAGAATAAAATACTCTTACCCGTTATTCATTCAGAGCTGTTCTTATGTCTGCTTGATGGTGAAGGGAAATTTGGCTTGATACGAAAACCGCAGCTAAACCTTTTTTTGTAGGGTTTTAAAAATGTTCCATTATTATTTTGTGTTGTCTTTCTAAAAGTCTGATAAATGTTGATTTCTTTCCTATGGAAGCGATTAACTATATTGTTTGGAGATCAAAAAGATAACAATTTTTATTTAAAAGTTAATATTTTTATGTGAATATGCTTTGGAGTTGATCATTCTTTTTTTTCAGTGAGTTTCTTCAATATATAGTTCTTTATTTTATGAAAATCATATTATATATATTTGTTATTATAAAATATGCACTACATTCTTATTTCCATTTTATTCTTTTGATTTTCTTTTTGTAAGGTCTCCAGTTTTATAGATATAGATATAGATATAGATATAGATATATAGAGAGCGCTATGTTTTAAAATGATCAATTTCAGCCTTTTGACTTCATTTTCCAGAATAATTTTATTACTTCATTTCTTATGCTCATTACTGTATTCTTAGTCAGCATATAATTCCATCTTAACTTCAAGGTATATTTGTTTGTCTTTGGTTTTTTCCTCTGTATATGGTTAACTCTTGTTTACATCTTCCTGTTGTTTATACATGTCTAGAATTAATTTTAGAATTTTAATTTATGATATTCTCTCATATTTGCAACTATTTGTTAATTTTACATAGTTGAATTGATGACTTTCATATGGCAGTGTTGTGTTATAATTTTACTTTTCTTAATATTTTATTTGTGTATATATATATACAAGCTTTTCATTCTCATTTTTCTATCTTATTTTTAAAGCTTTTTGAATGCGTGCTTGAAATTTTGCTCACATGTGCATTGTTCATTATTAGCTGTAATTATTAGTTTCACAGGACAAAGAATATAATGATGCTTGACAGATAGAGGACGGTAGGTTTGATAGATGGAGATGTGGCTTTTTTATTTTTGTTTGTTTTTCATTTTGAGAGTTCTGCTTGTGGAGTCCAAAGTTTTTAATAAAGCTGACCTTAGGGATAATGTTTCTTCCCCTGAGTCTTTGACAATGTATTTTATTTCTATAAAGCCCTTGTCATCAGATACTTTCTTTCTTTCACTATCAAGCTCACAGGCAGCATTTTCCCTGTCATGCTCTCATTCTCTTTTCCCAGAAGCTGTGCCTTTGAAAGGACAGCACCTCTTATCCCGTGCATCCATTAAGCACTTTGCTTTTCCCTCTCTATTGTTGCACTTTGATCTACCACATTGGGTCTTGCCTTGGTGTGCCATCACTCACCACCTGAGCCTCTTGTTATGGAGGTAAAGCCTGATCAATAACATCTGTAATGCAACGCTAGGACCACCCTGATTCATAAGTTCTGTTGTGCACAATTGTTGTTTCACCCCGGTCCTGGTCTGTAAAAAGACATTGTTGACTTATTGTGGATTAAAAATTTTATTAATTTCTGTTATTGCTATTTTCATAAATTAGGGAGGATTTTATTTATTTTTGTTTGGCATTTATAATTTGAAGGAAGTATATATGAGAGAGTTTGAAGTTGGATGGCCACTTTAACCTTTGGGAAGTCAGAATCTCTACTTTTAAGGCCAACATTTGAAGTAATGAAGATTGAAGACATATCTGGAACATTCTTGGATTATATAAGTAGTAGTTAGCTATATTTTGTTCAGTTTTATTTTTCAAAAGTTCTCTTTGAGTTGAAAACAATGATTATTTCCTCAGTATTATTCTGCTCTGAGATTTAATTTTTTTAACATCAATGAATTTAAAATTAGTTTTGGTACTTCATTTTTCATGTTCATCTTTAACTGAATTATAGCAAAGTCTCTGCTCCTTAAAAATCAAACCTCAGATATCAGTTGATTTATGGAATCAAGAGTTTTGTCCCACCCATCTTTTGTTGTAATCTTTTGACAGAGATGTGCCTTGTGTGCTGATCTCATGTGTCAATGACTCATTTTTAACTTCCAGTTACCTCATGGGTAAGATATTAATATAAATGCTCTTGTTGAGGGGTTATTAGTTTCTTTTGTTTTCCTTAAAATCTCTTTTTAAACTGTGTATACAAATTCTCACCAAACAAAGAAGACTTTAGGGACACTCAAATTTCAGCAGAGCCATTAAAATACCACAACCTTACATCTTTAACACATCTCAGTGATAACTTTCACATAAGAAGAGGTTAAAATATTCTCTTTTATAAAAGGTTATCAATAATTTCTATGATGCTCTCATTTCTCTCATAATGGTGTGCATATATCTCCCATTATTATATATTAACATCTTACATCCTTTTTTTTTACAACCTTAAAGATGGTTAATAAGAATGAATAATTCTGAGCACTGGACTTATTCTTAGTGCAATGTTTTAGAATGAAGGCTACTTGAGCTGATAATTTCTGAGATCATAATGACAATATTAAAGATTGTTATTTCAGAATATCATACTTATCTTTTCTTTGGAGGTATTTATATTAATCACCTATTACCTATATGCCAGGCTTTGTTCTAAGTGTGAGATATATGAGAGTAAATAATGTGGAGAAAGTGCTTGCATTCAAGAGAGAAACATAGATTAGATGGGCAAACAAAGTGAATTCATTGACAGATATATTCAAATTTATCAGACTGTAGTAAATTTTCATTTAAGAACTAGAATAAGGTATAATGGAATAGTGAATATTTAATTCAGATTGCATGGTTATTGTGAATAACATACTAATAAATGGAACCAATTTGATAAAAACAGAAAGATGTCTAGTATTTCAAGAAGAAAAGTAGGGATGAAAAGAGTCTACATGGTGTTTTTTTTTTTTTTTTTTTTTTTTTAAGTTTGGGTATTTGGCCTCATTGTTGCGACTCTAGTTGAGATGCCAGCATCCCATATCCCCAGTGCCTAGATTAAATTCTCCAGCTTCTTGCTAATGTGGACCCGGGGAGGCAGAAGTGATAGCTCCAGTGACTGGATCCCTCTGATTCACAGAAGAGACCTTGACCGAGTTCCTGGCTCCTGGCTTTGGCTTTGTCCAGCCTGGTCATTGCAGTCATGGGGAGTGAACCAGTTTATGGGAGCACTCTCCATCTCTAGCTTTCCACTTCTCAAATGCTAAAATTTTTTTAAAACTTAAATTTTACTATTGAATTACCATAAATTAATATTTGTGTAAATACTATGTGAGAATAATTTGAGAAACTAGTGATTATCTAAAATACTTTACTGATTGACTCATTTGTCAGTGGAAAACTCAGCTGGTTCTTTTGGTTTTGAGTGCTCCTATACTGAATAGAAATTGGGACACGGTTTCAAGGAAATCCCATTCTCGCTGAAAGAAACATTTCCCTAAGGATATCTTTTCAGCACTAGCAGCTGGGTAACTTTCCAACTAAATGATAAGTGCTGAAGCAAAGAAAATATGATGTCTGCCTCTGCAGTATTCTAAATGATCTTTGAGGCTCCTACTGTGCAATGAAGAAGATAAAGTATATGTGTTTCCTTTGAATACCTAGGTCCTCACCAAGTAACTTGTCTATTTCAACACATTTACAAAACAGGTAAAACCAGCTGCCACCACAAAGACAAACATTTCCTTCAAGAAAAATAAAATAAACATAGTAAGAAATGTGTGCAGGACAGTGTTTGTGCATTATACATTCCATTTTAATCAAAGAAAATGATATAATTCTGTGATAAGGATAATTGTATATCTTTCAACAATCATTATGATTCTGCCATGATGAAGGATAGCAAATGTTTATTGAAAGAGAAATAGTGCTCCTATGGATATTTAATTCTATCCAAAATAATATTAACCACTCAGTGGGAAGGAAGTTCACAGTTATTCAAAGAGGAAGGTAGTTTATCTCAGAACTGTCTGAGAGAGTCTAAGTACCTGAGCTACATAGATTCAAAATATCAACAGCAATCTTGTACAACAAAAACAAAGCTGGTGGCATCACAATACCAGATTTCAGGACATACTACAGGGCAGTTGTTATCAAAACAGCATGGTACTGGTACAGAAACAGATGGATAGACCAATGGAACAGAATTGAAACACCAGAAATCAATCCAAACATCTACAGCCAACTTATATTTGATCAAGGATCTAAAACCAATCCCTGGAGTAAGGACAGTCTATTCAATAAATGGTGCTGGGAAAATTGGATTTCCACGTGCAGAAGCATGAAGCAAGACCCCTACGTTTCACCTTACACAAAAATTCACTCAACATGGATTAAAGACCTAAATCTACGTCCCAACACCATCAAATTATTACAGAACATTGGAGAAACCCTGCAAGATATAGGTACCAGCAAAGACTTCCCTTAAAAGACCCTGGAGGTGCAGACAGTCAAAGCCAAAATTAACATTTGGGATTGCATCAAATTGAGAAGTTTCTGTACTGCAAAAGAAACACTCAGGAGAGTGAAGAGGCAACCGACAGAATGGGAAAAAATATTTGCAAACTATGCAACAGATAAAGGGTTGATAACCAGACTCTACAAAGAAATCAAGAAACTCCACAAGATCAAAACAAACAACCCACTTAAGAGATGGGCCAAGGACCTCAATAGACATTTTTCTAAAGAGGAAATCCAAATGGCCAACAGACACATGAAAAAATGTTCAAGATCACTAGCAATCAGGGAAATGCAAATCAAAACCACAATGAGGTTTCACCTCACCCCAGTTAGAATGGCTCACATTCAGAAATCTACCAATAATAGATGCTGGAGAGGATGTGGGGATAAACGGACACTAACCCACTGTTGGTGGGAATGCAAACTGGTTAAGCCACTATGGAAGTCTGTCGCTCCCCCATTCACAGAGGAAGGACACCGGACCCTTTACTGTTTTTTGCCCGGCCCTTCCCAGGTTAGCTGTCGTTCCCTCACTCACGGAGGAACAACGCTGTCCCAGGTTAGCTGCCGCCCCCCCCCCCCCCCCGCCTCCGCGGAGGGGCGGCACACAACCGGCCGGCTCTCTCAGGGGTTGCTCAGATGTTCCCCAGATGTTCCCGGTGCCTGCTGTCTCTCTCCTCCTTTATAGTCCTCTTCCACCAATCCATGCTCTGCTGCCACACATACCGAGCACGCTGCTCTCCTCCAATCAGGAGCAGGATCAGCTCCTGCAGTTTATCAGTCAAATTGGCAAGGCAGCTGTGTAGAAGTTGTTTGCTGTCGCTCAGTGCCATATTGAGGGAGATCAGATGCATAGAATTAGTCCTAGCAGTTCCAGTAATTTAGTCTAGTCTCGGTTGCTCCCCACAGAAGTCAGTTTGGAGATTCCTCACAAACCTGAAAATAACCCTACCATGCAACCCAGCCATACCACACCTTGGAATTTACCCAAAGGAAATTAAATTGGCAAACAAAAAAGCTATCTGCACATTAATGTTTATTGTGGCTCAATTCACAATAGCTAAGACCTGGAACCAACCCAAATGCCCATCAACGTAGACTGGATGAAGAAATTATGGGACATGTACTCCATAGAATATGATACAGCAGTCAAAAACAACAAAATCCGGTCATTTGCAACAAGATGGAGGAATCTGGAAAACATTATGCTGAGTGAATTAAGCCAGTCCCAAAGGGACAAATATCATATATTCTCCCTGATCGGTGACAACTAACTGAGCACCAAAGGGGAACCAGTTGAAGTGAAATGGACACTTGAGAAACAGTGACTTGATCAGCTCTTGTGCTGACGAAGTACAATGTAATACTTTATCCATTTTAGTATTTTTTCTTTGTTTTGTTATAGTACTATTGGTTGAACTCTGTAATTAACACACAATTATTCTTAGGTGTTTAAATTTTAACTGAAAAGTGATCCCTGTTAAATATAAGAGTGGGAATAAGAGAGGGAGGAGATGTACAATTTGGGACATGCTCAGTCGGACTTGTCCCAAATGGTGGAGTTAGAATTGTGCCAGGGGATTCCAACACAATCCCATCAAGGTGGCATGTACCAATGCCATCTCACTAGTCCAAGTGATCAATTTCAGTTCACAATTGATCACACTGATAGGTCTAAGAATCAAAGGGATCACACAAACAAGACTAGTTTCTGCTAATACTAACTGATAGAATCAAAAAGGGAGAGAACAATCCATCATGGGAAGCGGGATACACAGCAGACTCATAGAATGGCAGATGTCCTAAACAGCACTCTGGCCTCAGAATCAGCCCTTAAGGCCTTCAGAGCTGGCTGAAGAGCCCATGAGAATATTTTAGGCATGGAAAGCCAAGATACTCTGGCAAAAAAAAAAAAAAAAAAAAAAAAAAAAAAAAAAAAAAAAAACCACCACCAAACCTAAATGAAAGATCTCTGTGAGTGAGATCCCAGTGGAAAGTATGGGGCCATCAAAGAAGGAGGTACCTTTCTCTGAAGGGAGGAGAGAACTTCCACTTTGACTATGACCTTGTCTGAATAAGATTGGAGTTGGTGAACTCAAAAGGCTTCCATAGCCTTAGCAACTCATGACTAGAGCCTAGGGAGATTACTGACGCCATAAACAAGAGTGTCAATTTGTTAAGTCAACAACAGGAGTCACTGTGTACTTACTCCTCATGTGGGATCTCTGCCCTTAATGTGTTGTCCAATGTGAATTAATGCTATAACTAGTACTGAAACAGTATTTTACACTTTGTGTTTCTGTGTGGGTGCAAACTGATGAAATCTTTACTTAATATATACTGAATCGATCTTCTGTATATAAAGATAATTGAAAATGAATCTTGATGTGAATGGAATGGGAGAGGGAGCGGGAGATGGGAGGGGTGTGAGTGGGAGGGAAATTATGGGGGGGGGAGCCATTGTAATCCATAAACTGTACTTTGGAAATTCATATTTACTAAATAAAAAAAGAAAAAAAAATAGCTTGAAAACCAAAGAAATGACAATACAGAATGAAAGGGAGAAAAATATAAATAAAAATAAGTAACGATAGATTTTGAAAAAAAGTACAAGTTCAATATGTCTATTATAATTTTTATTTCACCCACAGAATAATAGGATTAGGATGCATAACATTTGCAATTCTAAATAAAATGGAGTGGAACAGCAATAGCAACAAAAAGCTATCAACGCAATTATCAGGAAACAGAGAAGAAAATGAAGGAAACAATAAGAAAATATAATAAACAGAAAGTATAAGATAAAGTGGGAAAATAATTTTAAATGTCCATAGTGAAATAAAATAAATATTAACAGGTAAATATTCTTGCAGGGAGGCATTCACAAATTGATTAAACCAAATAGTGATATAGTTCCTGGATTAAGGAGATAATTTAAACAAAAAATGTGAGTGTAAATCATTGGAAAAAGAAATTCTAGGCAAATATTAACAAAATAAAATAAATGTGCATATTTAACAAAATTAGGTAAATAAGAATTCAAATCAAAGGGCAAATTTGAATGGAAGAGAACAAAGGAGAATGTTTATCGAAAAAGTAAAATCTGTATTTTTAATAGGAAAGTCAGATTTTAAAACACCACTCATTAAAATTTCCATGGGCTTTCAAATTCACTCTGAACAGAAGCTAATTCCTTTCTAGGAACTCAAAGTCTCTAGGGAATCTACCCAGCCCCTCTCCCACTATTACCTCTTGGGTAGTCTCATCTCTCCCTGCTGCAGTCCAGTGATCTTATTATTTTTCAGACATGTCTCTTGTATCCCTGACCTATGCCTTCCCACCAGTTGTTCCCATTCCTGTTATGTTCTGTCCCCAGAAATTCACCTAACTCTTAACTTTCAAGATTTGTCTGCCGGCGCCGCAGCTCACTAGGCTAATCCTCCGCCTGAGGTGCCAGCACCCAGGTTCTAGTCCCGGTTGGGGTGCCAGATTCTGTCCTGGTTGCTCTCTGCTGTGGCCTGGGAGTGCAGTGGAGGATGGCCCAAGTGCTTGGGCCCTGCACCCACATGGGAGACCAGGAAGAAGCACTTGGCTCCTGGCTTTGGATCTGCACAGCGCGCTGGCCTGTAGCGGCCATTTAGAGGGTGAACCAACGACGGAAGGAAGACCTTTCTCTCTGTCTCTCTCTGTCACTGTCTAACTCTGCCTGTTAAAAAAAAAAAAAAAAAAAAAAAAAAAGATTTGTCATCCTATTGAAATCATTCTCTGCCTTCCTCCCCACTCCAAATAACTGACTGTATTTATCTTACCTGTTACTATTTGGTCTTTTAAAAACAATATTCTGTAAGCTCAAGAAAACAAGGACGGGTATGGACTTGATGTTGGATATCTAAGGTTGTCAGAATCTGCACAGGATCATATTTGTGTCATGGTACTATGTCAGGGTTAGTTCTGAGCTCTGTCTGATAAAACTTTGAACTCCGTGAATGACTATACAAAGCAAAAAATGCCATCAAGCTTAGAAGGGAAACTTGGTTCTCTTTTCAGAGCTTATACTTTTTCAGAATAAAATATATATCCATGCAGTTATACTGAAGGAGAGGGAAAGAATTCTTTTTGATCAATAAAGTAATCGTTTGAGTTGCATTTTGAAGATGATTCAGGAATTTTTGGAAGATGTAAACACATATTGAATAAAATACAGTTTCTTTGAAGTCAATTAAGAATGTGGATGAAAGGAAGGAAATACAAGTGTGCCATTCCGAATTGAAATGTTGCATGTGAAATATTTAAGTTTTTTAAAAAAGAAATTTTACTGCAATTCTTTGCCTGTCTGATAGTTTGCAATTTTGTGCTTAACACACTGTAAGGTAAAATAAGTTGATATTCAAACTTCTTCATGACATACATGCAAAACTGAGAAAAATTTGTGTGTGATGTATATATGTGTCCCTTCCTAGTGAAGTCTGAATAATGATGAATAGCTATAATTGTGATATTTTTTTCTTCTATAGTTATTTGAAGCTTCTCTATTTCTTCTATAGTTCTATATGTCTAGGAATGATATTATTTATTCAGAAATTTTAACTGTGGGAATGATTTTGATATGAGTCTGATTTTGAGATATTGATCTGCCAAGAGAGAAAGCCATATATATATGGTCATATACAAATATATATACTTATATATATATATATACTTATATATTTGTATATGACCATATATATTTTTATATATACACTTAAATATATATACACATATTCCAGTTCCACCTCCAGTTTGTATATGACCATATATATATTTCTATATATACTTAAATATATATACACATACACACACACACATTGGAATACATAATAAGCTCAAGAACTGACTCAGTGCACGTGAATGGAATGATTTAAAGACTGACATTATTCTTATGAAAGGACAGAGAGAAACAAGAAGAAAAAATGGTGACTCATCATTGCCTCCATCTTGGATTGCTGTGAACTTTAGCCAGTTGTCGATTGACTCTTTCCTGAAGGAGTGAGAATTGACACTTGGTGCCTAGAATATCAACCAGTGAATAAGTCAATGAAAACTCCTAGGGCAGCTTGCAGTATTAAATTTTCCTTTATTTTTACAAAGTTTATTCAAATATCTTTATTTTCTTTTAAAATATTTAAATCTTATATTCAAATTAATGAATTTTTTTGAATAAAAATTGCCAGAGAAAAAATGACGTAAATTTTAGAATTTCCCCCAAATGCTATTTTATTTCTCAGTTTAAGCAACTTCTTTCAGCATCAAGCAAACTCTCTCTAGAATTGGCATTTTGACTTGTAGTCAAGGCACTGATTAATATTCCCACATTCAACATCAGTGTTCCTCAGTTTGATGTCTGCTTCCAGTTCTACCTCCAGTTTGTGCTAATTCAGACCCTGGAAGGTAGTGATGATGCCTCAAATAACTGGGTTCTTGCCACTCATATAGGAGACCTGGGTTCTAGCTACCCACATGGGAGTCCTGGAATGCCTTCCTGGCTGGTCCAGGCCAGGCTTTTGCAAGCATTTGGCGTTTGAGCTGGTAGATTGGTAGATTGTCCCCTACCTCCCGACCACTGATTCTCAAATAAATAAATAAAATAATAAAACCAAATTATCACAGATGAATATTTAGTCAATTCCAAGTTACATGCACCATCCGGCTATGTCTCAATTCTTCCTGCCTGAGATGCTCTTTGTATTGAATAGAAAGTTTTTTTGTCTTCACAATTGGAGAAGGATGCTGCCAAGTCTTGACTGCAGGGCAGCTGGCGGGTGAGTGGTATTCACCAAGGCATGGTTGGGCTGGTCCTGTCCCTAGGTTTCCTGCAGGAGTCTTTCTCTGTTGACCACAGCTGAAGTGTGCTGTGTTCAGTCAACTTGGGTAGTGCTATGGGGTACATCTGCAGCATTTTACCTTGTCCATTGATCCCATTAGTTTCCGCTCATATCAGAGACATCCTACTTTCTGGAAGAGCAGGAAGTCCCACTTAGGATTAAGTTCAATAACATATTTGATAGTACGTGGCTATGGAATGATTTTTTCCCATCCAACAGTGATGCATAATCTTCCTCAAAATTTTTCCAACTATTTTGTTGCCCTGTTAACCTCCACTTGTGAGGTGGGAACAGGTAGCCAAATAGTGGGTAGAAAATGAATTGAGATTGTCCCCTTAGTAAGACTAAGTAATCTAACCACTTTAGCTCTGAAGCTGCTGTTTTTCCACAGCCAACCCCTCAAAGGCAAGACCATGGAAGTAGTCATCTCCACACAAAATTCTAAGTCAGGAAGTGGGTAGAAAGGCTTTTAGTTATTATTCTCTCTTCGTAGGATCTTCTGTCCATGTAGACAGGTCTGAACTCAAATATCTGAATATTTGCTTCTTATACTCCTGCCTCTCTTTTCATTTCTACAATGCAATGTGGTCAGAAGAAGCCGGCTTCTCCCTTCCACATGACAGGACACATCCCACGTAATACTCTATAGTTTTTGCATCTGTTTCAATAATTGATGGTCAAAACCACCAAATCTGAGCATAAATTTTTTTCACTCTTGGAAAACCTGCATATATCAACTATTGTCATGTTGAGGAACAAAAGGAAAAATAAACAAGCATTAAATTTGACAATGAAGGCTAAGATAGTACTTTTTTTATTTTATGGAATGTGCACTCATCCAAAGCAATGAAGACAACAAAATTTTGGAAGAGAGATTTAAATCAAGTAGTTAAAAATTAGAATCCTTCAAAATCATTGTAAAATACAGAAAACTAGATAAGAGATTTTCAAAAGAGATAGAAGATAAAAAGAAAAAGTGATGAAAGATGAGAGATAGGGGTTATGGCAGAAGAGTAACTGTGTTTTATGTACTTTTCTTTCCTAAATTCTTCCTTAAGCTTACTAAAATATTCTCGAATTAATGTGTAATTATTATTTATTATGCATGAAAATAAGTGAGATACTCATTCCTATAAAATAAAACCAGAGCTAACATTGTAGAATATAAAAAGTGAAGTAGTGATTGAGTCAATGCTTCGAAAAACATCTTTAGTAACTTAGTAATAAAAACAATAGCATTCTTGTTCTTACTACCAAGTTGGTCAGTTGTGGCTCCATAATGTCAGTTTATGATAGGGTAGAAGTGAAGGAAATTAACAAAATTGTATTACTATGGTACTGTACACACGACTGAGAAAACAGTCAGTTGTTGCCTATTAGAGACTAATGGTAGTTGAGTTAAGGTAGTTGCTAAAGAATTTTTGAGCTCTGCCTAGGTGCCATTCATTTTTTTCTGATGCCAAATGAGGTAAAATTTCTTAAATTAAACTGACAAGCTTAATTTACAAGGAGTAGAGTACAGTGTGGATAACACTTCTAGTTTCCAATGGCAATGAATACATGATTTCTCAGATCCTTTTCATAAAAATTGACAAAATTATATGACCTGTCTCTAAGAAAAAAATCTTTTCGTTTATACAGAGGAAATGTAGAAAACAAAGATACCAAGTATCCAAATTATAAACAAATCTGAAACAGATTTTCAGTCGTTCTAATCTCTAATCACATGATTAGAATAGGATAAAGCCACAAGAAAAATAAATATCTTACGTATGTATAATTGAATATACACTTAACTATACTATATAATCACATATATGATTACATAGTATCCTTAACAAAGATTGGCCAGCGCCGCAGCTCACTAGGCTAATCCTCCACCTTGAGACGCCGGCACACCGGGTTCTAGTCCCAGTCGGGGCGCCGGATTCTGTCCTGTTTGCTCCTCTTCCAGGCCAGCTCTCTGCTGTGGCCCGGGAGTGCAGTGGAGGATGGCCCAAGTGCTTGGGCCCTGCACCCCATGGGAGATGAGGAGAAGCACCTGGCTCCTGGCTTCAGATCAGCGCGGTGCGCCGGCTGCAGCGCGCCAGCCGCGGCGGCCATTGGAGGGTGAACCAATGGCAAAAGGAAGACCTTTCTCTCTGTCTCTCTCACTATCCACTCTGCCTGTCAAAAAAACAAAAAACAAACAAACAAAAAAAAAAACATAGACTTTTTAGACTTTTACATATGAGTTAAAACAGCACGTCTGTAGATATTTGGAAACTTTTAAATTATATTAGTTTCACTGTATACATTTTAAAGCTATAGTTGCATGGATTTTTTTTATCAGTTTACTATGTCCATTTGTCTCTTTTGGTATTTTTTCTCTTAAATTATACTTTATCTTATAGTGATGTTTTGTTTGTGTTTATCAGCTGAAATTTCTCCCAATTTTTTTCCTTTAAATGTCTTTTTGTGTCAAATATATCTCATATAGACAATGTATGTCTCTTTTACTTTTCATCCAAATTAGAACATAACCCATTTGTAGATGTTATTACCAGGGGCATATTTGAATTTGTTTTCATTCTCTTATTTATTTTTCTGTTCACTTATTCTTTGCTCCTGTTTCTTTTTTCTTTACTTCTTTGAAATGTAAATTTATTGCTTTATAAATTCTATTTAAATGTTTGTCCTTGACTTTTTTTATAAAGGTCTCTGTGATTGTTGTCCACACACTGCACTCACCAGAGAAATTTAAATTGTCCTATTATGTTTTTTCTTCCAGATTCCTTCATAACGGTACACAAATGGATATGCAAGACAGTGGGAAACTTCATTTATCAGTTCCCTCATTGTAGGTAATAGCAGGAAGAATGTGATTCGATGGTAAGCAAAAAGCAAGATCCAAAATTTGTGTATCTCATGGGTAATATATGTGATATAAAACTCTCACAAACTATCATTCTTCTTGTTTAGTCCTTTACTGCCCATTCATTGTGTATTGTAAACAGTATTTTGTCATCTTTTAATGAAATAGCCAATGAAACTTGCAAAAAAATGAGTGATAACACTGTGAAGTAAGCCAGTGTTACCAAAGCGTGACTCTTGAAATGTTTGCTTAGGTAAGATACAGACAATTAAACAGTATAATTATTATCATAAATTAAACACTCCATTGTCCTCCTGCCAATGTAATTATTGTTGAAAATAATTAGAAGTTTCCTAAGTGGATGTTTACTGTCAGTGTAAGGAACTAGTTAGATTCATAGTTAGCTTTTAGATTTTAATTGCCTCATTCCTTGAGCAAATGTTTTGTACCTGTTATACAAAAAGAACCTATAAAAGGTTTACAAAAAGAAATGGAAAGGATTAAGTTACACTCATAATTATACGTATGCATGAGCTGCTGAAATTATTGATGCAGCCAGGATAAAACATAAAATTTCTGGAAGTACCATATGGTGAACAATTTGCAGAACCCACAGACATCATAAGCATATGGGTATATTTCATATGATCTGAAGCAATTTTAGGGGCAAAGAATATCATATCAAAGGATATGCTCTTTTAAGTATCAAAATAGAGGGAGATTAAATTTTGTTGGCCTGAATACTGTAATATTGGTGGTAGCATGCTCATACATGTGTGTGCATGTGTAAAAAGGAAAGTGAATATAAAAATAACAGATGATTTACTTAAAATATATTCATTATAAATATTTAATTTGAGTCTCAGGAGATAATCATGTCAAAGCTGACTGGAAATAAGAGATCATGGTTTTGATCTCTTAACATTTCGTTAGTAAAAGAAGCCAATAGTATAGAACAGAAGTGAAGCATCTTATTAAAGTATATTTTAAATTTTGATTTAGACAGTTCTTTAAAATCTTAACTATTCAATGTTTAATTCATGCTTCATTTTAGCTCATTAGTGTGTTCTGATTTATTTGAACTATCATTCTTTTATGTAGCACTCACATTTGTAATTTATTTCATTAATGATTAATAAAATATTTTACATAAAATTCTTTTAGGTTTTTAATTTTCTGTGAATCTACTCAAACATCTTTTCTATTAGACAATGAAGGCTAGTTGTTACATAATTATATTGAAAACCTTTGTATTTAGTTCAGTGGAAAATGTCTAAACAGAATGTGTTAATGATATATCAAGCTTTCTCCCTCCAAATTTAGTGGTATTTCATGAAGTTGAAGCCTCCTCTGCTGGATAATTAAAACATGAGGAATTTCATGAATCCTGATCAATATCTTTGCTACATGTTTTAGTGTTAAGACAACTCACATAAAAATTCTCTGCAACCATTTCTCCAGTTTTTCAGGTTTGATTTCTGTTTCTATTCTTATTAGGTTTCCATCTGAATGTGCTTTAAATGTTTTTTATTGTAACATATCTGAAACAGTAATATTTTCTAAAAAGTATCTTAGCAACTCAAAGGATATTTGGAAATATTCTAGCCCATTACAGTATCTTCCTACCCAACTCATCTAGGGCTTTAACACATTTCTGACAATAATGGTGGCTTGTTTTACTGCAATTTTCACTGGGAAGGCCATGCACAGGTGGAGAGAGGAATAGGGAAAGACATTAAACAGAATTTGCATGGGAAATGAGTGTGTATTTTTTTTTTAAATCCGCACAGGAGATTTGGATACGCCCTCTCAATTGAGACTCCTCATTTTGCAGGGAAAGCAATATGCAAACAAATGTTCTGTGGAGCTAGAAACAACACTGAGTGACTCCTAGTCCAATGCATTTCTTCAACACCATAATACTTTAATATGGTTTAAATCTCTTACTTTTGGAAGTGTGTTTGCAAGCAATACAAACTGACTTTGGATAATTCCATTAAAATGTTGTTTGAACTGCATAGCATAGTTCATGAAACTATGTTCATGGAAGGGAGAAGGGAAGGACCATACTTTGAACAGCTTTGAGCCCTAAAGAAATTCAGAGCCATCCTTTCCCTGACAGTGTGGGGAGCTGTTCATCTCCACTTGGAGTTAGAATCCAGGTCTGTCAAGCAGGCGCTAGGTTCTCACCCTTTAGCAAGAGTGGAGTGGAGTAGCTTGATCAGATGTCCCACCAAAAAGGAGGAAGTGTTTACCAAAGAACACTGAAGGCATTGTTAGCCCAGGAAGGAAGAACTGGGAACAGGCAGTTAGAAACACATGCATGCACCAAAGCCCCTGCCTGAAGGAAGTCTAGTTCTAGCAGAATCTTCAAAGCCTGCTTTTTCCTGACATTCAGTCCTGGTGTACCTTCTGGATGCCTGTCCTGGGGTTACAGCAGACACCATCACCCTGACTCCTGCTGTTTTCCACTTGCATCATCCTTTTTATTGCCTCCACCCAACCCATGGCAGAAATCCCACAAGGGGAGGTGGTGTTCCTGGAAAGAAGCTTTGCAGGGAAGGAAGGAATGAAATAAGAGGGAACAAAGAAACTGGACAGGTTGTTAGCATTGGAGGGAAAGTATTTGTAGGAATTCATGCCAGTTCTTCTCTGCCTTCTCCATTAGGGCATTGTCAGAGGAGAAGGTACAGGGAAGTTGGAAACAGTGTGTAGAGCACTCGAGGGTGTATCAAAGCTGCTGAATAGCATCTCCTGATCAGCTGAACCAGGTGACTGAACGGCTTCCTCCAAGCTCTGCCCGTCTTTCCATGGCACTGAATGAGGAGTCTGGAAACTGGGAACTGGGGATGTGTAACAAGCGGGAATAGGTGGGGGACACAAGGTCGTGATGAGAACGCAGTTTACATTTTGATTTTGGGTCCAGGTAGAAAATGAAGGGAATTTGAAAGGCTAATGGGTGGGAAATATCAGTGACAGGAAGCTGTTGTCATGACAAGAGCCACTCTCTTGGGGGTGCAGACAGAGCCACGGGGGCCACAGGAGGTATGACCACAAGAGGACTTGCAATGCTAAGAATCACATGTGGAATCTGCATACAGCTGACTTTTGTGTGTAGCTGAGGGGAGGAGGGTGGAAAGTTGGTATCACAGTGGCAAAGTCTAACCTGAGAGAAGGAATAGCCCTTCCCTCAATTTTAAGGCAGTGTCAGAAAAACAGGAATAGATAATTGAATGATGAGATTTGATAAATTATCATCTTGAGTTATACTTAGAGTCAAATTATATTGGAGTCCTGGGTAGAAAATTCATCGTAAAGTTTTCATCTAGAAGGGTTATTTTCTTAAACTACATATATGAATATACTATGCTGAGATAAGAGGACTTTAGCCCCAAAGCCTGATTACTTTTTATACTGTCTTTTAAAAGCTATAAAATGGAAGGGAAACTGAGAAGCAAAATTCCTGGAATGCTAAAGCATCAAGGAATTTGTGAGTCTGCTTCCTTTTAGAGACATATTCCACAGCAAGAAATGCAAAAAAGCATTTTTCTATGTGTCACATAGCAGTACAGTCTTAGAGACACCTGTAGGATTTGCTGTTATTGAAAACTGGAAGAATATCCAAGTTCAAGAAGCTCAGTAAGTGCCGTTAAAAGAAAGCCAAATCGAAGGAAGTCAAGAGCAACCAAAACCTCTGGGAACTCTTATCTAAGCTCTCATCTGCACACCCGCTCTGACAAGCTTCATCAGCTTCCTTGTCAATTAGGACAGGGCCTGGCATTGCTCTACCCACACTGGGCTTGCTTCACTGGGAGAGCAATTTCAACTATTAGGGAAGATAGCCAATTCCTCAACATGCAGACATCTTCTGTCTCCTGAACGTCCTGTATGAACTTTTACTACAAATGTTTAAAAATTGTTTTGCTTTTCTTTTCACAAAATGTACTAACTCTTGATATAAATGTAATATTATACATATGTAGAAGAAATCAATTTCTAATTCCTACAACCCATATAAATAAATCACATTCAAAATGTTGCTGGTTTGCCAATTTTGTAATGTCACCTATATTTTACACACTGATCTTAGCCAAAAGGCAGAGAAGCGATCACCTAATCCTAATAACATAAGAATAGAAAGATAACTTTTAATTCTCTGAACTTGTAAATAAAGCGTTCAGAAGAGTTTTCTTTTAGGAAACATAAGACAGTATAACCGTTGTTGTCAAGGATAAAGTCATGCCACATGCAATTCCTATGTGACACTCAACTAAATGTGTTCTCTTTTCACCTTGTAGGTTATTGAAACTTTCTGCCATTGTTGTATTTATCTGCTTGTCCTCCAAGTTATTGACTTTTTGGTACTCAATACATTCTACTTTTGAGCAACAGGAAGAAAATATAAAAACTGGATGTAAGAGTAATGAAGTATTCATAAGAAAAAACTATTGAGAAAACTTCAAGCTGTGAAATTGAGCGTGATCTATCTTAATTTCATGTGTAATATAATCATAAATTTTAGAAAATTGATTTCATTTTGTACTAACACCAAACTTATATTTTTAAAAACTCTTCCCACTTTCAGGAAGTTGTAAAGATTTTGCTAAGAATCTTGAATCTTGGAATTATGCTTCCATGTGGGAATAAAACAGCAACTCATTTAGATGTCTACAATGAGTGTTTCAGACTATTTTCTTTTTTTGTTGACAATTGCACTGATGCCTCCCTTCCTAAGTGACCAAGGTCAGGGTGTCACAGCTGTCACAGCCAGCTCTCAGCTACACGCACAGAGCAGAGTGGGAACAGAGTTAGGCTTCGTTCTGGAGTATGGCAAGTTCAAGAGGCAAGTGGTCTTTTATTTATTCAATTTATTTAAAGAGGGAGGGAGACAGAGAAACAGACAATGCTCCCATCTGATGGTTCACTGTCCAAATGCCTGGATGTTCAGGCCTATAGCCAAGAAAAAAAAATACAATCAAGGTCTCCCACATTGATGATAGGAAACCAATTACTTGAGCCATCCTCACTGCCTGCCAGTGTCTGCATTGGCCAGCAGCAATAGTCAGGGCCCAGAGCTGGCAACTGATCCCAGGCACTCCAATGTAAGACGAGAACATCTTTACAGGTATGATAGAAACCTAATCTCATCTGGTCAAGTCTAAGTGAGATGATGGAAAACAAGAATGGGATCCAGCTGGCATTGTTGCATAGCAGGTAAAATCACCAACTGTGACAATAGCATTCCATATAGGCGTTGGTTCATTTCTGGACTGCTCTATTTCTCATCTAGTCCTGCCAATGGCCTGGGAAAAGCAGAGGCAGATGGACCAAATGCTTGGACCCCTGCCACCTACGTAGGAGACCTGGATGAAGATATTGGCTCCTGGCTTTGTTCTGGTTCTGCCCTGGCCATTGCAGCCATCTGGGGAGTGAACTAGCAGATGCAAGATCTCTCTCTCTCTTTCTGTCTGTCTTTCACTGACTTTGTAACTGACTTTCAAAAAATAAATAAATCTTAAAAAAAGAATGGGGACCAAAGTAGCAGCTTTTCAAACAGGATCAAAGAAACAAATGGGCTTGGGAACCAGGAGTTACCTCAGCAACAGAAAGGGGGGTGTGTTCTCTTCTGTTGGTATCTGTAACAAAGACTTTGAGAGTCAGGGAAGGCATTATCGGCTCTGAGAGTCTCAGTCTGGAGCAGAGTTGTCACATGCTTAACAGGTACATTATTAGAATTAAATAAGATAATGTACAATACATAGCATTGTACAGTATAACACAAATGGAAGATGTTATTATTGTCATTAACATCATTATCATTGTCACAAAGTACCGAACACCTTGTAAGTCTATCTGCTGGAATAAAGAGTTGATAATAAGCAGATTTGTTTTACCCAACATTTTAGATGCTAAATATCAGGCATAGATATATTGGAAATAAATTATTAAACTAATAGATGTAAAATCTAAGTTTAAAATATTTTTCACTTACACATTTAGGAAAAATTTATGTTAATGGTGGAGGCTAGCATATGCAATTGTGGATCTAGGATATCACAGATAAACTGGTGATCCTTCTCTGAACAAAGTACATTGCTTTCCCAGATCGAGAGAGATTTCATAATCTCTTTAAATTTTATGAAAGCCTACTTTATGGTTCCGGTACAAAGTATCATGTTGTCAGGGCACACATTTTATTTACTTTTTTATATTTTATTTATTTATTTGAAAGTCAGAATTATGGAGAGGGGGGAGCACACACACACATACACACACACATACACACACAGATCTTCCATCTGCTGCTTCACTCTAAAGATGACCACAATGATCAGTGCCAGGAGCCAGGGGCTTCAATCAGGGCTCCCACATGGTTGCAGGGTCCCAAGCACTTGGGCCTTTTTCTAATGCTTTTCTCGGGTCATCAACAGGGAGCTAGATCAGAAGTGGAGCAGCCAGGACATGAACCAGCATCCAGATAGGCTGCTGTTATCACAGTCTGTGGTTTTACCTGCTATGCCACAAAGCTGGCCCCAGGCCACACATTTTAACACACTAAATGCTCCATATTTTTATGTGTTTATTGCTTCCTAACCAGTGCAAGTAAAACTCTATGAGGGCAGACCCTAAATTTTCCTGATCTTGCATGCTTGCAGGGCTGGTCAACCACTCAGGACAGCAGAGTAGGAAGCACTGCCTGGGAAGCGGATGCACTTGTACCATAGTTGGAACTTATGTGGAGAGGGCTGGCCTGGAACTAGATTGAGCTTGCTCAAGGAGATCATCTGGATGGCTTCCAGCCAAGTCAACTGTAGTTAACACCCGTGCTAGTGCCAGTCCAGGAGCACTGACCTGCTTTTACCAATCCCATCTCCCACCCAACCCATCTCTAGAAGAGTAGAAAGGCAATGTAGAAGAGGGTAGAGGGAAAGAGGATAAGTAAAAGGGGGAAAATAGCAAAGAGACCATCTGAACAACCCACCAGCCCTTTCCCTTTTCCCTCCTTTTAATTTCAGGAGGAAAAAAAAGTACGTAAATGATTTAGTCCAATAACAAATGGTTTTCATTTGAAAAATACTTTCTTGGCCCTAAGATATTGTAACTATAGCCATTGAACATAAGTTATGAGGATACTACTTTGCCTAAATACAGAAAAGGAAGTTCATAAGAAATGTCAAAACATGCATCAGAATACACTGAGTTTCAATTCATGAGTTCTTTAACATCAGGGCAAGAACATGTCATTTACAACACAGAAGCATGGGCACACTGAGTGTGAATGAGCTGTTGGTGGAGAGTATCTGTCATTACTCGAGCAAGGGCTGGAAGATGGACCACATTTTTTTGAAGTCCTTCTGCTATAAGAGTCTATCAGTACAATTCCTAAGTCTTTGTTTCTGCTTCTCCCAAGTGCTAGATTTCCCTTTATAGGGCATAGTGATTATTTCAAATGGCATAATAAAACTTTAAGTCTTCATTTGCTAAAATTGCCATAAGACTTTAATGGCCCCTATGAAAGCTTTTGGAAATAATTTGGCTTGCTCTTTGTTCTTAATTAGGAATCATGATCTGAAATACAGTTGGTCAGCTAAGTTTTTACAAACTTTTGCCCTTGACTTCAAAGGTCTCCCTCCAGACATTCTTTGTATTTAGCAGCATCATTTCATTTAAATGAATCCCTCCAAAATGAGAACTGTTTCCCCCCAGTGCATTATGCTTATGTTGTGGGTCCTTCAGAATCACTGTTGATTTCATCAACCTTAGGAAAACAGAAAATTGATGACATAAAGTGCAATCCTTGATGTTTGTCATAGATCTAAATTACCATGGAATCCTTCATGGCATCCAAGGTGGAAGCAACTGGTGGAGTGAAGGTCTCTAAAACACCACATGAGAGGAGCCAGCCAGCAGAGGACCGTAGGTCCTTTCCAGGCTGTTGCCTTAACAACAGTCACAGGCAAAGCTTACCATCTCAGGGTTCCTATGAAAAGACATTTTCCTGCATCCTGTAGCTATGACAAGCACAACAGTATGCTCATTTATTTAACATGACAATTTTGACAGGATGTATACATTTCTCCTTATTGATACAAGCATTGAAGCAGATGAGAAATGAATAGCAATCCAAGCCTCAATCGACTTGTGGACTCCTTCAGCAAATATATTCCGAGTTGTGACTATGTCTGCCACATAATTTTTGTCTCCATAAGGAGGACAAAAGAGAAATCACACATGACCCAATATTTTAGAAGATTGTGATCTAATTAATGGGTTAAAACCACAATTAATGTTTAAGAACAATGCTAAGGCTATATGAATTCAAGAATGGAAAAACTAATTCTCGGGCCGGCACCATGGTTACTGGGTTAATCCTCTGCCTGCGGTGCCAGCATCCCATATGGGCACCCATATGGGTTCTAGTGCCAGTTGTTCCTCTTCCAGTCCAGCTCTGCTGTGGCCCGGGGAGGGCAGTGGAGGATGGCCCAAGTGTTTGGGCCCCTGTACTCCTATGGGTGACCAGGAGGAAGTGCCTGGCTCCTGGCTTTGGATCGGCGCAATGCCGGCCGTGGTGGCCATTTGGGGAGTGAACCAACAGAAGGAAGATCTTTCTCTCTGTCTCTCTCTCTCTCACTGTCTATAACTCTACCTGTCAAATAAAAAAAAGAAAACTAATTCTTCTTTTACCTGTAGAACCAACTGACATGGTCAGATATGTGACTAACCCCCTCTCTCTTCTTTCCCCCATGGTTATGTAGTTGGTCCTCAATCTGCATGGGTTTTGCATCTGCAGATTCAACCAATTGCAGATCAAAAATATTTGAAAAAATTACATTTGTATTGAACATGTAAAGATGTTTTGGTTATTATTTCCCAAATACTACATAACAGATATTTACATAAAAGTCACAGTATAATAGGTGTTAGAAGTAACCTAGAGATGATTTAAAGTACTCAGGAGGATGTGTGTAGGTTATATGCAAAAGCACCACACTGTTTTATATTAGGATCTTGAGCATCTGTGGATTTTGTTAGCTTTGTTAGTTTTGTTTATGTTTGATATATTCACAATAAAATTATTTTAAAATGCCTGAAAAGTATAGTACTATAGGCTCTTAAAGGCTTTGAGCAAGCATGTGTCACATCATTTCTCCTTCCTAAGTTAATAGGTTTCTTTTTATAATCTCATCACACTTATCTCCTGTACCAATATTATAAAATTGATCATATTTTGCCTGTGAGTACATTTGAGCTGTTTCAAGTAATTACAGCTCAGCTATTTGTATAATTCTACTTAGCAAATATGTCTGGATAATGATTGTTTCCAATCTAAGTCAAGCAAATCATTTTGCCAGGAGTAGTATTACCAAGGAAAGCTTGTCATATTTGCACTTTTTCCTGTATCATTGCAAAAATGACCTAATTAAAAATGTATATTGTGGTCAAAAAAGAGCTGGAATCTTCTATACTCATAAGACATGAGTACTGATCACTGATCAGTAATACTGATCACTGATCAGTAACACTGATCAAGTAACAGAAGTACTTTTGGCTTCAGTTTCAAGATTGTTGATCTCCAGCATCCTCTTCTATTATTCTATTGCACAATTTTCATAGAGAAAATGTGAACAATTATTGGAGTCTCACAAGTTCATAAAATAAATTGAAGAGTTTGCATTTCTTGCCCTTAGCTTCTTCTACCTCATATTTCTTGTTTGTTTCCCAGATACATGGCTTACCATTGAGTTTAAATTGTGACATCATTAAATAGAATTACTCAGGATACCTGCTGAGGGTGTGTGAAATATACTAATCATAGCAGGAGTTATTTTTAATAAGTCAGCACCTTTCTAAAAAAGTTAGGAATGGGGTTAAGGAGACTCACAAATCATAGCAGGTGCTATTAAAAAAGCATAATTTTAACATAATCATTTTAAAATTTTACCTGGCTTTTCCACCTCATACTCAACTTTTCCTAGCATAGCTTATTGATTTGCCACCTTTTTTTGAACCCAACATACTAGCTCTCTAGTTGTCACCTTTCTACCATCATTTTCTAGGTTACCTGGGTGTAAAAATACCTTTTTAAGTGTTAAAGTGAGCATATGGATAGGATTGTTAAAGTGATCATATAGAAGGATTAAGTGTTAAAGTGATCATATAAAATACAATTAAGTGTTTTATAGTAATAATAATAGATAAAATTTAAAAAGTGTGAATGCTCCAACATGGGAAGCAGCCCATACAGCAGACTTATAGAATGACAATCTCCTTAAGTAGCACTCTGACCTCAGAATCAGCACTTGAGGCATTCGAATCTGGTTGAAAAGACCACGAGAGCGTTTTGGACATGGAAAGCCAAGACACTATGGCAAAAAAGTGTCATACATGGAGGATCTTGGTGGATGAGACCCCAGTGGAAAGAAGTATTCATCAAAGAAGGATGCACCTTTCTCTGAAGTTAAGAGAGAACTTCCACTTTGCATATGGTCTTGTATAAAAATTGAAGGAGTTTGTGGGTTCAAAAGGTTTCCACAGCCTAGGTAGCTCATATAAAGGGCCTCGGGTGATCACTGATGTCATACATTGGAGTGTTAATTGTTTTTTTTTTTTTTAAGAGTTATTTATTTATTTGAAAGTCAGAGTTACACACACACACACACACAGAAAGAGAGAGAGAGGTCTTCCCTCTTCTGGTTCACTTCCTAATTGGCCACAACAGCTGGAGCTGTGCTGATCCAAAGCCAGGAGCCAGGAGCTTCCTTTAGGTCTCCCAGGTGGGTACAGGGACCCAAGGACTTGGGCCATCTTGTACTGGTTTCCCAGGCCATAGAAAAGAGCTGGATCAGAAGTGGAGAAGCCTATTCTTGAACCAGTACCCATATGGGATGTTGGCGCTTCAGGCCAGGGTGTTAACCTGCTGCACCACAGCACCAGCACCTAGAGTGTTAATTGTTAAATTATCAACAGGAAGTTGCTGTGGACTAACTCCCATGAAGGACACCTCTGTCCTCAAAGAACTGTATTATGAGAGTTAATAGTAAAACTTGTTCTCAAAGGTTTACTGTATTTTATTGTATTAAGTGGAGGATATTCTTTAAGCTATAGTTATGTCTAAGTGCTCACAAAGGATGTATCATTCTTGAGTTCTTCGAAGTTAATTGTTTCACACACACAAAAAGAGAATGCTTAAACATAAAAAAATTAAACCTCAGAAAGGTTTACTTTTATTGAATTAAAAATTATTTTTTCCTCATTATAAAAATAATCCTTCTAGTGTTCTATTGCACAGTAGGTAACAATACTTAAAAATAACATATGCATATTTCTAAATAACTAGAAGAAAAACTTTTGAATGTTCACACTACAAAGAAATCTTGAATATATGAAGTTATGGATGCCAATTATCCTAATTTGATCATTAACATGTATGCATGCATTGAAATATTACATTGTACCCCATGAATATGTAGACTTATTTTGTGTCAAGAAAAAAAAATCTAAAAAAACCTCCACATGACCTTACCCATGAGGTACTGAAAAATCACCATTAACACAATCTTCAAACTAACAGTATCCTTTCTGTATATATTTATAGTACCTTGACTTGATGACAATATTTTATAATAATTTTATTAGCCTTGATCCATGCCTGATATGAGTAAATATTCATAATTTAAAAACCAGGATAACTCTAAAACACTTTTGAATTTAAAACAATATTTATTTAAGGCTATACAGGGATATAATTTTAGACTCATAACTTGGAAAAATCTGCCAAATAGCATTTTAGTTTAGTTCATGCAGTGCTTCTGTAATTTTAAATCGTGATAAGCCCCCACAATTATAGACAAGTTGGCAATTTTTTCATATTTTGCGTAGGTGTGCAGAACTTGCAGTAAATATGCATTTATGCTGTAGCCTTCTTTTGATTTGCACTCATTATGTCAATGTGTCATGATAACCCTATAAAATATTCCTAAATTTTATGGATGATTTTAGAAGCTCTTTCAGGATTATATAGGATCTGACAGGAATCTCTTGGTTGTATGCTCAGTGATTATATTTTGCCTAAGACAGGTACTTTGCCTAGTTTAATGCAAATATCTAAGAATATTCAAATTAAAGCAAATGTTTTAAATAAACTTTAGCACATGGCAGTGGTCTCAATGTACCATGCCACATTTTTCATTATAGTTTCATCAGAAACAAATCTCCATGTTCCTTATCATGTGTATCAACTACATAGATTTTCTTTTTCAGATTTGAAAATTTTACTGCCAAAGAGAGATGCATCAACAGTATCTGCACACTTGGCACTGGCATTGGGCATGATACTTTTCCCAGTACTTACTAAACACCTCCCCAATTCAACCTACTTTCAAGTCTGTAGTCTTTGCTTTGGCACGTAATTGCTTCTTCTAGACCAGTGCTTCTCAAACTTAAGCATGCAAAAGAATCACATCTACTCTCAACAGTTTCTGATTTAGTAAGTTTGGGATATGGCCCAAGGATCTGCATTTCTTATAAACCTCCAATGACACTGATGCCTTTGGTTGGAGTGAACACTTTGAGAATCATTTCACTCACCCACCTGGGAGAAGTTTCTTATCTGTAAGCCTGTACTGGTCAAAGGTAATTGCTATATTCCTACTTCTAAGACATTCCATTTCTCTAGAAAATCCATCATTTCTGACCAAGTGCAATGATTTGAGCTACATTCTTACCACCTGCTGTGCTATTTTGTCTTATCTGTAATTTGGTAGTTGTCATTAGAAGAAATTCCAGTTACATAAAAAGAAATTCTCTGCATGCATTCACTAGAGTACTTTATCAGATATCATTCATACCACCACTTTCACTTGTAACGGTTGTATCCATAAAAGTGGAAATTGAATGAGAAGAGTCAATAGCAATTTTTGTAGCAGAGCTCTTATGCTGAGTCACTCCTAACAGAACTACAGATCTAGCATGATACTAACATTTAGTAAAAAGGAAATGTTATCTGGATCTTCTTGTATATTTATGTTAGTTAATTTAGGAATTTAACATGCTCACTTTTTAGAACTAATTCTTGTTATAGAAGATGAAAATCAATGACTAGTTCACTTTAAAGCAAGTAAGATTTTTTTAAAAAAATCCATGGTATGGAGAGCAGTAGGCTTTGGCTATTGACTTTTGAATGTTACATCAGGAGTGCAAGGCATACATTAATAATCTGGGGAGAAAAAACTATATATTTTCAGGGTGTTAAAAAGATATAATCAGCATTTAAATACACCGTGTGTGTGTGCGCGCATGTGTGTTTTTGTGTATGAGGTAGCTCTGTTATTAAATATCTCCTTCAAGAGTTTCAGCAAGCAGTTAATATTCGTGAATGATTAATTCCAGTCATATTGATGGAATAGTTAGATTAAAGGAAAGTTGTAAAATAATATAACCATTCACCCAGCTTAAAATAAAATAATTACAAAAATGGTGGTATCTCAGAAAACAGCTTTTCAGTAGCTTCCAGAATGACTATTTCTGACCTGGCAACTCTCTAATCTAGTAGTTCTCACATTTGATTTTAGCCCCAAGTTTTTAAGCTGACATTAAATTCAGCAACTTCTTTTACAGGAAATTTAAATAAAATAGTAGTCTTCATTCTTGTTCTTTGGAATCAAAGAAAGAATTTTGCATATTTCTGGCACGTTGTTTCCTCAGATTTAGAAAGAGAGTTCAAAACTGATTTTAAAAGAATGATCTGCAAAGGACAGCATTTTATTAGTGGAGTGTTACTATAGTCATTTCTACTTCTGGCACAAACTTCATCCTTTTTCATTTTTCTTTTTAACCCTAGGGTCTCACTCATATACTCATAGTTACTGATAGAAACCTTTGCCTTGAGATGAACGACATCTGAAAATTACATGATGTAACCAGAAGCTATAGCAAACAAGCAGATGGGGATTTCAGTTTGACAAAAAAACTAGTTGTCATCATAACATACACCATATAATAGACAATGAACCACTGTGTGTTTGTACAACCACTGAATGAAATTGTGCTTCTGAAAGAGTGGTTTGATTTGCTAACTGGACTGATTATGTATGCAAATTCAAATCCAACATCTTCTCAGGTGATGCTTTAGTGTAAACTGAGTTTTTCTAACATTGTCAGCAGCTCTTCTATTCACAGTAGCAGCAATCCAATTAAAACAGCCATCAGCACAGAAGTGAATTGCATTAAATAGTTCCCATTAATGTCATATTTAATTTAGAAGTACAGTCTTGAGGATGTTCATTACTGTTCTCTGCAAATCTACACTCAGCTTATGCACACCAAATATTATTAGTTGTGTCTGTCTCTTTTAGACAAAGATCACTCTGCTCATATTATTTTCCTTACATTCTTTGAAACCTGTGATATTCAAGTCACCACTCTTAGGTTTTGCAACAATCTTTTTAGGAGGATGGAAGGATGTTACCTTTACTTCAAGATAAAATATGAAAGCTTCCTTTCTAGGTTTACAACCTAAAAAAACAGCTAAGTGTGTATAGGAATAGACTTAACTCTCTATGAAATGTTCTTTTCACATTTCAATTTTATATTTTGAGCTAAGATCAAGCACACAGAAGAATTTCAAGATCAATACAAGGAATTCACCCAGAGTGTTCAAATGTTCACCTATTGTCCATGTTCTCACTCATTTCTTTCTATAATAAATTGCTTTTGTTCACCATTTGAGAATAAACTGCAAGAATGATATCCCTTAACCCTTCAGGTACATCAGTTTGTGTTTCCTAAAAACAGAAATATTCTCTAACTTAACCATAATATAATTATAAAAATCAGGATATTAATATTAAGACTATAATATTACCTAATACATAGATCCAGTACTATTTAATATATTTTCCCAGAAGTATTCCTTATATTATAAGAACATCTAGGTCATATATCACATTCTAATGTCATGTCTTTAGTTTTCTTTAATCTAGATTATTTCCTCAGTCTTTCTTTTTTTTCCCAGTGTGTTTAACAATTCTGAAGCAGTTATGTCAGTTATTTTGTGGAAAAACTCCTTCAACTTGGATTTATCCCATTTTTCCTCACAGGTATATTCAGATTATATGTTTGAGGCAGGAATATCACATAACTGATGCAGGAAGCAGGTGATGTCAATTTGTCCCATGCTGGCATTGTTTATTTTGATCACCTGGATAAGATGGTGTTTGTAGATTTTCTTCCTCTTCCAGGTTGCTATAGCTCTCTTTGTAATTAATATGCTATTTGAGAGGAGATACTTTGAGGCTATGTGAATATCCTCCTATTTCCAAAACTTTAGCTCACTGATTTTAAAGCTTATCAATGATTCCTCCTAGATGCTATTTTTTCTGATGATTGTCATGCTTTTCTAATTATGTTATTCTTTCACATGTATTAGGTGGCTTTCTAATCAGGAAGAAATTCCCCTTTTCTATCTTTTATTTATTTATTTATTTATTTATGTTGGCATAGCTCATTAATTTTTGTTTTATTTGATGATTTATTTTCATTATTTCATCTAATGCCCAAATTGTCCCAGATTGAAGCACTGAAAATTACCTGCACTCCCTTTTGATGTGTCCCCACCACTCCACAATTATAAAAAGATATTCAGTTGTAAATTGACTGATCTTAGGCATTATAAAATACTACAACAAAGTTCATTAATGGGGACTTAGTCCATGAAATCAAGAGACTTCCATTCAATTTTATCTTAATTCTCACCTCCTGTGTAATGCTGCTTCCATTATTACATATCATTAAAGCTCATATTAGCTCAGAATTTTGGTGGGGTTTTGGGTAGAATTTAATAAGATATGCATGTAAAGGCCTTAGTGTTCTTCCCGACACATGAGAGACCCAAAGGTCAAATGCATTCTGAGCATCATTAAGAAGATAACTAAAATTAAAATAGAAATTATTTTTCCTCCTTAAAAATGTACATTTAAATACAAAGAATGTCCATTACCATTCTGGTCAACAAATTTTAAAAGCAAAATCACAGATCTTGATAAGGCTGGAGTAAGTGAAATAATCAAGAAAACAAAGTAAGTACTCTTTGTTCAATATATGAATGATGGATACAAGTAGGCACACAACAAATGATCCATAAATGACAAATGCTTTCATTTTTTCCTTAACTGACTACCATAAATTGTGCCCAGGGTGCTTTTTCCCCTAACCATTCTCATAGACTTGACATGTCAAAAATACAAGTCCAACTTAATAATAGTATGAATGTCTTTGTTTTATTAGGCTTCTGATAAATTTTTACAATGTTATATTAAGAACTATATTAAATTATTGGGTCCTTTGGCAAAGTCAAAGTTACTTTTTAGAACATTTATTAGTTTAAGTTTTTCTTTCTGTATGAACACTTTACTCGGGAAACACCCCTGTTTCTATTTCAGGCTACTTCCAAAACACCACTAAGCAGATATCAAGTTACACATCATTAATACCTTTGGCCAAAACCAATAGATGACTTGACCAAGTTGAACCAATCTATTTCCTAGGAGTTGTATACTGAAATAGAAAGAATGTAGGTTTCTAATTGTTTCAGGCAACTGCGGACCCTAACATTTGAGGCTGGTCAGTCATAATATTTTTATACTTTATGGATCAAACAAAGTAATCTAGGCTCACGGAGAAAAAAATATAATAGTGAAATGTAGCAAATGTGAGAAAAATAGTGAGAAGGTCTGAGTCAACTCCAGAGAGCAAGAGACAAAAATCAAAAAGAGATATGGAGATAAAGATGCAGAGATAAAGACAGATGATGAATACATAGATCCACAGATAAGTGATAAATAAATGTGGGAGAGATTGAATCTTTTTGCTTATCTGAGAAAAAGAAATAAGACTGCAGAATGATTACTGAGCGACTTTGGCAATAAAGTGTTTCTTTAAGAAATAACAACAGAGAGCGACTTTCCAAGGAAATTAGTTTATTGAGGAACAAGTCAGGAAGTTGTGGTAGGCAGACTGACATGAATCATCGGTGTATTTATGGAGGATGAGGCAAGGGAAAGTTTAAAAGGCAGAGAAAAGTTCCTGTAAACTGTTCTGAAATGAAGTTAGTCTCTAGGGCTCAATGAAGTAACAGGCTTTGGGTGATTGGCAGCACTGGCTGTGGCTAGAGAAACGTCTTCAGAGAAACCACCCTGGCTGCAAAGTTGTAGGTTAGCAATATGTAGGGGCTTACTGGGAAGGCTGTTTTGAAAAGTCTTTAGCAATAACTCTTATTTTGGATGTGTGCACAGGGTTAACAGGATTTGGGGGAATTTCCTGTGGGCTTTAGAAGGTCTTTGTTACAGTACTTTTCTCAGATACATGGAACTGAGAATCCCTTCTGACTCTACTTTTTTTAGGGCTGACTGAGTAACTCTAGTTTAGCATTAGCAACTTTCTTTTTTTTAAAAAAAAATTGTTATTTAGTAAATATAATTTTCCAAAGTACAGTTTATGGATTACGATGGCTTCCCCCCCACCCCCCATAACTTCCCTCCCACTCACACCCCTCCCATCTCCTGTTCCCTCTCCCATTCCATTCACATCAAGATTCATTGTCAATTCTCTTTATATACAGAAGATCACTTTAGTATATACTAAGCAAAGATTTCAACAGTTTGCACCCACACAGAATATAAAGTGCAAAATACTGTTTCAGTACTAGTTATAGCATTAATTCACACTGGAAAACACATTAAGGAGAGATCCCACATGAGAAGTAAGTACACAGTGACTCCTGTTATTGACTTAACAAATAGACACTCTTGTTTATGGCATCAGTAATCTTCCCTAGGCTCTAGTCATGAGTTGCCAAGGCTATGGAAGCCTTTTGAGTTTGCTGACTTCGATCTTATTTAGACAGGGACATAGTCAAAGTGGAAGTACTCTCCTCCCTTCAGAAAAAGGTACCTCCTTCTTTGATGGCCCATTCTTTCTCCTGGGATCTCACTCACAGAGATCTTTCATTTAGTTTTTTTGTTTTGCTTTGTTTTTGCCAGAGTGTCTTGGCTTTCCATGCCTCAAATACTCTTATGGGCTCTTCAGCCAGATCTGAATGCCTTAAGGGCTGATTCTGAGGCTAGAGTGCTGTTTAGGACATCTGCCATTCTATGAGTCTGCTGCATATCCCACTTCCCATGTTGGATCATTCTCTCCCTTTTTGATTCTATCAGTTAGTATTCGAAGACACTAGTCTTGTTTGTGTGATCCCTTTGACTCTTAGAATTAGCAACTTTCAAACGAGCAAGAGCCCAGGGTTTGGGAAGTTTGTGCCACAAAGGGCCCTTTCTATGATTTGTAACAAGGTGTGATGGTTAATTTTGTTTGTCTGTTTGGTCCAGGTACCCTGATATTTTGTCAAACATTATTTGGGATGTTTCTGTGATTATTTTTTGATGAGATTAGTATATATTTATTTATTTTCAATTTTTTTCCATTATATTTGAAAGGAGAGAGAGAGAGAGAGAGTGAGAGAGAAAGAGAGAGAGAATCTTCTATCTGCTAGTTCACTCCCAAATGCCCACAATAACTAGGGCTAGGCCAGGCCTCAGTCAGGAGCTCAGAAATCTGCATGGGTCTCTCATATGTGTGGCAGGGACTCAAGTACTTGAGACATTGTCTGCTGTCTCTCATGATGCTCAGTAGCAGGAAGCCAAATTGGAAACAGCAAGAATTTGAATCCAAGTTCTGTGACATGGGGTGAAGGCATCCCAAATGATAGCTTAACTGCCGTGCCAAATGCGCATCCCAAAATACTTGGCATTATTTAGTATTTCTATAGTCTTCTCTTTTTAGTTTAAAGATTTATTTATTTATTTGAAAGTCAGAGTTACACAGAGAGAGAAGGAGAGGCAGAGAGAAAATGAGTTCCTCCATCTGCCAGTTCACTCTCCAACTGGCTGCAATGGCCGGAGATACGCCGATCCAAAGCCAGGAGCCAGGAGCTTCCTCTGGGTCTTCCCACGTGGTTGCAGAGAACCAAGGACTTGGGCTATCCTCTACTTCTTTCCCAGGCCACAGCAGAGAGCTAGATCAGAAGTGGAGCAGCTGAGACACGAACTGGTGCCCATATGGGATGCCTGCACTGCAGGCTGCAGCTTTATCCACTATGCCACAGCACCGGCTCCTAAAGTCTTCTCTTGATGCCGAGTTAAGAAAAAAAGTTAATCCTCCGCCTTGTGGTGCCGGCACACCGGGTTCTAGTCCTGGTCAGGGCGCCGGATTCTGTCCCGGTTGCCCCTCTTCCAGGCCAGCTCTCTGCTGTGGCCAGGGAGTGCAGTGGAGGATGGCCCAAGTGCTTGGGCCCTGCACCCCATGGGAGACCAGGAGAAGCACCTGGCTCCTGCCATCGGATCAGTGCGGTGCGCCGGCCGCAGCACGCCTGCCACGGCGGCCATTGGAGGGTGAACCAACGGCAAAGGAAGACCTTTCTCTCTGTCTCTCTCTCTCTCACTGTCCACTCTGCCTGTCCAAAAAAAAAAAAAAAAGTTGTAAACTGGACAGTGTCATTGACAATGTGGTCAATAATAGGCTTCCAGGGGTGAAGGGTGCAGCTTGTATCCACAGATGTTATAGCTGGAGGAATCACCATTTTCATGCTCTCTGAACGCAGAAGAGAGATGTTCCATGGTTATCAAGCAAGGAACCTTCACAGAATAGGGTAAAAAGCCACTTTGTTCTCTCATTCACCAAATATGGACTGTGTACCTGCCTAAATATCAAATACTATTATAGGTACTTAGAATATGTAAACAAAACAGACACAGATTTCTATCCACTTCCCTCTTGGAGCTTATATTCAACAGTGAGAAGAAAGTCATAAATAGTACATATAAATGTAATAATAAATATTTTTATGTTAAAAAGTGATAAATACTTTGGAACATAATCAAAGAGAGAAGAAGAGGAGGCTTGCATCTTAAAAAATACTTATTTTATTATTTCACTTATTTGAAAGGCAGAGTTCCAGAGAGAGAGAGGGAGAGACACAGAGAGAAAAAGATGGTCCCTCCCTTGATTCACTCTCCAAATGATCACAATGGCTGGGACTGCATCAGGCAGAATCCAGGCAGTCTAAGTTTCTAACACATGGGCCATCTTGTGCTGCTTTGCAGGATTATTAGCAAGGAGCTGAGTGGGAAGTGGAGTGGCCAGGACTCGAACCCAGTGCTCATATCTGGTGCAGATATCATAGGCAGTAATTTAACCCATTGCACTACTGTGCCAGCCCCAAGAGTTACATCTTAGCTGTCTATATGAGAGTAGGTCTAATTGAGAAAGCAATACTTTAGCAAGGAATTTAAAATGATACAGGAATCAATTAGTGTTTTATTTGTGGAAAGAGGGCATGCTATTGTTTGAATAATGGTTTGGGTGTCCCTTAAAGTCCCATGCATTAGTTCCCAGTGTCTTATGTTAATTTTTAATGGGTTAATGCTTATAGTTAATGGATTAAGTGTTAAGACTTCATCGAATTGTGGTGTCTGAGGTAGGGCCTTTTGGAAGTTATTTGACTGGATTAATCTGCTTGAGTCCATCATGATGGAACCATAATGACTTTACAAACAGACCACATGGACATGTAGGATGAGTGTGCTGCCTGTGTCTCTATGTCTCCTGGCTTGTTCACCTCCATATGTATTCTTCCATCCTCTGCCTTCATCAAATGCCAAACCAACTGATCTAGGACCATGAACCTCCAAATTTGTGAGTTCAATAAACCTTTCCCTTCAAAAACAGCATCTTTCAATATTTGTTATAGTGAAGAAAACCTGACTAACATAGAAAAACAGCAGATGGAAGAACCAGTAAAAATTCACAACTGCGTGCACATGTCTGGCACCTTCTAGGAACAGCCAGGAGTGGCTGTAGTATGTGCTTATAGAGAAGTGATGGAAAAAGAGATTAGTAGGGGGTGAGATCAAGAAAGATACGGTAGGTGAGGAGGCAGTTTTTATAGAGTTTTGTGGAATTTTATGGGCCATTTTAAGTGCTTAGCTTTTATTTGTAATGAGAAAAGGAATCATTGGAGTGTTTAGACAGAGAAGTGAAGAAAGGAGATGTTGGAAAAGTTAGGTTTATCAGGCTCCTATACCTCTATTCTATACCTCTATGCTTCTATGGCAACCACTGTCAAGGTAACTGGCAGACTCAGAACTGACATAGCTCTGTTATGTAATGGCTTGGCTACTGGACACTATTGTTTGTAGGTTCATATAAGAAACTGGAGGATGCATGGTTTGATGTGGGCCTTTTCATAGCCTGACTGTACCATGGGAAGCAGAGGTGTTCTTGTGTGCTTCTTCTCGTGTGCTTTTCAAGGCTGCTGTGAATAAAAGAGATATGAATATGCAAAAAGCTCCCAAATTGTTCTTTAGCCTTTCTGAATTCAGACATAGTCTTCCTGGAGTTGAGCTCCTGACTTGCACTTGACATAGTTAGCAGGATTTGACTCAGGCCAAAATGGAGTTTCTGTCCTGCTGGAGGGTGGAAGTTAGGGGTAACCAGTCAAGAATGGGTGGTACCTGGTGGCCTGCATGTCCCCCCGACCAGGAGTGGGCTGGAGTGAATGGTTCATCCACTAGTGTGAAAAAGGCATCACATGTTCTTGGAGAAACTTTAGATAAGAAGGATACTTGAATGGCAGCTGGAACTATGGGCTGGATCCTTCCGACTGCTTTACAAGCAGAAAATAATGATAGATTGCAGGTGGCATCAGGGTAGATAGGAGTGCAGCTCTTCTCAGAAGAGGTGAGAGAGGATCACAAGGCAAAATCGATGCCATTTGTACTCTGGAAGGAAGAGCTTCCTCTCTGAATTGCATCCAGTGCTGGAGAGAATCCACTAATTATAGTGGATGCCTCTACCCTTCTTCCAGTGTTGGAATTGAGTCTCCTGTACTATTCAAGGCCTGTTCGATGTTAACCCAGAAGATATAGCATCAGTAACCAAGGTCTCCTCTGGCACAGCTGCAGGTACTCCCTCAGGTGGCAGATCATTCAGTGTTCTGCCTGTATACTCAGGCAGAACCAGTGGCTCTGGGGCCTAGATTTAGACAGAGACCCTCTTTGTCTATCACATCTTGGCTGCTTCAGCTATGGGACATAGAGGTGGATCAAATTTTGCTCTCGAGGCCAGAAATGGTTAAACTAGCATCTCTGACTGTGCATCCAGCCCTGAGACAGATGTTCTAGACTGCCCATCACAGGGTAGGAAATCACACTTTTGGACTGACATACGGCTGGTGCCCACTTAGTGCAGCCTAATGCTGGAGATTTACTTGGGGCAGTTAGTTAGTGGCAGACACATGCTGAATTACAGCAAGTATTGCAGGAGCTGGGCATGCACAATGCCATCTAAAATATTGGGACTCATGGGCCAAATGAGGAGGTTTAAACTGCAAGAATGTAGGACCACATTTTGTAGATTATTCCCTCTATTTGGCTCCTAGGTGGCAATACTATACATGCATATAGCATAGCTTTCAAATGTGATTACCCGTGTGTTGCTGATTTGGGAGAGGGTAGGATAGCATGCATGAGGAAGAAGGTACAAGCTTCATATTGAGAAGAAACAAGGGAGAGGACCTATTAAGGTCATGCAAACCCAGATGTGAGTCAATCTCCTGGCAGCAGGGGAAGATAGGGAAAAGTCATATGAGCAGATGAATAAGTTATTGCTGGAATTGTAGCAGCAATAGAAACTAGAATGACGGTTCTGGCCACTTATGAAGCCTAATTTGAGCAAAGCACCCAAGTGTACACCAGGGTTCTGAGCAATGCAGCTACAGCAAATTCTGAGGTGCCCTGAGCCATCTGAAATGACTAGCGATGACAATTGGGCATTTAAATTTGATTGAGCAGAGGCCAAGATATCTGCCTAGCAAGGATGGATGGGGACCAGAGTCCTCATGTGGAACTCGCTAGCCACTGGCCCCCTGTAATGCTCAGAGAACACTGGCACTTATTGATACAGTCACTCAATGGACATTACTGTCCATCAATGCTGGGAAGTTTCCTGGGCCCTCAGCAACCATTGATGGCTATGGAGGATACTCTATCCAGGTAAAACCAGTAACCTTACCTTTGGAAATAAGGCATCTACTACCCAAGAATATACTGTGTATGTGTTACCCAAAACTGAGTATATATTGGGCATTGATGTCCTGGTACTAAAAGCATAACACTTTGTATATTTCATACTCTGTTGTTGACTGGATCCAGGACTGGGCAGTAAAACCAAGTAGTAGGACAGCACAAATGCCCAACCCACAAGCTCATGTGGGATGCATTACAATGGATTTTGGGGCCTGTGACTTATGTCACTGATATTACACTCCCCAAAGTCTCACTTGCTGTAGAATTGGTATCTAGTCCATTCCATGATGGAACAATGCTGATTCCTGTTGAGGCCTGGTATGCAAATGACTCCAATAGAGGACATCCCACACAAAGGACTGTTGTAGCCTTTCAGCCTTCTACCAAGATGATTTTATGGGAATCAGATAATCTCCAAAGCAGTCCAAGGGCTGAGTTATGAGCAGTATGGCTGGTCATTGTCAATGAGCTCACATCTACAGTTATTTGTACAGAAAGCTAGGCCATTTATTGGGGTCTGTCAGGATATAGTTATCTATCTGCAGAGAACTGGATGGTTATACACTGCCCTGTGGGGCTAAGTCATGAGGCAATACTTGTGGAAGGTGCGACATCAAAAGAAAGTCATCGGGTACCATGTGACAGATCACATGCCTCTTGCCTGTCTGGGGAACTGATGAGGTGATACCCTTGCTAGGGTACATTGGTTGGAAAAAGCCCAGAAAATAGTGTTGCTCAAAATTTGCATCAACAGCTGCTACATTCAGGACAAGAGATGATGTGTGCCACACAGAAGGCTTTGAACCTGCCTGTAACCTACCAGGAAGTTCTAGACAGGTGCAAAATCTGTACTGTACTCTGTATTCCCAGGAGTATCCTCTTTAAGTGTCAGTGGCCACTGGAACTGTTTTATGAGTGAGCGCTCCTTGAAATGTGGCAGATAGTCTTCATCTGGCCTTTGCCCCAGTCTGTGGGTACAGAATGCTCTCCTGTTAGGTGGCCTGAGCAGAGAGAGGTCCTAAATGCTCTGGAGACACAATGTGACATGTATGCGGGACCAGAGGTTACCGAAAGTAATTCTGAGGCCTGCTTCATAGGTTCTGGTGTGCAGGACAGAGCTACACACCTAGGTATTGACTGCAAATTACATGTCAGAATCATTGAACAACATGATGGCCTATTGCAACAAGACCTTAGAAAGGAATGTGATTCAAGTTTCCTGGTGGGATGGACCAAAAAACTGTGGACTGCATTACAGTTGTTCAGTGAATGGCCTTAGGCAGGGATACTAGCTCTGGTGGAGGTTTTGGGGCGTTACTCAGTAGCACCCTTTCAACTTTAGGTGCAAACCATTAACCTTCTGTTGAAACCAAGTTTTGGAAAGCAAAACAATGTGCTTTTGCCTGGTCCAACATCCCTTGAGCCAGGGGAATGTACCACTTTGCAATGGCCATAGAAAATACAGAAAGCCAGCAATGTTTGATTTGCTTTGTTGTTGCCTTAGGGAACAGAACTAGAACATGACCTGGAAGTGACATCATGGGGAATGGCCACTTGGCCACCTGTGGCCAAAGTGTGTTACTCACACAAGGAAAAGGCCACTATCTTGCTAGGAGTATATTTGTTTTAGCTTAATGGCCGAATGATACCCTTTCCAATATGCCTACATGTAGCTGAGTACCCAATAAAGTTTGTGGCTCTCCGAGTCTGTGTAAGAAGCTGGAGCATCCCCTTTTGCCAATTGTGATGTTATCACAAGAAAAATCTCTTTTTGTGTCTTTCCCAATGGTCAGAACTTGTTATTGTTGGTGCAACTAACTTCTTTGACTTTTTGCCCTTAGCCTGGTGACTGCAAATAACCTGGTGGACTGGGCACACATCTTTGCAATGGTAACCAATCAATTAACTTGTTGCTTGTACACTGAGTTATCTATTAGCTCTGAAACTAGACTTCCTTGGAAGATAATCATAGTCACTGTCAAAAAAAAGGACTTGGCTGAAAAACTGGTAATCTTCTGACTCATTATGGAACCCCAGCTGGACTCATGTGAAGACTTTAGCCAAGCAGCAGTATAATAAAACCCAATCAGGGTTGGTTTTATATGAGATTGATTGATTGGCTTTCTGCAAAGGTAACAAAGCTACCTTCTTGGATGCAATGTTCCACATTTCATGTGTAGTTCTCACTAAGGGATCTGTCTGGAAGACAATGTACACACAAACTGTGAAGCAAGGAAACCTGAAGGGATGGACTGTTGGGAAACTGAGTCTAAACAGTTCCCATTTGCCTCTATCCCATTCTTCTATGGGTCTATGACAACGGGTGTCATGGTAACCCAGAACTGACTTAGCTGTTATATAGTGGTTTGGGTGTTGGCCACTGCTGTCTGTAAGCTCAAATAACAAGCTGGGGGATGTATGGTTAGATGAAGCTTTCTTTGTAACTTGACTGCCACTATGGAGAAGCAGAGATATTCCTACTTATTTTCACTGCCGCTGAAAATAAAAGAACTATGAATCTGCAAATGGTTATGAAATTGTTCTTTGGGCTTTCTTAATCTGTATGTAGTCTCCCAGAAGCTGAGCTACTGGCTTACAAGAAAACATATCAAATACCTAAGTACCCACTACCACACTTCAACAAGCACCAGATTTCTGTTATTGGTTATTTATTTCTCTTTCTATTGAAATAAATTAGTTATGAAGTACACGTATTATAATTAAAACCAGAGTGGGATCAGATGAGACAAACATGCACCTGTATATCTAACCCATAAAACAAGTCAGCAAATTCTGTGTTCATTTCCAATCAAGCCCCTTTCAACTGAAAGAAAACTACTATCCATGTATCTCATCATCATCTCTTCTGCTCCTCTCTGCTCTTGTTTGCTAGTCGGGCTTGACATTTGCTTCCAGGAAGAAAACTTTTGTGAATGTTTTCCAGAAGAAAAGTTTTGGCTTACCTAAGATAATTTCACCCATCTGTGGAATTTATTTTTTAAGGTTAATTTGAGTCCATAACTGTTAAAAACCTACAAAAATGATCACTTTGGCTTCTCATTTTCCTCCTTGTTGTTATGATGGAACAGAAGTCTTTCTCACTCCCTTCTGCACTCTAACCAGCTGTGCACTCTCTGAATGAAAGCCCCAAACGGTGGAATGGAAAGAAGGGAGATAAGGAACATAATAATGTCTGATTTTCTGTTGCTTGGCAAAAGCAGGATAAGCAGTTTATGAGGGTGACCCAGAGGTAGGCACATAGCAAGTTTTAGGTGATAAAGAAAACTGGTGTCTGGAACTCCCCATTGATCTTTGTTGTTGGAAACAAGGCAACCTGGTAAGAAGAGGCTTCAGGCTCTGAGAGTGAGCCATCTCCTTGAATCCTCCTTGATGTCTGTCGCGTCCCTCGACCAGCAAGGAAGACACGACCCGAACTCTTCTTCAAGCAGTTTATTCAGGAACCTTGAACAAGCTTCTTCTTCCGCCTCCTTTCCTCTCCCCTCCCTCTTATAGCCATCAGCACACCAATCAAAAGCAGCCAAGTGGCAAGGATTGATTGGTACAGCAATGCGGAAGCCAGAAGGGAGCTCAGCCATCTCCTTATTAGGAGTTGTTTGTTTCTTGCCAGTCCTTCCGGGAGAAAGGAGCCGGCGCCATCTTTAGGGCGTGGTGCAATGGCTCCCCACAGTTCCCCCTTTTTGTTGGCTATAGCCGCACCCCAAGAGAGAGAATTGCCTTAGTCTTATTTACAATTAAGTGGCGTTGCTACATGACTTGAGAGCTATTAATATGCAGATGCAGGTCATGGGGCCTGTGCAAGGTGGGCTGCCTCTTCTATCTACACTTCCACAGGGATGGCCCATAATAATAATAGATATTAAAGACTGTTTCTTCTCTAAACCCTTACATACAAAGGATTGTGAAAGGTTTGCCTTTACCTTGCCAGCGTGCAATCAAAAGCAGCCAAGTGGCAAGGATTGATTGGTACAGCAATGCGGAAGCCAGAAGGGAGCTCAGCCATCTCCTTATTAGGAGTTGTTTGTTTCTTGCCAGTCCTTCCGGGAGAAAGGAGCCGGTGCCATCTTTAGGGCGCGGTGCAATGGCTCCCCACAGATGTCTTTGGTTGTGCTTCCTGTTCTACAATACACTCCTATCAGCAAACACTGGGCTGTACAAGGTGTTGGGAGGAAAAGTCTTTGTCCCAGTCAATAGGTACTTTCCTGAGAATATTATATATTATGTAAAATAAACCTGAGACAATTATAAAGCTATGTCTCTTGGAAAACTTGCAGGACAACTGTTCATTTCTTACAGTTACAGAATCACAGTTTCTTAACTAGATAAAGAAAACAGTGACTTTACTGAGGCCTACCTTAGAAGAGGCATATTTCTGCTGGATTTCAGCCAAGAATTCCTCCCCAAATAAGGAGGTATCTGTTGGCTCTTCCATTTCTGCTTCTGGCCCACTGTGAGCCTCATGGACGCTACCTGCCTTTGGATCCCCTCAAGTACTTAGGAAAGTCTTTCTTAAAATAACTTTACTGTTATTGATATCCAAACACTAAAACACTAAACACTTTACATTCTTCGTATATAATTTTAAGATAGTCAAAGTTACAGTGGAATAATTAGTGAGATCTCAATTAAATGATTGAAACTCTCTATTTCAAATATTTTAGAATTGTCTAAAAGGACAGCTTAGTTTCATACAGGTGGGAAAGCTATGACAATTGAGGTGACTTAGAACATTCTTTTGTGTTATACAGAAGTCTTTTTTCTTATTTTAAATAAAGTTTTGTTACAATATTGCACAGACTAAAGTCAACAGTATCCACAAATAGAAGTAGTAGCAGGAATTGCTTTCCTGAATTCATTTATTTGTTCAGCATAGCTTTTGAGTGATCACTCTATCCGAAGTGCTGAACCAGGCACTGTGATTACCTTAAGATAGTTATAACTACCCTGAATTTTATGCGATTTAGTGATTGAATACAATTTGCTGTAGATTGTGGGGAGCAACTCGGACTAGACTAAGTTACTGGAATTAAGACTTATTCTATGCATCTGCTCTCCCACAATATGGCACTGGGAGAGGAGGAAACAGCTTCTATGCAGCTGCCTCTCGCCAACTTGAGTGATGACCTGCAGGAGCTGATCCTGCTCCTGATTGGAGGAGAGCAGCGTACTCGGCGTGTGGGTAGCAGAGTTGGGATTGGTGGAAGAGGACTATAAAGGAGGAGAGAGACAACATGCACCAGGAACACCTGAGGAACATCTGAGCAGCTCCTGAGAGAGCCGGCCGGCAGTGTGCCGCTCCCCCGCGGAAGTGGGGAAAGTGGCAGGGGGAACCGCCCTTCCACGGAGGTGGAAGGACGGTAGCCAACCCGGGAAGAACCAGCAGCAAACCCAGGGAGGGCCGAGCAGACAAAAGAACAACGCAGGGTCCTGTGTCGTTCCTCCACGAAGAGGGGGAGCAACATAATGGTGCCGTGACTCGGATAGGAAACCTAGGCAGGGTTTAGTGTCGTTCCTCCACGAAGAGGGGGAGCGACAGTAGATTATGCTTTTCTCTAAAATTTTGTTAATATCTTCAAGAGTATGCTAATGAATAAGCCATTTTGCTCATTTGTTTAATAACCAATAAAATAGAAATTGGAAAGCATTAGAAATCTTAATGAGTCTTCTTGTAGTGTAGTCCTATTTACATGAGTTTGAACCTCACACTGAATTTTAAATTTTGATTTTAGGCTAGGAGGAGACTGAAAGAATATTACAAAGTACTGAGTGAATAAAACTGATGTACAAGAAACATTGTGTGACATGGAGCAATAAAACTAAGAAAAAAAGAAGGAAATCATCTCATAGATAGCAAGCAGTAGGTTATTAAATAAATGATAGTTTCTCAGGAGTGTGAAATAGGAAAATCCTAGTTATTCAGTGTCCTAAATTTTATGAAACTTTATAAGGCTGGAGGGTCTAGAGAGAGAAACTCCATCACTTTGGTATATTTTATTATACTCAAATCTTGCCTGGAAAAAAGATTTAATATGTGGAAACACTGCATCCAGTGTCACATAAATAAAGTATACTTCTCTGCATTTGCAATGTAACACAAAAACAAAATCACACTCAGATTGGGTAGATTTGCTTGAAAGTTTTGATTGAACAAAAATTCACTAAAAATCTACCATTTAATATATAATCACTAGAATGCTCTAAAACTTTTAAAATTTATTTAAAGGGAACTATATTTTTAAGGCAGAATTAAATTACAAGAATTCAAACCAAATATATGGTTTCACTTTATTCAGTCAAATAATAGTTATCTTTTTAAACAGGGAGCTATTCATGGTCAAAGATCTGTCTATTCTTAGTAGCTCCTTAGAAATGGGTGTGTGTTTGTTTTTTTTTCTTGAAGTGCCCTATGATCTCTATCTCCTAAATTGGTATAAATGATTTAGAACTCATTCCAAAATTGTTCAGAAAAATTCTTACCATTTGCTGGATTCTACATCTATTTTTATTTCATTTTGAGAATTTGAAAAACATGTATTCACAAGATGCCATATATATCTTCCTCAGTGTTTAAAGGATTATTGGCAGTGGTTCAGTGTTCTTGTCTGTGTGCTAATTCCTTCAGGTAAGGTTTATGTTCCCATGGAAACCTAAAATATCTAGTAATTCTCTTATCTCTTCACTTATCTGTTCAAGTTTTTCTCCAAAAAGTTTAAAACTTGCAAAGTGAAAAACATTCTTTCATAAAGTAAAAATTAGAGAAAGGGGCCACTGGACCTGACTTTCCGGCCTCTGTAAATTATGGTAAATTATGTCATTGCACTGGAGTCCTCTCATGACTGAAAGACAGAACCAGCCCCTGGGAGTGCTGATAGCTAGAGATCCTTTCTCCACCTCACCAGCTTCTCCAGGCTTCCTGCAACCAACACCAGTTCACTAACGCGTTATAAAGGCCAGCCTGATTGTCCCAGCAGACACCAGTTCTGCAGGCCCACTCAGACACTGAACTTTGGCCCAAATCTTCCCTCTGCCCAATCCTTTTTCCCTTCCATTCTCCTGCAGGTGTTGATCTCAATTGTTGGTAATTCATCCCATGGACTTACTTCCCTTCTGGGAATTCAACCAACAACAACCATTTTTATAAATATTTCCAGTGCACTGGCTATTATTATTTATATTTTGGCAAACAACATTTAACTGGAAGAAGAAAAATTCAGAATGTATAATTTTCCCAATGCACTTGAAGGATGGGCATAATTTATCATCTATTAGTGTCTCACTGAAAGAAAAAAATCTCAAGATTATTCAACTATTTTTCAGATCAGATACTAACAGGAAGAAGAGATTGTGCAAGTATACAGAAAATATCAATGCTGGGGACATTATGAATACCAACCTCAATTTGCATTGTGTCTCCAGAGAGAGAACAAATTGGATGGTGCTGAAAAGTGACATCCTAGGGGGAAAAAAAGAAGTTGTATTCTAGAACACAGAAAATATTGAAAAGTTCCTCTACTTATAAATATACTTTGGCAGGGGGCGGAGCCAAGATGGCGGAATAGTGAGGGCGCGCACCGATAGTCCGGGAAAATTTAGTTTAATAAAAGGGGAGTTACCGTAGCCGCAGAAAAAAGAACCAGGAAAAAATTGCACGGGAATCGTGAATCGGAGGACCTACTGGGAGAACAAGGTCGCCCACCGCGCGGAAGACAAGTCGTGGGACCGAGCCACAGAAGCCCCAGTGCTCCAAGGGGAGTGCATGCCACACAGACAACAGCGGGGAGACTTGGGACGCTCAGGGCTCCGAGTCCACACATCGGCGCTGGAAGGGGAGGTGAGCTCAATAACCCGAGACATTGGTGGGGAAACGGGGGTCAGAATCTAGAGGGGGGCCAGAAAGTGCAGCAAACTCACTACCGGAAAGAAGGAAAAAAAAGCTTCGGGGTTTCTCTTCCCCCTAACCTAGCAAAGGTTACAAGACTGGGAGGCTAGAAGAATTCCCAAGAGACAAAGAGCAGGCCTGCTCTCTGGATTTACATATCAATGGGGAAGAGCTAAGGAACTGAGTCACTACAATTCAGTAGCCTAGGCAACCCAGTGGGAGTCCAGAGGAGCCAAAGACTGGAAGCTAAATACCATCAATTCTGCACAGCCGTGCCCTGCAGTGTTACTTACCCCCTGAATAAATAAAATAAATAAATAAATAAATAAAAAGAGAGAGATTTACCACGCATAACCTGAGGGTGTCACCTTTGCACACCCTTAACCTGGAAGAACCAGGCAGAGCTCTCAGGCCGCACCCATCTCAAGCCTCCAAGGCTCCTCCAACAGCAGGCAGTCCACTTAACACGGACACAGTATAAAAAAAAAAAAAAAAAAACCGCACAGTGACGCAAGAAGAATTAACTATGCCGAGTAACAAACACAGAAATAGAGGGAGCAAGATCAACGATGACACTATGATGCCTCCAAATAAGCAAAACACCCCAAGCCAAGAGTATGAAGATGATGAGATAGAAGAAATGCAAGATACGGATTTCATAAAATTTATGATAAGAACATTTAGAAGTTTTCAAAAGCAAATCCTTGAACTACAGAAATCCTTAATGGACAAGATTGAAAATCTCTCTCGTGAAAACGAAATTTTAAGGAAGAGTCAAAATGAAACTCAGAAACTAGTAGAACAGGAAAGTGTTATAGTGAAGAGAAATCAAAATGAAATGAAGAGCTCAATAGATCAAATGACAAACACATTAGAAAGCCTTAAAAACAGAATGGGTGAAGCAGAAGAGAGAATATCGGACTTAGAAGATAGAGCACAGGAAAACATACAGTCAAACCAAAGAAAAGAAGAGGAAATTAGAAACCTAAAAAATATTGTTGGGAATCTACAGGATACTATTAAAAAAACCAACATTCGAGTTCTAGGAGTTCCTGAAGGCATGGAGAGAGAGAAAGGATTGGAAGGCCTTTTTAGTGAGATACTAGCAGAGAACTTTCCAGGTTTGGAGAAGGACAGAGATATCCTAGTACAGGAAGCTCATAGAACCCCCAATAAACATGACCAAAAGAGATCCTCACCACGACACGTGGTATTAAACTTACCACAGTGAAACATAAAGAAAAGATCCTAAAATGTGCAAGAGAGAAACGTCAGATTACTCTCAGAGGATCTCCAATCAGACTCACAGCTGACTTCTCATCAGAAACCCTACAAGCTAGGAGGGAATGGCGAGACATAGCACAGGTGCTAAGAGAGAAAAATTGCCAGCCCAGAATATTATATCCTGCCAAGCTCTCATTTGTGAATGAAGGTGAAATAAAGACCTTTCCTAGCAAACAGAAATTCAAAGACTTTGTGGCCACTCGTCCGGCCCTACAAAATATACTTAAAGATGTGCTACACTCAGAAACACAGAAACACGGCCATCAATATGAAAGAAGGGAAAGAAAGAACACCTACCAGTAAAAGAGCATGGGAAGCTCAAAGCATATACTAGAAAATATTTCCGGGAAAATGGCAGGGCAAAGTCACTACGTATCAATAGTCACATTGAACATTAATGGTCTGAATTCTTCAGTTAAAAGACACCGTTTGGCTGACTGGCTCACAGAACACAACCCAACTATTTGTTGCCTACAAGAAACACATCTCTCTAACAAAGAGGCATGCAGACTGAAAGTGAAAGGTTGGAAAAAGATATTCCATGCCAACAGAAACCAAAAAAAAGCAGGTGTAGCCATATTAATATCAGACAAAATAAACTTTAATACAAAAACTGTTAAGAGAGACAAAGAGGGACACTATATAATGATTAAGGGTTCAATTCAACAGGAAGATGTAACTATTATAAATGTATATGCACCTAATTACAGGGCACCGGTCTATTTAAAAGATATGTTAAGGGACTTAAAGGGAGATTTAGATTCCAATACAATAGTACTGGGGGACTTCAATACTCCACTCTCAGAAATAGACAGATCATCCGGACAGAAGATCAACAAGGAAACAGCAGATTTAATTGACACTATTGCCCAAATGGATCTAACAGATATCTACAGAACTTTCAACCCTACATCTACAGACTTCACATTCTTCTCAGCAGCGCATGGAACCTTCTCTAGGATTGACCACATACTAGGCCATAAAGCAAGTCTCAGCAAATTTAAAAGAATTAGAATCATACCATGCAGCTTCTCAGACCACAGCGGGATGAAGCTGGAAATTAGCAACTCAGGAAACCCCAGAAAGTATGCAAACACATGGAGACTGAACAACATGCTCCTGAATGAACACTGGGTCATTCAAGAAATCAAAAGAGAAATCAAAAACTTTCTGGAAGTAAATGAAGACAACAACACAACATATCAAAACTTATGGGATACAGCAAAAGCAGTATTGAGAGGCAAATTTATAGCAATAGGTGCCTATACCAAGAAATTGGAAAGGTACCAAATAAATGAGCTTTCAGCGCACCTCAAGGACCTAGAAAAACTGCAGCAAACCAAACCCAAATCTAGTAGGAGAAGAGAAATAATTAAAACCAGAGAAGAAATTAACAGGATTGAATCCAAAAAAACATTACAAAAAATCAGCCAAGCGAGAAGCTGGTTTTTTGAAAAAATAAACAAAATTGACACCCCATTGGCCCAACTAACTAAAAAAAGAAGAGAAAAGACCCAAATCAATAAAATCAGAGATGAAAAAGGAAACGTAACAACAGACACCACAGAAATAAAAAGAATCTTCAGAAATTACTACAAGGACCTGTATGCCAGCAAACAGGGAAACCTATCAGAAATGGATAGATTCCTGGACACATGCAATCTACCAAAATTGAACCATGAAGACATCGAAAACCTAAATAGACCCATAACTGAAACAGAAATTGAAACAGTAATAAAGGCCCTCCCAACAAAGAAAAGCCCAGGACCAGATGGATTCACTGCTGAATTCTACCAGACATTTAAAGAAGAACTAATCCCATTTCTTCTCAAACTATTCAGAACAATCGAAAAAGAGGGAATCCTCCCAAATTCTTTCTATGAAGCCAGCATCACCTTAATCCCTAAGCCAGAGAAAGATGCAGCACTGAAAGAAAATTACAGACCAATATCCCTGATGAACATAGACGCAAAAATCCTCAATAAAATTCTGGCCAATAGAATACAACAACACATCAGGAAAATCATCCACCCAGACCAAGTGGGATTCATCCCTGGTATGCAGGGATGGTTCAACATTCGCAAATCAATCAATGTGATTCACCACATTAACAGACTGCAGAAGAAAAACCATATGATTATCTCAATTGATGCAGAGAAAGCATTTGATAAAATTCAACACCCTTTCATGATGAAAACTCTAAGCAAATTGGGTATAGAAGGAACATTCCTCAATATAATCAAAGCAATTTATAAAAAACCCACAGCCAGCATCCTATTGAATGGGGAAAAGTTGGAAGCATTTCCACTGAAATCTGGCACCAGGCAGGGATGCCCACTCTCACCACTGCTATTTAACATAGTTCTGGAAGTTTTAGCCAGAGCCATCAGACAAGAAAAAGAAATCAAAGGAATACAAATCAAGAAGGAAGAAGTCAAACTATCCCTCTTTGCAGACGATATGATTCTGTACTTAGAGGATCCAAAGAACTCTACTAAGAGACTATTGGAACTCATAGAGGAGTTTGGCAAAGTGGCAGGATATAAAATCAATGCACAAAAATCAACAGCCTTTGTATACACAAGCAATGCCATGACTGAGAAAGAGCTGCTAAGATCAATCCCATTCACAATAGCTACAAAAACAATCAAATACCTTGGAATAAACTTAACCAAGGACGTTAAAGATCTCTACGATGAAAATTACAAAACCTTAAAGAAAGAAATAGAAGAGGATACCAAGAAATGGAAAAATCTTCCATGCTCATGGATTGGAAGAATCAACATCATCAAAATGTCCATTCTCCCAAAAGCAATTTATAGATTCAATGCAATCCCAATCAAGATACCAAAGACATTCTTCGCAGATCTAGAAAAAATGATGCTGAAATTCATATGGAGGCACAAGAGACCTCGAATAGCTAAAGCAATCTTGTACAACAAAAACAAAGCCGGAGGCATCACAATACCAGACTTCAGGACATACTACAGGGCAGTTGTAATCAAAACAGCATGATACTGGTACAGAAACAGATGGATAGACCAATGGAACAGAATTGAAACACCAGAAATCAACCCAAACATCTACAGCCAACTTATATTTGATCAAGGATCTAAAACTAATTCCTGGAGCAAGGACAGTCTATTCAATAAATGGTGCTGGGAAAACTGGATTTCCACGTGCAGAAGCATGAAGCAAGACCCCTACCTTACACCTTACACAAAAATCCACTCAACGTGGATTAAAGACCTAAATCTACGTCCTGACACCATTAAGTTATTAGAGAACATTGGAGAAACCCTTCAAGATATTGGCACAGGCAAAGAATTTCTGGAAAAGACCCGGGAGGCACAGACAGTCAAAGCCAAAATCAACTATTGGGATTGCATCAAATTGAGAAGTTTCTGTACTGCAAAAGAAACAGTCAGGAGAGTGAAGAGACAACCGACAGAATGGGAAAAAATATTTGCAAACTATGCAACAGATAAAGGGTTAATAACCAGAATCTACAAAGAAATCAAGAAACTCCACAAAAACAAAACCAACAACCCACTTAAGAGATGGGCCAAGGACTTCAATAGACATTTTTCAAAAGAGGAAATCCAAATGGCCAACAGGCACATGAAAAAATGTTCAAGGTCACTAGCAATCAGGGAAATGCAAATCAAAACCACAATGAGGTTTCACCTCACCCCGGTTAGAATGGCTCACATACAGAAATCTACCAACAACAGATGCTGGCGAGGATGTGGGGAAAAAGGGACACTAACCCACTGTTGGTGGGAATGCAAACTGGTCAAGCCACTATGGAAATCAGTCTGGAGATTCCTCAGAAACCTGAATATAACCCTACCGTTCGACCCAGCCATCCCACTCCTTGGAATTTACCCAAAGGAGTTTAAATTGATAAACAAAAAAGCGGTCTGCACCCTAATGTTTATTGCAGCACAATTCACAATAGCCAAGACCTGGAACCAACCTAAATGCCCATCAACGGTAGACTGGATAAAGAAATTATGGGATATGTATTCTTTAGAGTACTATACCGCAGTAAGAAACAACGAAATCCAGTCATTTGCAACAAAATGGAGGAATCTGGAACACATCATGCTGAGTGAAGTAAGCCAGTCCCAAAGGGACAAATACCATATGTTCTCCCTGATCGGTGACAACTGACTGAACACCAAAAAGGAAACCTCCTGAAGTGAAATGGACACTATGAGAAATGGTGACTTGATCAGCATAGCCCTGACTGCTAATGGACAACTTAATACATTATCCCTCATAGTATTTTTTTTTTGTCTGTTCTACTTAATATGACTGGTTTAATTCTGTAACTATCACACAGTTATTCTTAAGTGTTGAAAATTAACTGAAATGTGATCCCTGTTAAACATAAGAGTGGGAATAAGAGAGGGAAGAGATGTATAATTTGGGGCATGCTCGGGCTGACTTGCCCCAATAGGTAGAGTTGGAAACATACCAGGGGATTCCAATTCAATCCCATCAAGGTGGCATGTACCAATGCCATCTCACTACTGCAAGTGATCAATTTCAGTTCACAATTGATCATAATGAAAGGACTAAGAGTCAAAGGGAGCACATAAACAAGTCTAGTATCTGCTAACACCAACCGATAGAATAAATAAAGGGGAGAGTGATCCAACATGGGAAGTGAGATACTCAGCAGACTCATAGAATGGCGGATGTCCTAAATAGCACTCTGGCCTCAGAATCAGCCCTAAAGGCACTCGGATCTGGCTGAAAAGCCCATGAGAGTATTTCATGCATGGAAAGCCAAGACACTCTGGCAAAAAGATCTCTGTGAGAGAGATCCCAGTGGAAAGAACAGGTCTTCAAAGAGGGAGGTGCCTTTCTCTGAAGGGAGGAGAGAACCTCCACTTTGACTATGACCGTGTCTAAACAAGATAAGAGTCGGAGAACTCAAGGGGCTTCCATAGCCTTGGAAACTCATAACGGGTGCATAGGGAGATTACTGATGCCATAAACAGGAGTGTCAATTGGTAAAGTCAACAACAGGAGTCACTGTGCACTTACTCCTCATGTAGGATCTCTGTCCTTAATGTGCTGTACACTGAGGCTTAATGCTATAACGAGTACTCAAACAGTATATTTCACTTTGTGTTTCTATGGGGGTGCAAACTGTTGAAATCTTTACTTAATGTACACTAAACTGATCTTCTGTAAAAAAAAAAAAAAAAGAAAGAAAGAAATGATCAATTCCCAACTTGACTCTCACTGGGATTAAACATGACAATAGGTCTGATCTGATTTCATCATCATTTAAAAAAAATCATCTATTATTTTTCACTTTATGTTTCTGTGTGGGAGCAAACTGTTGAAATACTTACTTAAGGTATACTAAGCTGATCTTCTGTATATTAAGATAATCGAAAATGAATCTTGATGTGAATGGAAGGGGAGAGGGAGTGGGAAAGGGGAGGGTTGTGGGTGGGAGGGACGGTATGGGGGAGAAGCCATTGTAACCCATGAGTCGTACTTTGGAAATTTATATTCATTAAATAAAAGATTTAAAAAAAAATATACTTTGGCAAAAATGGATTTTCCCAAAAACCTCATAAAATATTGATAAATCAAAGAAAGAGAACTTCATGGCCTAATAAGACTTGTATCAGACATAAAATATGTTTCTACATTAAGAATCTATCAATATGATTTATTAGATCCATGTGTTATAGGAGCAAAGTATGTGGGTGATATCAATAGTTGCTAAAAAGCATTTAGAGAAATTTAACATTTCCAGTAGAAATTCTAAGGACAGAGAGAAATACTTAAATATAATAAAGACAACTAAAAATAGATAGTACATATAATCATAATAATAAACAATATGCTGAAGGCTTTTATACTAAAACCAGGAACAAGACAGGGATATGCCTTGCTAGAATTATTTTAACAATGAATTTTATTAATATAAGAGAAGTTTTAGAATTCCATTCAAAACTGAAAAAGAAAATGCTGAAGAATCTCTTAATTGCAGGTGTCAGCCTTCTATACTCAGAGCATCCAGCTGATAGAGTAAAAATTTGGTCAATATTCAGTTATAAAGAGAAAGTAAAGGAAATAAGATTTATAATTTTAATAGACTGAAATATTTTAAAATAAATTTAGCAAGAGCTCTTTCTGTTCTATATGAAGAAAATTGCAAAACTTTATTGAAATAAATAAGTTGAATCTACAAAATAGATAATATTTCTTAATAAGAAAACCTTATATAAAATATGAAATCTTACTATATATATTTAATAGAGTTTCAAGCAATCTTGAATTTTTAGGAAATACTTAGATTCAAATTAAAAGACAAATTCTGGAAAGCAATCAAGAAAACTATCAATTTTTTAAAGATTTGCTTATTGATTTTTTGCAAGTCAGTTACAGAGAGAGAGATATCTTCCATCCTCTGCTTCACTGCTTAGGTGGTCACAATGGCCAGCATTGGGTCAGGCTGAAGCCAGGAACCAGGAGTTTCATCCACTTCTCCTATGTGGGTGGCAGGGGCCCAAACACCTGAGTCATCTTCTGTTTTTCCCAGGCCATTAACAGGGAGCTGAATCAGAAGTGGAACAGCCAGGACAAGTACCGGAGCCCATATACAATGCCAGTGTTGCAGGCAGTGGCTTTGCTATAATGCCTGACACTATACTAATTTGAAATTGATTGCATACTTGTATTATATAATATTAAAACTTACTATTAAATCAAATCAGTAAACATACCAATTATTATCAATATAAGATATGAGAAAATCCAGCAACAATATGAATATTTTGAAAATTAATAAATTAAAAAATTATCTTTGGTTCCTTTCAAAGATATTAAAATCCAGGCAGAAAAATAATCTATCATCCCTCTGATAGAAAATAAAGCTAATGGATTTTTACACACAAACAGAATATTTTGTAACTTAGAATTAGCATAAATCTCACAAGTTATGAGAAAATAGATTATTGATTAAGTAAAACTTAAAAACTTATGTTTTATTTATTTAAATTATAGACTAAAATATGCACAACATGAAATAGGTTTCATGACTTAATTAACAAAGAACATCAAGGAATTTTTTTCTTTTAATTGAAAGGCAGAAAAAGAGAAAAAAAGAAGAGGGAGACAAAGAGAGATGAGGGGGAGAAAGAGAGAGAGAGAGAGAGAGAGAGAGTGTTTCCTTCCATTTGATGGTTCACTCCCCAAATGCCCATAAAATTAGGGCTGGGCTTTGGTTAGGAGCCTGGAACTCCCAGGAATCCCCATGTGGATGGCAGGGGCTCAAGCACCTGAGCTATCTTCTGCTGATTCTCAGGTGCATTAGCAGGAAACTGGATCAGAAACAGAGTAGTAGGGATTTGATGCCAACAGGAAAATGAGCCAAGTGTATAAGAAGGCAATCAGGAAGGGAAACAGTACCCATGGGAAAGTATACACAACATCTCCAGTAATCAGTGAAATGAAAAAGAAAGCAACATTGTACTATGACTCCCATAAATTATATAGGCAAGAGTTTAAAAAAGAGTGAAGCTCTGCTGGTGGTGAGGATGAAGGAAAGCAGGTGTCCCAATCACTACTGCTGGGCAGGCAAACTTCCTTAACCACTTAGAAAAGAAATTTCACACTACATGCAAATATTATGGTCATATATATATATATATAATATATATATATATACCTTTGATTTGCCATCCGACTTTTGAAATGATTTCCTATATAAACAGGATTTGCTTGTTTGTTTTCATTTTTACTCATATACTTGAAAGGCAAAGAAAGAGAGAGAAAGAGAAAGAGAGAGAGAGAGAGAGAGAGGAGAGAGAGAAATCTCTTATCAACTGGCTTAGTTCCCAAATGCCTTCAATGGTCAGGGCTGGACCAGGTCAAAGACAGAAGCCAGGATCCTAATTGAAGCCTTCCACATGAGTGGCAGGTACCCCCTCACTTGAACCATCATTAATGACTTCTAGGGTGCACATTAGCAAGAAGCTGGAATCAAGAACTAGGGCCAGGAATCAAACCTGTGCATTCTACTGTGAGATGTGGGCATCCTAGCTGGTACCCTAACTGCTGGGCCAAACATCAACCCTGATGCAATAATTTTAATGCCCCAATTCTCTCGGGTGGAAAAACAAAAAATACTAAAAATCTGAATGTCATTAGTTGGGGAATGGTTGGATTAATGATAGTGTATCCAAGTTATACAATATTACGCAGCTATTAAAAATGATGTATTGGTGCTATATCTACTGAGCTGGACAAATATATCTGTTTACAATGAATTAGCAAGTAAGAAAAGTATACTGAGGAACACTGAATAACATATGATTCCATTTCTCAATAACAAAAGCTTAAATACATGTTGTTACATATGTGTGTAACACATGTGTAAATGTATGCATATATTATGTGTATCTGGCAGCACTTATCCATTTTTTTTTTTTTTACGTGGTTCAGGTACTTGCAACCAGCTGTAGTTTGAAAATAGTGAATGAAATGAATTGAAAATTATAGAAATAATTGTTACCTTTTAAATTAAGTATTGTTCTGAGTAGTATGTTGAAACCTCAAGTTGTCTTACTCTGCCATGCCTAGGAGGTGGCTCATATCTTTGCCAGTGTGTCCATGCTATATATAATATCCACTTATTAGTCATTAGGTGCTTTCTTTGATTATCAAGTTAACTGCTTCAGCATTACAATGTTTGTATTCAAGTAATCATTATTTCACTTAATAATGGCTATCACAAAATACGGGGTAATATATAAAGAAAAGGTTTCTCTTGGCTCATGATTAAGGAAGCTTGGAAGTTCAAGAGCATAGAACTTCAATTTACTTTGCTTCTGGTGCGAGTGATGTGCAGGCATATGAGGAAGAGGTGAAACATGAGGGGTAACATTGCTTTACAACCACCTGCTCTTGCAAAACTAATCCAGTCTTGTAAGAATGCATCCAGTCCCAGGAGAAAGGCTTTGATTTCTCTTCCCAGCCTCATCATCTCTTAAAGGCCTAACCTCTCAACACCACTGCAGTGACAGATTCAACACGAGCTAGGGAGGGAACAAAGCATATTCAAAACCCTAGCAAATAGGGAGGCTAGCAATCCCAGTGTCAAAGAGAAACCATAAAATATTCTTTTGACATGAAAAGATGAATGCTCTTGATTTAATCAGAAAAGGAAGAAAAGGCATATGTTGAGCTTACTAAGATATACAGTAAGGAGGGATTTTACTGTAAGAAAGAGTAAGAAATGCTGAGTTAAGATGAAAAACACATTCAATTAGGAGTTCATTACTATCTGCAGTTAGAGGCATCCACTGTGGATATCGGAATGTATCTCCCATGAACAGAGGGGACTACTATATATACAAGTGTGTGTGTATAGTTGTGTAGGTGGGGGGAGGTGGGAGAGGAGGAAGAAGGTGTGGAAGGACAATCCCACTACATGTCCTGGACCCTTTGGTTCAGTGCACCTGCAGGCTTTGCTGCTGAGATTCACCAGTGACGCTGAGAGCATGCTTTGGGCACAGGATATAAATCATTTAAAAAAGAGTTGAAAATAGAGTATCTGGGGATTGTATGCCCACATGGGCTTTGACTCTGGGCTGAGCACAAAGCCTTTGTCTCTAGGCAGATATATTTCCAGCCATTACTTACACTCTAGACTTTTTGAGTGACTTCTCCAGAAGTTACAGCCTTGGCTGGCTCTTTCCCCATTTCAGTACTATTTACCTCATCCGGTCTCTGATTTCTCCTGGAAAAAATATTCAGTAAGAAACTTCTAATTGTGTCATGGTTTTCTGCCTAGAAATTTTGACTTAACCTATCAGGCTAACCTTAGTTATCTTTAGGAGATAAGAAATGTATCAATTATTATCTGTATATTTTTGCATTGATTCATTAATTCCAATGAAATCTTTTTCATGTAAGAAATAATAAAAGTATTTTAAGAAACAAATAGCTCTCAGTATCATTTTTATATGTGCTTTATTTAGAATATCTAAGAGAGAATTTTTCCTCTGTACCTTCTCATTTGTCATATATAAAGCTAAATACGCACATCTCTATTTCTAAACCAGCTTTTCCTGTTATATTGCCATATTTTTCCTCATGATTTTATACTGTAGTACATCAGAACAAAGCAAGACTTTCTGTACCCGGCTTCGTTTTGTTCCTTTTTTTTTTACCCACATAGAAGAATCAGAAATGAAATCTCAAGGTTCACTTTACTTCAGCTTCTTTTATCACTTTCAGGACCGCAATTCACAAAACATTTACATCTTATCTTCCTGACTTTTTTTCAGTCCTTTATTTTGTTTGCCTCCATTTTTCAAGGCGTGGCTTATAGAAATATTTTGTAAGTGGGGATGTATAGAGACAGCTTTGTTTTTTAACTATAATTGCGAAGCTCTCAGTCATGCACATCTACTTCCCATTTTTTTTTTTTTTTCCTGAAAGGAGTTCTGAGGTACCCTGCTTGCCAAAGAAAACAATCTGGTTGGCCCACGGCTTCTACATTCAAGCTCTAGTCAAATATTTATGCTTAGATAGCCTTTTCATGAACTGCTGTCTAGAAAATGTGACCTCCTAGATGGGGGGAAAGAACATCTGATATGAAAATTGTATTTCTTAGGGTTTCTATCCATTCTAGTGTTCAGTTTTGAGCAAGTCTTAGTCTAAAATATATAATTACCAGGACAAGCACAAAGTATGTGACATCATTGATTTACTTTAACTATCATTTGTAATATATAGCTGCTATTCAATTATGTCAGAAATCACCATGTTTTATACATTATAAGAAGATTTTAAGAATAAAATACCTTGGTGGACTATTTTACTGGAATTGGAATTTCCTTCTAATCAAATATTTTAATGGTATTTTCATTCAATTTGATGAAAGTGTCCTTGTTCAAGAGAAAAAATTTTATAGCTGAAAAGAACAAACATATTAGAGACATGGATGAAATGTTTCTAGATGAGATGAAAATCAATAAATAGAGTAATTTTCAGCATATTTATAAATTATTTTACAAACCAAGGAAAATGTCTTTTAATATTTTTGGCAGTTAAGTGAATGTACTTTGTTTCATCTAATGTGTTAAATTTGTTATCATAAGATTTCTAATATCCTCATAATTGTATTTCACGATATGTTTTGTTCGATTTGTGAGTACTATTTCTTTGGGCACAGTTCCAATGAACATGATATAGTAGAACACAAAATACTAGAGTTAGTTTTTATGAAACAGTGTGCCTTTGAATAATTGTTTAGTATCTCTTTTTTAGTGGGATGTAACCTATCTACAGTAAAATACACAAATCTTAACTGTTCAGTCCAATGAGTTTTGGTGATCGTCTGTACTCTTATCCACAACCAAAGACAGACACAGAACACTGCAGTTACCTCAGGAATTTATCCCATTCTTTCAATCAAGTTCACCTCGGCAGAATCATCCATTTTCTCATTTCCATCTCCATAGTTCAGTTTTTCTTTTTCTTAAACAGAATCATGCAATATGTATTCTTATGTGTCTACCCATTGAGGTGGGAAATATTATTATCTACTGTTTTTTGAAAGGGTTTATGAAGTGCTGATGTTCTCCCAAACTTAAATGTTTGATAGAATTCAAAGAAATTAGGTCTATTTGAATTTCCTTTTTCTTGTTGTGTCTGTGTTGATAATTTGTTATTATTATTATTTTTTTTTTGATAGGCAGAGTTAGACAATGAGAGAAAGAGGCAGAGAGAAAGGTCTTCCTTCTGTTGGTTCATCCCCCAAATGGCCGGTACAGCTGGCGCTGTGCTAATCCGAAGCCAGGAGCCAGGTGCTTCCTCCTGGTCTCCCACGCAGGAGCAGGTGCCCAAGCACTTGGGCCATCCTCCACTGCCTTCCCGGGTCACAGCAGAGAGCTGGACTGTAAGAGCAGCAGCTGGGACTAGAGCCAGGCGCCCATATGGGATGCTGTCACGGCAAGCAGAGGATTAGCCAAGCGAGCCACAGCACCGGCCCTGATAGTTTGTGATTTTGAAGGAATTTGTTATTTGTTTCATCTAATTTATTGAATTTGTTGTCTCGTTATCCTTTAAATACTGGCGTATTTCACTCAGCATGATGTTTTCCAGATTCCTCCATTTTGTTGCAAATGACCGGATTTCAAATTTTTTTTTTTTTTTAACTGCTGTAAATGTTCCATCTGCCCTTGAAAAGAATGTTATATAGTTGTTGGTGGTAGCATTTTGTTAGCACAAATTAGGTCATGTTGGTTGATTGCACTGTTCAAATTTTCAATAATATACCTAATTTTTTTTATCAGTTAATTGCTGAGCCAAGAACTCCAAAGTAATTTTAAATAGCATAAAAGAACTACAAATGCCAGGTAATGCAGATAATGATAATTAAAATGAATGAAAATATAGACTTTTTCAACCAAAAATGGGATCCTATTAAAAATACTGAAGTGGGCATTCTGCAATGGCAAATAAAAGTGTCTGAAAAGAGTTCATAGAATAGATGGGTTTAGGGGCAGACTGCTCGTATGATTAAAGCAGTTTCAACTCCTTCCCTCCTTCCCTAGCCCGCTTTTGTTTTTTCAACCGATTAAGCAAATCTTCACTGTATCTGCAATCCTGTCCTTGGCCAGGTGCTGATTCAGAGCGTGTGACGTCGTTAGCCTGCAGGAGAGAGTGTGGTTCCTGAGGTATGGGTGGCAGTCCACTGGGGCAGCCAGCACAGTGGGACCCATGGAGTTCAGCGGAAGTGGGAAAGGATGCTTTCTGGGGCTGTAGGGATTGGTGTCATCCTACCACTGGCTGCACTTGAAATTCTACAGGACTTCTTTGTGTCCTCCAAGGTTTTGTGAAGAACTTCATCTCATGCATCCCACATATTGTTTTCAATGTACATGTCACAGAGGAGAGTGTTTTCTGGACAGGCTCCTGCAAGGCCTTGGGATGTTTTTCTTCCTGACTCATTGCTATATTCAACATCACTAAAGATCCAGTAATAAAATTCAATATGAGTGGGAAGCTTAAACTTCTACATGAGAAAATTTGAAAATAATAAGATTAAAAAGTAAAGTAAAATCATTTGATAAAGCAATACAAAATCTTGATAATTTTATTGAACACAGAAGAGAAAATCAGAAGTTTTAAACTCAACAAAAAGGGCAGTATTCTTGAAAGCTCAGAACATATACAGATAGTGCCAGACTTAATATCTTTGTCATAAAGATTTTCAGATTTACAACGGTGGGAATGCCAATCCAATTAATCATTCTGTTGTTCACTTTCAGTAGAGTATTCAATAAATTCCACAAGATATTCAATTTTTCCCAACTATAGGCTAATGTATATGTTCTGATCATGTTTAAAATACACTATTCTAAGCTATGATATTCGGTGGTTTAAGTGTATTAACTGCACTTTGACTTAGGGTATTTTCATGTAATGGGTTTATTGGAATGTAACCTTATCATAACCCAACTAGCAAACACATTAAATATGTTTGACTTATATGTGTGAATATACACGTGGATGAATATTCAAAGTTGTAAGTATTTAAATGACATCATGTTTTCAGGTTAAGATTGCATAAGCTTGAAGTCTTTTGATAAATTTTATCATTCTGCCTTGGAAAGTGAGTTTTGCAAGAGGAGGGAAGATATGCTAAATTTAAAAATTTAAACAAAATGTATTTTTATTGCTGTAATTAAATGTAATCAAAAAGTTGAAAATTATACACCCTGAGGTTGAGGGCTGATTTAATATTCTTGAAACAAAGTTAAGGCTATGATTTATGAATTAAGTAATTTCCTCTGTTGATAATAGTTTCTAAAAAATTAGAGTAGTAATAGGATTTAGTTATATGGGCAAAAGAATTTTAATGGTAAGTACAGATAGAGCTTGGTCTAATTTCCCTTTCTCTCTTAGCCCAATCATGTTACATAAGTGAGTTTTGACACAGCAACTCAGTAGCTGATTGCCCTTGGATCAGACTCACAGCTTTTCTGAGTTTGAGTTTTCTCTATAAATATATCTTTTGTAAATGGTTCCACTCTTATTCCAAATTTAATAAAATTCCATCTCGAATCTGAAAACATGGTAGGAGTGCACTGATGTGTGTTCACATCTGACTGGGGTCATATGAGATCATGGCCGGTCTGCTTGGAGGAGCGGAACATCCACTGCACATGCGATGTTCTACAAGGCCCTCACTGCCTGTCTCATGGCAAGCAGAAAACTGTTTTAGACAGTGGCTGTTGTGTCAACCTAGGTCCTGGAGTGCAGTCAACATCTGTGCTTTGTGCCATTGGCCAAACCACCATGGACGTGGAGCATGACAAGGAATAAACTTTGTTGTTCAAAGCTGCTGCATACAATTCATTGGTAATTTGTTTTCATAGCCTAGTCCAGGCTATATTAACCAATATCTAAACAAAATATTAAACAATAGTAAATTGATTAAATGATATGTGATGTAACATAACTTGGAATATTGTGAAATCATTATTCATTAAGAAGTTTAATGACACATCACATTTTTGACAGGAAGAAATGCTTATAGTACATTATTTCAAATGCCTACTTAAATATATATGTATGTATACATGTATGTAGATAATACATGCACTTGCATGAATAAGGAATAAAATATGCTATAATAAAATATTGCATGAATAAATATTACATACAAAAATAGAAGTCAGCATATTAGGATATTGTTTTTTAGATGATATTTTTCTCTTTAGGTTTTATATTTAATTTGTTTTACAATAAATATATAAAATACAAATTGCATCATAAAAGTTGTTAAGAAGAGAAAAGAAAAATACTGGAAGTGGGATACCATGCGGCATTCTGCTTTCTATGCAGCTATATTAACATTCCAAGTTCCCAATCTCCCAATTCAAACCAAACTCTATAATAGATGTACTTGATAAAAAATTGGAAGACATTTATTCTGGGGTAAAAGGCTGTTTCACTGACTGTTATAATTATTATAGCTTGAAATATCTTGTCTTCAGTTGAAAGACAAGGATTTCAATTATAGAGGAAAATTCTGAAAATGTGACTTTTGCCTATGGTGACAATAAGGCTTGACAAGTAATATTTGCCCTTAGGCATTTCCTGATCTTTTTATTTTTTCTCTTTAGAAATGGCTCAAACTGCCTGCTTTACTGAGAAATCTCTACAGCAGACAGCTGACCTCATGTGTTTGCACTAAATCTTTATTATAATAAAGGCTTCTGGGATTTGTGGAAATAAACCTGCCTCCGGGTGTTCATGTTGGTCACATTTTAAGGCAGCTCTCATTAAGTCATATCTGGAAACTTCTGGCAACTCTGGAAGAGATTAGTCCAATTTCATAAGTTGTTTCAATTCCAAACCTAATTCATTCTTCCCCCCAATGAACCGGGCACTGGAGCCTCAGGAGAAACAGTAACAGAGCTAGATTTCTGGATATTTTCCTTAGACAGGCATAAGGGCAAAAGAATGAAAGAAGTTTAATGTAAACTTTTAATCTTTTGAGAGCATCAGTGAAGGAAAGTCCCTTCAAGTCTTTCCGTCAATGAAGTATCTTTTAGTTGATGTGATAGTGATGTCAATGCACTTTCTCCCTCTTTGAAAAAGTGCCAAAGAGGAAAGTCTGAAAACTCTAAAGGAAAATCAGTCAAAGGGTTAACAACACTCTCCTTTAACACTTGGCTCTGGGAATTACAAGTAGGATTCTCACTTCTCTGCCTAAGTAATAGTTACATGGCTTCACAGTTTTCATAAAGTTTGTGGGTTTTTTTTTTCCACTCACCCACTTACTAAGATTGTTTTACTATTTATCAAAATGTTCCTTTCCTTGGGAAACACTTGAGAGTCTCTTCCTAGAGACATAGAGACAGGCAAAGGTGTGTCACAGTTTTCAGTTGGACCCGAAAGGAAGCACCCTACGTGCTGTGTCTAGTGTTCATGGGGTGGAAAGACCCTACTTCCATTATTCTAACTTCTCATTCATGCCCCATCAAAATCCACTTAACTCAGCTGTAGTAGTCCTACACATAGAGAAGAAGCAGAATCAGGGGAGAGGGAGTCTGCTCTCTGTGGCAAGTGCATTAAATTAAATCAAATTTGGCCTGAGGATACCTCCATACATTGACTTTAACTTCATAAACAAACTGAAAGTCTAATTTAGGAGTACACTTGTGTAACAAATATTGAGTCTCAGCCAATCACAGCAGCTGAGCTTCATTCAGCCACAGGCTGCCAGCTGATCAGTCTATATCCACGTGAGGCATGTGTAGCGCTGTAACCATTCAACCTGTTTGTGTGACTCCCACTTATTTTCCATAAATGTAGCCTGCCCGCATTGTAAAGCAGGGTTCTGCTTCTTTGGTTCTGAGGGCTGTCTAATGAGCAAATCATTCCTTACTCAATCAAATCAATTTGAACAAAAAATGAATTTCCTTTGGCAAAGTTGAGTATGACGACCCTTCAGGATTTCTGGGGAAAGAGTTTCTATTCCAATAACATTTTCATGGCAACTAAATGGATGTAAGAAATCATTAGAGAACTGAAATTGAACTGAATTTCAGTTCACAATTGATCATAATGAAAGGACTAAGAGTCAAAGGGAGCACATAAACAAGTCTAGTACCTGCTAACACTAACCGATGGAATAAATAAAGGGGAGAGTGATCCAACATGGGAAGTGAGATACTCAGCAGACTCATAGAATGGCAGATGTCCTAAATAGCACTCTGGCCTCAGAATCAGCCCTAAAGGCATTCAGATCCGGCTGAAAAGCCCATGAGAGTATTTCAGGCATGGAAAGCCAAGACACTCTGGCAAAAGATCTCTGCGAGTGAGATCCCAGTGGAAAGAACAGGTCATCAAAGAAGGAGGTACCTTTCTCTGAAGGGAGGAGAGAACCTCCACTTTGACTATGACCTTGTCTAAACAAGATAAGAATCGGAGAACTCAGAGGGCTTCCATAGCCTTGGAAACTCATGACCGGAGCATAGGGAGACTACTGATGCCATAGACAGGAGTGTCAATTGGTAAAGTCAACAACAGGAGTCACTGTGCACTTACTCCTCATGTAGGATCTCTGTCCTTAATGTGCTGTGTATTGAGATTTAATGCTATAACGAGTACTCAAACAATATATTTCACTTTGTGTTTCTATGGGGGTGCAAACTGTTGAAATCTTTACTTAATGTATACTAAACTGATCCTCTGTAAAAAAAAAAAAAAGAAATTATCAACTCCCAACTTGACTCTCACTGGGATTAAACATGACAATAGGTCTGATCTGATTTCATCATCATTTAAAAAAAATCATCTATTATTTTTCACTTTATGTTTCTGTGTGAGAGCAAACTGTTGAAATCCTTACTTAATGTATACTAAGCTGATCTTCTGTATATTAAGATAATCGAAAATGAATCTTGATGTGAATGGAAGGGGAGAGGGAGTGGGAAAGGGGAGGGTAGTGGGCGGGAGGGACGGTATGTGGGGGAAGCCATTGTAATCCATAAATCGTATTTTGGAAATTCATATTCATTAAATAAAAGTTAAAAAAAAAAGAAATCATTAGAGAGACAAATTACCCAAATTATCTGGTTAATATAACAGGTACTGTTGACAGCACTAAGGTAGTGTTAAGAAAATAAGTATACAGGAACGAAAAGAGTGTTGAAGATAGATGAGACAACAGTTAATTGATGGAGCAAGAGGGAGGGAGAGAAATCAAGTGTATGCAGGAGGCCTAGTAGATAAACATTGTAAAGGAAGTTGGACTTCAAGGACTTGGAAATTGGATTTTTGCTTATCTCTTTATGGTGTATGTAAGGGTATACTTAAGAATGCCAGGGTCCTTAGACTTACAAGTGGTTTTACTTTTTAATGCCACAAGCTGATGCCAGCTACAAGAATAAAGTGTGTCTAGTTGTCAGGAAAGAGCAAGGAGAACGTGAAATGCAACATTTAGAACCAGAACAGAACAGAGGTAAGGAACCAAGGAAGTGGTCCCAAAGCCTCATCAAGGGCACTACAGAACACAGCTGGGTATCTGGGTAAAGGCCTGTGATAGGCTCAGAAGACAGAGTGAACATGTTCCTGAATAATGATAGGTTAACAAGTGTGGGGTGTGACTTCTGAAGAATTTTAATACCTTTTTAATACTTTTTTTTTGATAGGCAGAGTTAGAGAGCGAGAGAGAGCGAGCGAGAAAGGTCTTCCCTCCCTTGGTTCGCCCCCGAAATGGCTGCTACGGCTGGCGCTCTTCATTGATCTGAAGCCAGAAGCCAGGTGCTTTCTCCTGGTCTCCCATGCAGGTGCAGGGCCCAAACACTTGGGCCATCCTCCATGCCTTCCCGGGCCTCAGCAGAGAGCTGGACTGGGAGAGGAGCAACCAGGACAGAACCGGCGCCCCAACCGGGACTAGAACCCAGATTGCCAGCATTGCAGGTGGAGGATTAGCCCAATGAGCTGTGGAGCCAGCCAACTTCTGAAGAATTTTACACAGGACTCTTTGCAGGGCATGGACAGTCATGCACATGGTCTTGTTCATAAGCAAGATGTAAGATTTAAGGTTAACACTTAACATTTGGTCATACAAATGCAGGCCAAATACCGTTCATTTCAAGAAAGTATCCAATTATATGGTTGAATTTTCAAGAAAAATCAGTGTATTTACTTTGGTTAAATATAAAATGACAATTAGGATTTATTTATTTGTGTTTTTTTTTTGGTTCATTTAGTATAAACATCCATAGCAAATGCAGAATGGTTTAACAATTCTGTTGAAATTTATTATCCAAGTCCAATATTCAATTTTATAAAACAGCCAACGCTGTGTTTCATTGAGATAGAGTACCTCTTTTTGAATGCTCAACTTAAAATTTACTTTTAACCTGCTGAGTTTTGATTTTTATGGCTCTGCTTAAAAAATAGCAGAAGTCAAAATGCCATTTATTTAGAAGTGTGAAACTGATTTAAGAGATGAAACCAAGGCTTATTTATTGCATATCCTAAAAAGTAATTGATCTTTGGATGAAAGATTTGATGGACAAATTGCTTTCATTAGTAAGACAGTTTTGGGAAGACTGATTTAACATTAACAGGTCAAACAGTTCCCAGTTTGATTTTTTTTTTCACATAAACTTCTGGAGAGCAAGAAAGTTTGACAAACATAAAACTCTAACTTTTAGTGGTTTTCTAATTTATCTCCCTATTTTGTGTGCATTTCAAAATACTTGCCATTTTACGTCTTTTTAGTGTGACGAAGCTAGAGCTTTTGCTTTATTTACTCTTAATCATTCCCTTATGAATAATTATCTGGGCTGTTGTCAGTGTTACCCTGGGAAATTGCACCTTCTAGGCACCCAGCTTGGTTTGGTTACAAATACGTTCTGGAGTCACAAAGGACTTGTGGATCTCAATTGCCCAGAATGGAGCAGAGAGCAAGCTGAAACTGAAGCCTGTCCTTTGTTTCATGGTCTGGAAAGCCAGAAGAAAGCGTAAGCACCAAGTCTGAGGCTATGAAAAGAGAAGAATGGAATCCAAGTCAGATATGCTGGAGGAAGAGGCACACCTAAGAGCAGGGGTGGTGGCCTGGATGAAGAGTTGACAGAAAGTGTGAATGCTTCCATTGGCCTGAATAGCTGCCAGGACATGGCATGCTTTTTATGAGGAAAACCCTGGCTTTGAGATCTAAGCTCAAAAAGAATTGAAGGTCATTATACAACCTAATAGAGTTGTCCTTAATGATAGCTTTGCAAAACATGTGCAGGTCATACACATATAACCATTTCTACAAACTGGGTCTTTTTGAAAATGGAGGGCACAGTGTTAATCGTTCCTCATTTAGTCATTTCATTTATTAGTTCTTAATAAAAATGAAGACCTAATATTAAAGTTATATGAAAGGTTTTCCTTGAAGTTACACTGTCCAAATCTGTAATTTTCTGGTGCTCTAAATGAACATAGAAATAGAGGTCATAGGTGGACATTTGATCTATTGGTTAAGATACCAGTTAATATTAGTTTGTATGTTTTTAGTTCAAAATAAGGCACCAGAATGGTTATTCATGGCAAAAAAAGATATTTATTCTCAGAAAGGACAGCATGGAAAAGTAGGATTTTAGCTTGCCTGGTGAGCAGGCATGTGGTTTGAAGTAAGATTTCAGCCTGCCCTTGGCTGGCACTGTGGCACAGTAGGTTAAACTTCTGCCTGTGATGCTGGCATCCCACAAGAGTGCCAGTTCAAGTCCTGGCTGCTGAACTTCTGATCCAGCTCTCTGCTCATGGCCTGAGAAAGCAGCTGAAGATGGCCCAAGTGCTTGGGTCCCTGTACCAACGTGGAAGATCTGGAAGAAGCTCTTAGCTCCTGGCTTCAGATTGGCCCAGTTCCCACCATAGCAGCAATTGGAGGAGTGAGTCAGTAGATGGAAGACCTCTATTTCTGTCTCTTCCCCTTTCTGTAACTCTGCCTCTCAAATAAATAAATAAATATTAAAAAAAAAGACTTCAGCCTGCCCTCCCAGTAGGCAGAGGCCTTTCAACCTACTTGGTCTAAAGGGGATGTACCATAATAACGAGTGGCCAGATGTGTAAAAAATTCTCATCAATAACTATTGATCATGTTAAAGTGGAATAGGAGGAACAGAAACACAGGAAATTTCATCCATAGCTATTGACCAAGAGAAGCATAAACAGAATAGGGGTTTGGAATATTCTTGGAAGTGGTTTGTCAAAGTTACTCCTAAGAAAGAGTTCCTCACCAAGCCTGTTGTTAACTATTTGTGCCGTGTAGTCTGACACATCCTGAGAAACCGAGTATCTGTATACGTGACTTTTGGTGTTATGTAAAAAGGGTCTTATGGATAGGGGGAACCAGGAAACAGAGTGAAGATGGTAGCAATGGCTGCTTCCTGCTGAGAGGGGTCTTAGTTAGGGAAGTGGTTTCCTTCTGCCTCCGTACTGGAGCTGAGATCCTTGGATCAGTGGCTGGTCCTGGACATCCCTCGGTAAGAGGATATTGTTGGCATGGAATTTTAGTGAGGTTCTGAATCGCTGAGTGAGCACACTGCTGTAGTAACTGAAGGAGGCATGGCTCTAGAGATATAAGAGGAAAAATTCTTATGAATGGAGAAGTGACAAAAGCCAATATAGACAGCAGGACTTTTGAAACTAGATGCTGCAAGAATCAGACATCTGTTGTTGAATTTCAGGTGCCCTATCTGCTAGTTAGTGAGCAGCATCTGGATAAGACCCAGCTGGTTGACAGAAACAGTGTTCTTCCCGTAGAAATAAACAGAGACCTGTTTTTACTTGTACATCTTTAGAAAGGGCCTGGTAGGAGAGGACTCTACCAAGACCTCCTACCCCCGGGCCTACTCTGGCAATGATTTCTAAGTTGGCTGGGAGGCTTATTAAGGTGACAGCTCTTACATAGTAAATACATGTGGTTAGAGAGATCACAAGTTATTGGGTTACTGGGCATGTGATTTATATTGGAGAAAAAAAATAAGTTATAGTCCAGTTAGTGGAGGCGGGGAGGGGCTGTAGATGTAGTTGTTGGTCCCACAAAAGAAAAGCATCCTCTGTTCATGTAAGCAAGTTGTCGGATGAATAGAAAACAGTTGCTAAATGAATTCGTTCAGGATGTTGCTTCTGGTTTGTTTTCTTAGGCATTGAGAATGCCTGCAAATGAAGAACCCTTAGTTTTAGTTGATCCATCTGTAAAACACTGAAGGGTGAATTTATTTAAAGGTGAACTACAGACTTTGAGAAAGGGACTTAGGAGTATATCACGAATTTTGTCACAGCGGTGTTGGAAATTGTTAAAATCTATGAAGGTAGATGTTGGAAGGAGAGTAGCTGGGTTAAGAGAAGAACATCTCTGGAGTGTATCTTTGGGGTTTTTTAGAAAGGTGATGTAGAGAGTTTGTAAACAGATGACTGAGATTGAAAAGATGGCCTGGTGTGATGAAAAGTCCTGGATAGAATGTGAGGTTTGTGAGGTGTGTATGTGAGATTGTAGGAGAAAAAAAAAAGTTTTGAGCTTTGTAGTATTAACCATGAGGCCACATCAAGAGCACAGAATCAGACTGGCCAACCCAGTATAGTTTTATCCAGTTATTTGGAGAAGTAAGCTACTGGTTGGATATCGGAACTAGAAAACTGGCGGAGATCAAATGTGAAACTGTTTTGTGACTACATATAAATTAAAGGATTTAGAAGGATCGAGGAGAACAAGGGTCAGGGCTGAAATGAGGCTCTTTTTATTTAGGTGAAGGCCATTCTGCTGGAGGACAGGATTTCAAGGGGGTGTCAGAGGTCTCCAAAGGGTACCTGATATGTAGAAGAAGAAGTTGGCCGATACAAGAAGAATGATACATTTGACTTTGGAGAACAGGACCTGGTAAATTAATGGATGAGTCCCATCGGTATGTAGATGTAATACATATAAACCTAGCTAGGTGGCACCAAAGTTAGGTTGCAGGTTTTTATGCTGAAACAAGGCACTGAGACAGTCATTCAGGGTGGAAAAGATATTTAATTTTAAAAAGATCAGCATAGTAAAGTAGGATTTTACCACACCCAGACAGTGGGTGGAGGGACTGGAGGTAAGACTTCAGCCTGCCTGGCCACGGGCAGAGCCCTTTTAAGTTACTGGCAGGAAAGGGGAGGATGGTGATATGGTGTATGTGGGGGAAGATGTGTAGAGAAACTGCATCAGTAACTATTGATCATAATAACTGGGAGTAGGGTGGACACGAAGACAGGAATTTTCATCTGTAGCTGCTGAACATTGTAAGCAAGAACGGAGTAGGCAAACCTACTCACTAACAACGCATCCTTCTGGGGTTTGGAATGTTCTTGGCAGGTCTCCTGTGGAAGTTACTGCTGAGGCATTTATCACACCTGGCATGTGGTAAACTTTATGCCCTGCAGTCTGACACATCCTGACAATCAAGACATTGCATGCCTGTCAGAGTGCCTGTGTTCTGGGTTGTGCTCGAGATTGCCACTGACTGCTAATGTAGACTTCGGGAGGTAGCAGCGGTTCCGGGCACCCACTTAGGAAGCCTGATTGAGTCCCTGGTTCCTTGGTTTATCCCAGCCCAGTGTTGGCTATTGCAGGACTTTGGGGAGTGAATTAGCAGGTAGAAGTACTCCTTCTTTTGTATGTGTGTGTGTTTCTGTTTGTTTCTATATTGTGTGTATGTATATGTGTCTATGTGTATGTGTGTGATTCTCAATGAAAAGGAAGGAAGGACGGAACGACGGAAGGATGGAAGGAAGGAAGGAAGGAAGGAAAAAAAAGTAAGAAAGCAAGTTCAGAATAAATTCTGGATCTTTTCTCTATTATTGTTCCTAAACTGCTCCCACTGCAAGTTCTGTAAGTTGCTTTCTTTTTTTGAAAGATTTGTTCATTTTGTTTGAAAGACAGAGGAGAGAGAGAGAGAGAGAGAGAGAGAGAGAGAGATCTTTTATTCTTCTATCCACTGCTTCATTACCAAAATGGTCACAACTGTCAGGGCTGGGCCAGGCCGAAGCCCAGAGCTCCATCTGGGCCTCACTTGGGTGATAGGGGCACAAGTATTTGGGCCATCTTCTGCTGTTTCCCAGGAACACAGGCAGGAACCTGGATAGGAAGTGGAGCAGCTGGGACTCAAACTGGTACCCGTAGGGATGCGGACACTGGAAGTACAGGCTTAACCAGCTGGGCCACAATGCAGGCTTCCATCTGTGACTTATTGCTGCTAATTTCTTTAGAAAACTCTGCACCTAATCTCCTGTAACCACTTGGAAACAGTTACTACTACCTCCTGCTTAAAATGCTTTCTTAATTTTGATAATTAATATTTAGTATGCATGATGCTAAAATTTTACCTTCATTTACTATCCCAGCCATCTTATCAACCTGACATACAGATGAGGATATTGAGTGTTGAAAAGGTTAAGTTACTCGATCAATGTAAAATAACTAGTCTGACCCCAATGCTAAGCTCCATTAACCTGCAGGCCATTCTTCTCTCCACCTGCCAGCTTACTGATTACCTCCTCTCCTCCTCTCCTGTCTTCCTATTCGGTTCTTCCAGACCGAATAGGAGGATTGGCATTGAATGTATTCTATCCAGTGCAATAGTAGGGTTCAGTCTCAGCAGTAGTTTTTACCCATGACTTCACACTAAAGTCACCAGAGGTTGTTTTGTTTTGTTTTGTTTTCAATAGTGAAGTAAACCCTGGAGGTAGCAGATGTTTTTCAGGTGATTCTAATGGCAGAAAGCCTTGAAAACAACCAAGAATTGAAAGTAAGAGTTCCCTGCCAGGATTTGTTAGAATTACCTGAGGTACATTTTTAAATTCTCTCTGGGATGCAGTAGTAGGGAATCTGTAATTTTTCAAGATCTCATAGATGATTCTGACAATCAGTGAGATTCAGACACAACTTAGAAAGTTTACCTGTCAATCAGCTACTACTTGAGCATACTTCATATAGGAGTTTTTGGTTTAAATATTTATATATATATATGTTATATATATAAATATATGTATATTATATATATATATATATATAAATAACATTCTCTGTGCTGTTTAGGGGCTGGTGTTGCAACACAGCTGGGATCCTATATATGAGTGCTAATTCAAGTCTTGGCTGCTCCACTTCTCATCAGGTTCCCTACATATGCTCTTGGCAAAGCAATAGAAGATGGCCCAATTGCCTGGGCCCTTGCCACCTACCCGGGAGGCCCAGGCAGAGTTCCTGGCTCCTGGCTTCGGCTTGACCCAGCCCTTAGAAACTGTAGTCATTTGGAGAGCAAACCAGTGATGAAATTTCTCTCTCTCTCTCTCTCTCTGTCTGTGTAATAGCTTTTAAAGTAGATTAAAAAATCGTTTAAGACTGTTCTGTGTTAACAGTTTTTTTTTCTTACTGTTTGTTGAACTCTTTACTTGGTATAGAGTTAACCTTATATGTATAAAGTTAATTGAAAATAGATCTTAGTAAAATATAAGAATAGGAATAAGAGAGGGAGGAGGAAAAAGTGTGGGAGTGGGAGTGAAAGGGTGAGTAGCGAGGGAAGAATCACCATGTTCCTAAAGTTGTATTTATGAAATACATGAAGCTTGTATACCTCCAATAAAATGTTTCTGGAAGAAAATAAATAAATCAATATCAGACTACCATAAACAGCAAACTGAGATTTTGAAATGAAGAGGTGGAACCTGTTCTCACTGAGGGGATCAGGGGTGGTGGTAGCAACAGGAATCTACTGAGGGGATGGCACAGCTGATCCACACACAGGCTTCTGAGAAGATGAGAGCATTCAGTTTACAGCCTTTGGCTTGTGTGACAAGAATGTGAATATAGGACAGGGGAACAGTTTTCTCAGATGATTTTATTGAATGCAAATAACAACTGAGCATCAGTATCCAAATCCAGACGCAATAGACAGGTTTTAAGCCAGGAAATAATATTGTCAGAGCTGCAATTTAGAAAGGCAGAAACCTGAAACTTGGTTTCTACTCTTTTGGGTACCGATCAAAGCCTAAATTCAGCTTTGAATGCATGGAGACTTGAGGCTTCCACGAGGGCTTTGGATTCAGTTAGTCAGAGTGGACCTATGGCCGCTGAATCTTTAAAAAATTCCACGTGTGATCCAGGTGCAGATGAAAGGCCAGAGGCAATGCATTGAGGCAGAAACATTTTCAGGGGGTTGATCTAAGAATTCCATGAAAACTTTCCTACAAATTGGTGGCTTCTATTTCGCAGAACAAGGTAGAAGTTTTACTTCAGCTTCAACCCTGAGGGAACCATACAAGGACAGCTCACCTAAGTAAATCCTTTGGGTTTTCAAAAATAAACTCAAAAACGAGGCTGCTGGTAAAGCTGAGCTCCAATCAAAGCATTATATGCTGTGGATGCCCAATGCTCTTGGGTGACTTCATAGATAAAGCTGGTGATTCCAGCAGAGTGTTAAAAATGGAGCCAGTAGAGAAACATCAAGGCTCTGATGTCAAATGATAATTAGAAGTGATTATGACTAGTACTTTACACTCCCTTTCCTAGGATATTGTTTAGTATTTCATTCTCATCCTCAAATAGACATTCCAACCATATCTGCAAAGATTTATGTTAAAACATGACTTATACATGGATCTTTTTAAAAAATAGATGAGCATAGCATTATTTTATGTCTAAATAATGGAAGCCAGATTCTCAGAGGCAGTTTTGTTCCATACAAAGGTTATTACCAGGTAAACAATCAGTATGCTTTACTCACATGTAATATTAAGTATGATTTCATAAATTCTACAGACATCATGGGAAACTTGATTAATCTTTTTTTCTTTTTTGCAAATATGAAAACAGGCTCTGAGATCAGTTATGGATACAAGAGCTGAAGCCATGTCTGTCTGAATGCGTGGCAGGCTGCTATCAGGGGATCTTGGTTAGCATCTTAGCTTTACCATCAACCAGCTGTGAGAGATTGGATCGGACACCTCCTCTCAGCTTTAATTCTCCTTATCTATAAAATGGAGCTAGATTTGTTCTCTAAAATCTCCATGCAGTAGCAAGTTTATAACCTTGACTTTAATTATTTGCCTAGTAAATTTAAATGTTACTAAAACAAAGCTATTAGATACTCCTGATTTCCTAAGCTACATATGTTTTTATTCAATTGTTTTTGATTTATAATATTTAAGAGCATATCACAACATATTTTTATAAGAAGTAAGTAGAAATCCTGGTGTTCCTATTTACTTAAATAATTTGTCCCTGCATTTAGTGTTAAAATCAGAAAACAAAACAACAAATAAATGTTGTCACAATTTAAAAAATTAAGAAACAAACTCATTTAATTTGAAGTATTTTCCATTTCGACTTTTTGTATCTCTTATTAGTTATAGACTTGAATTTTTGTTTACATATTGTGGAGATATTATTTCTTTCTGCTTTTAACTTCTAACTTAATTGCATTATTATCAGTAAATGCATTCTATAAGGAAATTCTTTGAAATTATTGAGACCTGTTTAGTTGAATAGTAAATCTTTCATTCACTCACTTAAAAAGTAATTCATTTTTTGTCGCTCCCCCTCTTCATGGAGGAACGACACAGGGCCCTGCGTTGTTCTTTCGTCTGCTCGGCCCTCCCCGGGTTTGCTGCTGGTTCTTCCCGGGTTGGCTACTGTCCCTTCCACCTCCGTGGAAAGGCGGTTCCCCCTGCCACTTTCCCCACTTCCGCGGGGGAGCGGCACACCGCCGGCCGGCTCTCTCGGGGGCTGCACAGGTGTTCCTTCAGATAGATGTTCCTCAGATGTTCCTGGTGCATGTTGTCTCTCTCCTCCTTTATAGTCCTCTTCCACCAATCCCAACTCTGCTACCCACACACCGAGTACGCTGCTCTCCTCCAATCAGGAGCAGGTCCTACAGTTTATTGGTTGAACTGGAGGCAGCTGTGTAGAAGCTATTTCCTCCTCTCCCAGCGCCATATTGTGGGAGAGCAGATGCATAGAATAAGTCTTAATTCCAGTAACTTAGTCTAGTCCAAGTTGCTCCCAGTTGCTCACCACAGATCCCCCTTTCTTTTTATTTTTGGCGTTGATACGCGCCTGTCTTCGGTGCCCCGCGGCACACACTCTGCTCTGCTTGCTAGAGTTGCCCACAGGTGCTTACAAGCCCTACCAATCAGGCAAACCAAATCCGGGTCCTCTCTTCGCCATGTTGTGAGGAGGTTTTTAGGCGCTGATGCATGCCTGTGTTCGGTGCCCTGCAGCGCATGCTCTGCTCTGCTAGAACTGCCTGCAGGTGCTTACAAGCCCTACCAATCAGGCAAACTGAATCCAAGCTCTCTCATTGCCGTCTTGTGGGGAGACTTATTGGTGTTGATAACGTGCCTGTCTTCGGTGACCTGCAGCCGCCCACAGGTGCTTATCGTCTTACTAATCAGGCAGACCAAATCCAAGCTCTCTCATTGCCATGTTGTGGGGAGGCCTTATTTTTCTCTATTTCTCTATCTCCGGGCATTCCTATTTCTCCTATTTTACTTCTATCTGCCAGCATTCCTATTTCTCTCATTTTACTTCTAAACTTCTGTTTCTCTTATCCCCGCGGCTTCCCGGCGCCCACCCCGAGGCTGCTTCTCGGCACCTCACCCGCGGCGGCTTCCCGGGTCTGCGCGGCTCGGCTTCACGTGCTCCGCGGTCTCCACACCCTTTGCACCCGCACCACGGCATTCGCGCCAGCCCCACGTTCCCTATCTATTCACGCCCCATGCTCTCTCTGCACGCGGTGGCTTCCGCGAATCACACAGCCTAGCTCACGTTTCCGCCACCGGTATTCAGTCTAAGTTCCCCGGGCTAACCTGACGAATTCAACCTAGCTCACGTCTGCGCCTTTCGGTTTGGCTTCCAATCTTTTGCTCCCCAGGCTAATCTGACGGATTCCAACCTGGCTTACACGTCCGCCTCTAGTTTAGCTTTTCGCCTTTTGCTCCCCGGGCTGACTTGAAGAATCCCAAGCTGGCTTACGTCTCCGCCTCGGCCTGCCCCCGCGGCTTCATTCTCCCTAAAATATTTTTATCTACCCGGTATGTTTCCTAACTTTTCTTCCAACAATATTCCCCTCTCATTTCTCCTGGCTTCTCCCCACAGTCCGTATCCGAGTCTAAGTTTCTTCTAGGTTTCACTTTCACTTTCAACCTGCAGTCCGTATCTGAGTCTAAGTTTCTTCTTGCTTTCACTTTAAATCCTAACTTCTTTCCCACAGTCCATATCCGAGTCTATGCCTAGGCTTTCAATAGCTTCTTCCGGCACCTTTTCCGTCCGGTTTTTCCCTAGGCTCTTTGCTAGTCTCTCTCTCCGGTATTTTCCCACTTCTTCCCGTTTCTTCCCTCCTAAGTTTCCTATCCGAGTCACGGCACCATTATGTCGCTCCCCCTCTTCATGGAGGAACAACACAGGACCCTGCACTGTTCTTTCATCTGCTCGGCCCTCCCTGGGTTTGCTGCTGGTTCTTCCCGGGTTGGCTACCGTCCCTTCCACCTCCGTGGAAGGGCGGTTCCCCCTGCCACTTTCCCCACTTCTGCGGGGGAGCGGCACACCGCCGGCCGGCTCTCTCGGGGGCTGCACAGGTGTTCCTTCAGATAGATGTTCCTCAGATGTTCCTGGTGCATGTTGTCTCCTCCTTTATAGTCCTCTTCCACCAATCCCAACTCTGCTACCCACACACCGAGTACGCTGCTCTCCTCCAATCAGGAGCAGGTCCTACAGTTTATTGGTTGAACTGGAGGCAGCTGTGTAGAAGCTATTTCCTCCTCTCCCAGCGCCATATTGTGGGAGAGCAGATGCATAGAATAAGTCTTAATTCCAGTAACTTAGTCTAGTCTGAGTTGCTCCCAGTTGCTCCCCACAATTTTTCATTAAAAAGACATTATATTCTCAATTGGTTGCTGACCTATATATCTACATGTGAGCAGGGTTATTAATAGTGTTTTCTAAATTACATCTTTATCATTTTACATACTAGAAATTCAGAGATTGTGTTTGAACCTCCTACTATGTTGGTAAGTTTGTCCAAATATCTCTTTGTATGCTTTGAATATAGTTCATTTGTGTAACAAATAGAGGACATTTATAATATTCTGATGGGTTGAACTTTTTAATTTTATACAGTGATTTTTCCAATCCCTAATCGCATACTACTAATGTTTTTCTGTCTTATACTCTATTTTACCTGTTCCCCACACTCTCTCTGGTTAATATTTGCTTTATGTACAACACACACACAAACACACAAACACACATCATAACTTTATCCAAATTTTCTCTGTCCTTCATTTGTAGGTGTGTTTCTTATAAAACAAAAGTACCACTAGTTACATAAATGTTACTGGTTTTCATATATCCTACAAGAACTTTATTTAAATTTTTTTATTTATATTTTTATTTTTTTAACTTTTATTTAATGAATATAAATTTCCAAAGTATAGCTTATGGATTACAATGGCTTCCCCCCCAATAACATCCCTCCCACCCGCAATCCTCCCCTTTCCCACTCCCTCTCCCTTTCCATTCACATCAAGATTCATTTTCGATTCTATTAATATACAGAAGATCAGTTTAGTATACATTAGGTAAAGATTTCAACAGTTTGCTCCCACACAGAGACATAAAGTGAAAAATAATAGATGATTTTTTGAATGATGATGAAATCAGATCAGACCTATTGCCATGTTTAATCCCAGTGACAGTCAAGTTGGGAATTGATAATTTTTTTTTTTTTTTACAGAAGATCAGTTTGGTATACATTAAGTAAAGATTTCAACAGTTTGCACCCCCATAGAAACACAAAGTGAAATATACTGTTTGAGTACTCATTATAGCATTAAATTTCAAAGTACAGCACACTAAGGACAAAGATCCTACATGAGGAATAAGTGCACAGTGACTCCTGTTGTTGACTTAACAAATTGACACTCTTGTTTATGGCATAAGTAATCACCCTAGGCTCTTGTCATGAGCTGCCAAGGCTATGGAAGCCCCCTGAGTTCACTGACTCTGATCATATTTAGACAAGGCCATGGTCAAAGTGGAAGTACTCTCCTCCCTTCAGAGAAAGGTACCTCCTTCTTTGATGACCTGTTCTTTCCACTGGGATCTCACTCGTGGAGATCTTTCATTTAGGTTTTTTTTTTCCCCCAGAGTGTCTTGGCTTTCCATGCCTGAAATACTCTCATGGGCATTTCAGCCAGATCCACATGCCTTAAGGGCTGATTCTGAGGCCAGAGTGCTGTTTAGGACATCTGTCATTCTAGGAGTCTGCTGTGTATCTCGCTTCCCGTGTTGGATCATTCTCTCCCTTTTTTATTCTATCAGTTAATATTTGCAGACACTAATCTTGTTTATGTGATCCCTTTGACTCTTAGTCCTATCATTACGATCAATTGTGAACAGAAATTGATCACTGGGACTAGTGAGATGGTATTGGTACATGACACCTCGATGGGATTGAATTCGAATCCCCTGGTATGTTTCTAATTCTACTGTTTGAGGTAAGTCAGCTTGAGCATGTCCCGAATAGCACATCTCTTCCCTCTCTTATTCCCACTCTTACATTTAACAGCAATCACTTTTCAGTTAAGTTTTAGCACTTAAGAAGAATGGTGTATTGATTACAGTATTCAACCAAAAGTATTAAGTAGAACAAACAAACAAAAATACTAAGAGGGATAACATATTAAGCTGCTCATCAACAGTCAGGGTGAGGGCTGATCAAGTCACCGTTTCTCCTAGTGTTCATTTCACTTTAACAGGATTCCTTTTTGGTGCTCAGTTAGTTGTCACCTATCAAGAACAAGTGGTATTTGTCCCTTTGGGATTGGCTTATTTCACTCAACATATTTTTTTTCCAAATTCCTAACAGGGATCACTTTTCAGTTAAAATTTAAACACCTAAGAATAATTGTGTGTTAATTACAGAGTTCAACCAATGGTACTAGAACAAAAAAAATACTAAAAAGGATAAAGTATTACATTGTACATCAACCATCAGGACAAGAGCTGATCAAATCACTGTTTCTCAAAGTGTCTAATTTACTTCAACAAGTTTCCCCTTTGGTGCTCAGTTAGTTGTCGCCAATCAGGGAGAACATATGAAATTTGTCCCTTTGGGACTGGCTTAATTGACTCAGCATGATGTTTTCCAAATTCCTCCATCTTGTTGCAAATGACTGGGTTTTGTTGTTTTTGACTGCTGTATAGTATTCAACAGAGTGCATGTCCCATAATTTCTTTATCCAGTCTACTGTTGATGGGCATTTGAGTTGGTTCCAGGTCTTAGCGATTGTGAATTGAGCTGCAATAAACATTAATGTGCAGACTGCTTTTTTGTTTGCCAATTTAATTTCCTTTGGGTAAATTCCAAGGAGTGGGATGGCTGGGTTGAATGGTAGGGTTATATTCAGGTTTCTGAGGAATCTCTAGACTGACTTCCATAGTGGCTTATCCAGTTTGCATTCCCACCAACAGTGGGTTAGTGTCCCTTTTTCCCCACATCCTCTCCAGCATCTATTGTTGGTAGATTTCTACATGTGAGCCATTCTAACTGGGGTGAGGTGGAACCTCATTGTGGTTTTGATTTGCATTTCCCTGATTGCTAGTGACCTTGAACATTTTTTCATGTGTCTGTTGGCCATTTGGATTTCCTCTTTTGAAAAATGTTTATTGAGGTCCTTGGCCCATCTCTTCATTGGGTTGTTTGTTTTGATGTTGTGGAGTTTTTTGATTTCTTTGTAGATTCTGGTTATCAACCCTTTATCAGTTGCATAGTTTGCAAATATATTTTCCCATTCTGTCGGTTGTCGCTTCACTTTCCTGAGTGTTTCTTTTGCAGTACAGAAACTTCTCAATTTGATGCAATCCCAAATGTTAATTTTGGCTTTGACTGCCTGTGCTTCTGGGGTGTTTTCCACGAAGTCATTGCCGGTACCTATATCTTGCAGGGTTTTTCCAATGCTCTCTAATAATTTGATGGTGTCAGGTCGTAGATTTAAGTCTTTAATCCATGTTGAGTGAATTTTTGTGTAAGGTGAAAGGTAGGGGTCTTGCTTCATGCTTCTGCACGTGGAAATCCAATTTTCCCAGCACCATTTATTGAATAGACTGTCCTTACTCCAGGGATTGGTTTTGGATCCTTGATCAAATATGAGTTGGCTGTAGATGTTTGGATTGATTTCTGGTGTTTCAATTCTGTTCTATTGGTCTATCCATCTGTTTCTGTTCCAGTACCATCCTGTTTTGATTACAACTGCCCTGTAGTATGTCCTGAAATCTGGTATTGTGATGCCTCCAGCTTTGTTTTTGTTGTACAAGATTACTTTAGCTATTCGAGGTCTCCTGTGTCTCCATATGAATTTCAGCACCATTTTTTCCGGATCTGAGAAGAAGGTCTTCGGTATCTTGATTGGTATTGCATTGAATCTATAAATTGCTTTTGGGAGAATGGACATTTTGATGATATTGATTCTTCCAATCCATGAGCATGGAAGATTTTTCCATTTCTTGGTATCCTCTTCTATTTCTTTCTTTAAGGTTTTGTAATTTTCATCGTAGAGATCTTTAACATCCTTGGTTAAGTTTATTGCAAGGTATTTGATTGTTTTTGTAGCTATTGTGAATGGGATTGATCTTAGAAGTTCTTCCTCAGCCATGGCATTGTCTGTGTATACAAAGGCTGTTGATTTTTGTGCATTGATTTTATACCCTGATACTTTGCCAAAATCTTCTATGAGTTCCAATAGTCTCTTAGTAGAGTTCTTTGGGTCCCCTAAATAAAGAATCATATCATCTGCAAAGAGGGATAGTTTGAGTTCTTCCTTCCCAATTTGTATCCCTTTAATTTCTTTTTCTTGCCTAATAGCTCTGGCTAGAACCTCCAGAACTATGTTAAATAGCAGTGGTGAGAGTTGGCATCCCTGTCTGGTACCAGATCTCAGTGGAAATGCTTCCAACTTTTCCCCATTCAATAGGATGTTGGCTGTGGGTTTTTCATAGATTGCTTTGATTGTATTGAGGAATGTTCCTTCCATACCCAGTTTGCTTAGAGTTTTCATCAAGAACGGGTGTTGTATTTTATCAAATGCTTTCTCTGCATCAATTGAGATAATCATATGGTTTTTCTTTTGCAGTCTGTTAATGTGGTGTATCACATTGATTGTTTTGCGCACGTTAAACCATCCCTGCATACCAGGGATAAATCCCACTTGGTCTGGGTGGATGATCTTTCTGATGTGTTGTTGCATTCTATTGGTGAGAATTTTATTGAGGATTTTTGCATCTATGTCCATCAGGGATATTGGTCTGTAATTCTCTTTCAATGCTGCATATTTTTCCGGCTTAGGAATTAAGGTGATGCTGGCTTCATAGAAAGAATTTGGGAGGACTCCCTCTTTTTCGATTGTTCTGAATAGTTTGAGAAGAATTGGAGTCAGTTCTTCTTTAAATGTCTGGTAGAATTCAGCAGTGAATCCATCTGGTCCTGGGCTTTTCTTTGTTGGGAGGGCCTTTATTACTGTTTCAATTTCTGTCTCAGTTATGGGTCTGTTTAAGTTTTTGATGTCTTCCTGGTTCAATTTAGGTAGGTTGCATGTGTCCAGGAATCTATCTTTTTCTGATAGGTTTCCCTGTTTGCTGGCATGCAAGTCCTTGTAGTAATTTCTGATGATTCTTTTTATTTCTGTGGTGTCTGTTGTTACGTTTCCTTTTTCATCCCTGATTTTTTGATTTGGGTCTTTTCTCTTCTTTTTTTAGTTAGTTGGGCCAATGGGGTGTCAATTTTGTTTATTTTTTCAAAAAACCAGCTCCTCGTTTGGCTGATTTTTTGTAATGTTTTTCTTGATTCAATCCTGTTGATTTCTTCTCTGATTTTAATTATTTCTCTTCTCCTACTAGATTTGGGTCTGGTTTGCTGTAGGTTTTCCAGATCCTTGAGGTGAATTGAAAGCTCCTCTATTTGGTGCCTTTCCAATTTCTTGATGTAGGCACCTATTGATATAAACTTTCCTCTTAAGACTGTTTTTGCTGCATCCCATAAGTTTTGGTATGTTGTGCTGTTATCCTCATTTACTTCCAGAAAGTTTTTGATTTCTCTTTTGATTTCTTCTATGACCCATTGTTCATTCAGGAGCATGTTGTTCAATCTCCATGTGTTTGCGTATGCTCTAGGGATTCCTGAGTTGCTAATTTCCAACTTCATTCCTTTATGGTCTGAGAAGCTGCATGGTATGATTCTAATTCTTTTGAATTTGCTGAGACTTGCTTTATGGCCTAGTATGTGGTCAGTCCTAGAGAAGGTTCCATGTACTGCTGAGAAGAATGTAAAGTCTTTAGCTGTAGGATTGAAAGTTCTGTAGATATCTGTTAGATCCATTTGGGCTATAGTGTCATTTAAATCTACTTTATCCTTGTTGATCTGCCCTGTTGATCTGTCTATTTCTGAGAGTGGAGTATTGAAGTCCCCCAGTACTATTGTATTGGGGTCTAAGTATCCCTTTAAGTCCCTTAACAAATAATTAGGTGCATATACATTGATAATTGTTATATCTTCCTGTTGAATTGATCCTTTAATCATTATATAGTGTCCCTCTTTGTCTCTCTTAACAGTTTTTGTGGTAAAGTTTATGTTGTCCGATATTAAGATGGCTACGCTCGCTCTTTTTTCATTTCTGTTGGCATGGTATATCTTTTTCCAGCCTTTCACTTTCAGTCTGTATCCATCTTTGTTGGGAAGATGTGCTTCTTGTAAGCAGCAAATAGATGGGTTTTATTCCTTAACCCAATAAGCCAATCGGTGTCTTTTAACTGGACAGTTCAGGCCATTAACGTTCAATGTGACTAATGATAAGTGGTAACTTTGCCCTGCCATTTGCCAAAGATAAGTTCTAATATATGCTTTGAATTCCTTGTGATCTTTTGCTGTGAGGTTTCCTTCCTTTACCTTCTTTCATATTGATGACCGTGTTTCTGTGTTTCTGTGTGTAACACATCTTTAAGCATCTTTTGCAGGGCTGGACGAGTGGCGACAAATTCTTTCAATTTCTGTTTGCTATGAAAAGTCTATATTTCACCTTCATTCACAAATGAGAGCTTGGCAGGATATAATATTCTGGGCTGGCAGTTTTTCTCTCTTAGTACCTGGGCTATATCTCGCCATTCCCTCCTAGCTTGTAGGGTTTCTGATGAGAAGTCAGCTGTGAGTCTGATTGGAGATCCTCTGAGAGTAATCTGACGTTTCTCTCTTGCACATTTTAGGATCTTTTCTTTATGTTTCACTGTGGAGAGTTTAATTACAATGTTTTGTGGTGAGGATCTCTTTTGGTCATGTTTATTAGGGGTTCTATGAGCTTCCTATACTAGGATTTCTCTGTCCTTCTCCAAACCTGGGAAATTTTCTGCTAATATCTCACTAAAAAGGCCTTCTAATCCTTTCTCCCTCTCCATGCCTTCAGGAACTCCTAGAACCCGAATGTTGGGTTTTTTAATAGTATCCTGAAGATTCCTGACAATATTTTTTAGATTTCTAATTTCCTCTTCTTTTCTTTGGTCTGACTGTAACCTTTCCTGTTCTCTGTCTTCTAAGTCCGATATTCTCTCTTCTGCTTCACCCATTCTGTTTGTAAGGCTCTCTATTGTGTTTTTCATTTGATCTATTGAATTCTTCACTTCATTATGATTTCTCGTCACTATCACAGTTTCCTGTTGTACTAGTTGTTTCGTTTCATTTTGATTCCTCCTTAATATTTCATTTTCACGAGAGAGATTTTCTATCTTGTCCATTAAGGATTTCTGTAGTTCAAGAATTTGTTTTTGAGAACTTCTTAATGTTCTTATCAATTTTTTGAGATCTGCTTCTTGCATTTCTTCTATCTCATCATCTTCATAATCTTGAATTGGGGTGTCTTTTTCACTTGGGGGCATCATGGTGACTTCCTTGTTTTTATTACCTCGGTTTTTGAGTTTGTTATTTGGCATATTGGAGATATTTGGTTTCTTCACTGTGGTGCTTTTTCTTGTTATACTATGACTCTGGATTAAGTGGACTATCTGTTTTTGATGGAGCCTTAGAGGCTTGAGATGGCTGTGGCCTAAGAGCTCTGTTTGGTGTGCCAAAGGTGACACTCCCACGTTAGGCATGGTAGATCTCTCTCTCTCTCTCTTTCTTTTTTTGATTCAAAAGGGAAGTAATTCCGCACAGCCAAACGAAGTTGGAGATAGTTAGCAGGCAAATGATATACCCACAGCAGCCAGAGATCGGAAGCTCTTTCCCAAGGACCACACAGGGAATCTGTTCTGCCCTCAGAGTGGGCTCAGATTCTCCTTCAGTCTCCCACAGAGTAGAATCAGTGCTGATGCCAGTGCCATACCCTTTAACCTCCAGAACTTTTCAAATTACTTTCTCCACAAAGATGCAGTGAAGCTGAGTGTCTTGAGTTGTGCCTTTATTTAAATTTTTAAATATGATTTGTAAAGTACTTTCTGATTTTTGCACGAGAGCCTCCAAACCCTATACAAACTTCTTGTCTTGCTTTTCTCATTTAACATTGACCTTTGGGTAGTTTTCCACAGCAATTCACAAAGTGCATACTTATTATTACTTGCTGTCTGTATTGGGTCCCTATTAATCAGTGTCTTGTTATTACCATTTTTTCCAAAAACTAACCTTGGATGTCATTACATACATGTGTAGCTGTATCTATAGGAAATATTTCCAGAAGTTTGATTCCTTAATCAAAGTGCCTATATTTGAAGATTCTTCAAAAATGCGATGGAAAATTTGTATTATTAAAAACTTATGCATGGATTTTAATTTTTTTTGCACCACATTCATCTTTTAATCATTTTTATACAAAGTTTTGAAGTCACCTTGTGTTTGCAATCATGAAACTCAGCAGACTCATAGAATGGCAGATGTCCTAAATAGCACTCTGGCCTCAGAATCAGCCCTAAAGGCATTCGGAGCTGGCTGAAAAGCTCATGAGAGTATTTCAGGCATGGAAAGCCAAGACACTCTGGCAAAAGATCTCTGCGAGTGAGATGCCAGTGGAAAGAACAGGTCATCAAAGAAGGAGGTACCTTTCTCTGAAGGGAGGAGAGAACCTCCACTTTGACTATGACCTTGTCTAAACAAGATAAGAGTCGGAGAACTCAGAGGGCTTCCATAGCCTTGGAAACTCATGACTGGAGCATAGGGAGATTACTGATGCCATAGACAGGAGTGTCAATTGGTAAAGTCAACAACAGGAGTCACTGTGCACTTACTCCTCATGTAGGATCTCTATCCTTAATGTGCTGTACATTGAGATTTAATGCTATAACGAGTACTCAAACAATATATTTCACTTTGTGTTTCTATGGGGGTGCAAACTGTTGAAATCCTTACTTAATGCATACTAAACTGATCCTCTGTAAAAAAAAAAAAAAAAAAAAAAAAAAAAAAAAAAAAAAAAAAAAGAAAGAAAGAAATTATCAATTCCCAACCTGACTCTCACTGGGATTAAACATGACAATAGGTCTGCTCTGATTTCATCATCATTTAAAAAAATCATCTATTATTTTTCACTTTATGTTTCTGTGTGGGAGCAAACTGTTGAAATCCATACTTAATGTATACTAAGCTGATCTTCTGTATATTAAGATAATCGAAAATGAATCTTGATGTGAATGGAAGGGGAGAGGGAGTGGGAAAGGGGAGGGTTGTGGGTGGGAGGGACGGTATGGGGGGGAAGCCATTGTAATCCATAAGTCGTACTTTGGAAATTTATATGCATTAAATAAAAGTTTAAAAAAAAAACTTATGCATGGATTTTAATTTTTTTTGCACCACATTCATCTTTTAATCATTTTTATACAAAGTTTTGAAGTCACCTTGTGTTTGCAATCATGAAACATATCAAAAAATTACTCTGAAAAAATTCTGGGAGCAATGAATATGAATATTTGTTGCTCAAACCAAGATAACATTATCAGAATTTCTATATGTAGCAATCAAATAGGTGAAAAATGAAAATTTGTATCTCACCGTTCTTATCATGGTCAATATTAGGAATATGTGATAAGTTTTAGGGGCATTTGGAGTTGATTTTCTGATAACTGTATGTCCATATCCTTTGCTTATCTTTCTACTGCAATGCTAGTCTTTTTGATGCTGATTTCATACAAGCATTTTACATGTTAGTTCAGCACTTTGTCTATGAGTTGAAAACCAAATTTCCCAGTTAATCAATTATTCTCACTTTGCATGTTTTCTTCCTTTTTTTTTAGCATGTGGAATTTTTTTTTTATTTTATGTTATCAAATATAGCGTTTTTTGGTAATTTTAGAGGTTTTGAATCATAACCTGTTCGAAGTTTATAGAGGAATTCTTTTGTTTTCTTCCAATGTTTTTTATGATTTGGTTTGTTATGTGTAAGTAATCTATTTGAATTTCAATTTCTTCTGAGCAGTATATGGTGTGAGTCCAAATTTTTTATACTGATTTTAAAATATTGTTATTCCTTTTCTCTAGTATTACTATTTTTTGCACACTGATTTGTGTAATATTGAGTAAAGAACATATTTAAATGATTTTGAAATTCTTTGTGTCCATGATTCTTTTTCTATTCTTTCTGGTTTTTGCCTATTTGTGTTTCATCCAGTCTCATTTTTCAATTTGTGCATTTGTAGATCTAGTCAAATAGATAACATAAACAAACTAGTGTCTGCTAATATTAACTGATAGAATCAAAAAGGGAGAGAACAATCCAACGTGGGAAGTGAGATACACAGCAGACTCATAGAATGGCAGATGTCCTAAACAGCACTCTGGCCTTAGAATCAGCCCTTAAGGCATTCGGATATGGTTGAAGAGCCCATGAGAGTATTTTAGGCATGGAAAGCCAAGACATTTTGGGGAAAAAAAACCACCTAAATGAAAGATCTCTGCGAGTGAGATCCCTGAGAAACGGTGACTTGATCAGCATAGCCCTGACTGTTAATGAACAACTTAATACATTATCCCTCTTAGTAGTTTTTTTTGTCTGTTCTACTTAATATGACTGGATTAATTCTGTAATTAATACACAGCTATTCTTAAGTGTTGAAATTTAACTGAAATGTGATCCCTGTTAAACATAAGAGTGGGGATAAGAGAGGGAAGAGATGTATAATTTGGGACATGCTCAAGCTGACTTGCCCCAAATGGTAGAGTTAAAAACATAACAGGGGATTCCAATTCAATCCCATCAAGGTGTCATGTACCAATGCCATCTCACTAGTCCAAGTGATCAATTTCTGTTCACAATTGATCATAATGAAAGGACTAAGAGTCAAAGGGAGCACATAAACAAGTCTAGTACCTGCTAATACTAACCAATAGAATAAATAAAGGGGAGAGTGATCCAACATGGGAAGTGAGATACTCAGCAGACTCATAGAATGGCAGATGTCCTAAATAGCACTCTGGCCTCAGAATCAACCCTAAAGGCATTCGGATCTGGCTGAAAAGCCCATGAGAGTATTTTAGGCATGGAAAGCCAAGACACTCTGGGGAAAACAAAAACCTAAATGAAAGATCTCTGTGAGTGAGATCCCAGTGGAAAGAACAGGTCTTCAAAGAAGGAGGTACCTTTCTCTGAAGGGAGGAGAGAACCTCCACTTTGACTATGACCTTGTCTAAACAAGATAAGAGTTGGAGAACTCAGAGGGCTTCCATAGCCTTGGAAACTCATGACCAGAGCATAGGGAGACTACAGATGCCATTGACAGGAGTGTGAATTGGTAAAGTCAACAACAGGAGTCACTGTGCACTTACTCCTCATGTAGGATCTCTGTCCTTAGTGTGCTGTACATTGAGATTTAATGCTATAACGAATACTCAAACAGTATATTTCACTTTGTGTTTCTATGGGGGTGCAAACTGTTGAAATCTTTACTTAATGCATACTAAACTGATCTTCTGTAAAAAAAAAAAAAAAAGAAATTATCAATTCCCAACTTGACTCTCACTGGGATTAAACATGACAATAGGTCTGATCTGATTTCATCATTATTTAAAAAATCATCTATCATTTTTCACTTTATGTTTCTGTGTGGGAGCAAACTGTTGAAATCCTTACTTAATGTATACTAAGCTGATCTTCTGTATATTAAGATAATCGAAAATGAATCATGATGTGAATGGAAGGGGAGAGGGAGTGGGAAAGGGGAGGGTTGCGGGTGGGAGGGACGTTATGGGGGAGAAGGCATTGTAATCCATAAGTCGTAATTTGGAAATTTATATTCATTAAATAAAAGTTAAAAAAAGAGCAGGTCTTCAAAGAAGGAGGTACCTTTCTCTGAAGGGAGGAGAGAACTTCCACTTTGACCATGACCTTGTCTAAACAAGATAAGAGTCGGAGAACTCAGAGGGCTTCCATAGCCTTGGAAACTCATGACTGGTGCATAGGGAGATTACTGATGCCATAAACAGGAGTGTCAATTTGTAAAGTCAACAACAGGAGTCACTGTGCACTTACTCCTCATGTAGGATCTCTGTCCTTAGTGTGCTGGACATTGAGATTTAATGCTATAACGAATACTCAAACAGTATATTTCGCTTTGTGTTTCTATGGGGGTGCAAACTGTTGAAATCTTTACTTAATGTATACTAAACTGATCTTCTGTAAAAAAAAAAAAAAAAAGAAGAAATTATCAATTCCCAACTTGACTCTCACTGGGATTAAACATGGCAATAGGTCTGATCTGATTTCATCATCATTTAAAAAATCATCTATTATTTTTCACTATATGTTTCTGTGTGGGAGCAAACTGTTGAAATCTTTACTTAATGTATGCTAAACTGACCTTCTGTATATAAAGAGAATCGAAAATGAATCATGATGTGAATGGAAGGGGAGAGGGAGTGGGAAAGGGGAGGGTTGCGGGTGGGAGGGATGTTATGAGGGGGAAGCCATTGTAATCCATAAGCCGTACTTTGGAAATTTATATTCATTAAATAAAAGTTAAAAAAAGAGCAGGTCTTCAAAGAAGGAGGTACCTTTCTCTGAAGGGAGGAGAGAACTTCCACTTTGACCATGACCTTGTCTAAACAAGATAAGAGTCGGAGAACTCAGAGGGCTTCCATAGCCTTGGAAACTCATGACTGGTGCATAGGGAGATTACTGATGCCATAAACAGGAGTGTCAATTTGTAAAGTCAACAACAGGAGTCACTGTGCACTTACTCCTCATGTAGGATCTCTGTCCTTAGTGTGCTGGACATTGAGATTTAATGCTATAACGAATACTCAAACAGTATATTTCGCTTTGTGTTTCTATGGGGGTGCAAACTGTTGAAATCTTTACTTAATGTATACTAAACTGATCTTCTGTAAAAAAAAAAAAAAAAGAAGAAATTATCAATTCCCAACTTGACTCTCACTGGGATTAAACATGGCAATAGGTCTGATCTGATTTCATCATCATTTAAAAAATCATCTATTATTTTTCACTATATGTTTCTGTGTGGGAGCAAACTGTTGAAATCTTTACTTAATGTATGCTAAACTGACCTTCTGTATATAAAGAGAATCGAAAATGAATCATGATGTGAATGGAAGGGGAGAGGGAGTGGGAAAGGGGAGGGTTGCGGGTGGGAGGGATGTTATGAGGGGGAAGCCATTGTAATCCATAAGCCGTACTTTGGAAATTTATATTCATTAAATAAAAGTTAAAAAAAAAGAAAGAATGGGGCCATCAAAGAAGGAGGTACCTTTATCTGAAGGGAGGAGAGAGCTTCCACTTTGACTAGGACCCTGTTGGAATAAGATCGGAGTTGGTGAACTCAAAAGGCTTCCATAGCCTTGGCAACTCATGACTAGAGCTTAGGGAAGATTACTGACACCATAAACAAGAGTGTCAATTTGTTAAGTCAACAACAGGAGTCACTGTGCACTTACTCCTTATGTGGGATCTCTGTCCTTAATGTGTTGTCCAATGTGAATTAATGCTATAACTAGTACTGAAACAGTATTTTACACTTTGTGTTTCTGTGTGGGTGAAAACTGTTGAAATCTTTGCTTAATATTTGCTAAACTGATCTTCTGTATATAAAGATAATTGAAAATGAAATGATGTGAATGGAATGGGAGAGGAAGTGGGAGATGAGAGGGTCGCGGATGGGAGGGAAGTCACTGGGGGAAAAGCCATTGTAATCCATAAATTGTACTTTGGAAATTCATATTTACTAAATTAAAGTGTAAAAAATATTTTTTATTTGTTTGAAAGGCAGAGTTACAGAAATAAAATGAGAGACAAAGAGCTACAAAGATCTCCCATCCATTGGTTTACTTCACGAATTATCCCAATGGCCAGGACTGGGCCAGGTTGAAGCTAGGAGTGTAATATTCCATCCAAGTCTCTCTTGTGGGTGGGAGGGGCCCAAGCACTTGGACCATGTTCTGATGGTTTCCCAGGCACATTCGCATGGAGCTTGATTGGAAGTGGAGCATCTGGGACTCAAATTGGCACATGTATGGGATGCTGGCATCATAAGTAGTGCTTGACCTGATATGCCACAATTGCAACTCCAATTTCAGTGTATTTTGCTTTTATTTATTCAATTATTTAATTTGAAATAAAGAAAGATAGAATGAGACAGAGAGAAAATGAGAGAGAGAGAGAGAGAGAGAGAGAGAGAGAGAGAGAGATTTTCCATCTACTCATTTACTCCCCAAATGTTAGCAACATCTGGAGCTGGTTCAAGCTAAAGCCAGGAGACAGGAACTCAGTTTGGTTCTTCCACACGGGTGGAATGATTCAAGAACTTGAGCCATCACCTGTTTCCCAGATTACACATTAGCAAGAAGCTGGATTGGAACCAGAGCTGGGAATCAAACTCAGGCTCTGACTCTCTAATATAGGATGTGGGCATCCCAAGAAACGCTTAATCATATGAAAAAAAAAAAAAACAATCTATTTCCCTCTTTGTAACTTTAATTAAGATGTTTGTTTCATTCTATTTTTAATTTAAAATTTGTATTTTATTCTACACGAAAGGCAGTACAAGGGAGACAAAGAGAAAGAGAGAGAAAGATCTTCCATTCCCCAAATGCCAGCAACAGCTAGGACTAGGCCATGCTAAAACTAGGAACCTGGAATGCCATGCAGGTATCACATATGAGTGGAAGAGGCCCAAACACTTGCATCATCATCTGTCGCCTGACAAAATGTATCAGTAGGAAGTTAGATTGGCAGCATAGTAGCCAGAACTTAAACCAGTACTCAGATAGGGGATGCAGACCCCCCCAAGGGATAGCTTAGCCCACTATACCACAAAGCCCACAACATTGGTGCAAGCAGTTAGCCATTCATTTTCTCTAAGCACTTAATTATAACACATTGGGTACAAATCTTAGTTTTCAGGTTATAAAAATATTCCCAAGAGTTACTTTAAAGACTTTTTATTTTTAATTTCAAACTGGAATAGCTTTTTTATTTCTTATATTTCTCTGTTCTTACTTTTTAATTTGCCAAGATTTCCTTTGTGGCTCCCAAATATAGTCAAGTTTTATGAGTGTTCCATGGTCACTTAATAACAAAGTGTGTGAATTCTGTTTTCAGAGTTTAAAATTCAGTATGTATAACCAGAAAAGACTGGTTAAGTATGTTATTGGATATTTTGTGCTAATTATTTTTCCACTTGAATAATAATGGATCAAGAGATAAATCAATGTGTGCTATAATTAATCTGTTCTTGATTATTCCTCTTTATGTTTCCTAAGATTTTGATTTGTGACTCTAGCAGCTATGTTACTTAGTGCATACATTTTCAAGAGTGTTAAGTCTCATTTTGAACTGGGATGTTCATATGTATCCTGGGTAATTTAATGCACTTTAAATTACATTTCATCTTTTGTTCTGTTAATATTCTTTAACATTCCTTTATACACTATTCTTCAGAATCACTCTTTCTTATCTGCGTCCTTTATAAAAAGCACGGAGAAGTTGCATTTTCTTTTCTTTTCTTTTTTTCTTTTTATATATTTTTTAACTTTTATTTAATGAATAAAAATTTCCAAAGTACGATTTATGGATTACAATGGCTTCTCCCCCATAACGTCCCTCCCACCCGCAACCCTCCCCTTTCCCGCTCCCTCTCTCCTTCCATTCACATCAAGATTCATTTTCAATTATCTTTATATACAGAAGATCAGTTTAGCAAATATTAAGTAAAGATTTCAACAGTTTGCACCCACATTGAAACACAAATGAACAACTTAATACATTATCCCTCTTAGTAGTTTTTTTTGTCTGTTCTACTTAATATGACTGGTTTAATTCTGTAATTAATACACAGTTATTCTTAAGTGTTAAAAATTAACTGAAATGTGATCCCTGTTAAACATAAGAGTGGGAATAAGAGAGGGAAGAGATGTATAATTTGGGGCATGCTCAAGCTGACTTGCCCCAAATGGTAGAGTTAAAAACATAACAGGGGATTCCAATTCAATCCCATCAGGGTGGCATGTACCAATGCCATCTCACTATTCCAAGTGATCAATTTCAGTTCACAATTGATCATAATGAAAGGACTAAGAGTCAAAGGGAGCACATAAACAAGTCTAGTACCTGCTAACACTAACTGATATAATAAATAAAGGGGAGAGTGATCCAACATGGGAAGTGAGATACTCAGCAGACTCATAGAATGGCAGATGTCCTAAATAGCACTCTGGCCTCAGAATCAGCCCTAAAGGCATTCGGATCTGGCTGAAAAGCCCATAAGAGTATTTCAGGCATGGAAAGCCAAGACACTCTGGCAAAAGATCTCTGCGAGTGAGATCCCAGTGGAAAGAACAGGTCTTCAAAGAAGGAGGTACCTTTCTCTGAAGGGAGGAGAGAACCTCCACTTTGACTATGACCTTGTCTAAACAAGATAAGAGTTGGAGAACTCAGAGGGCTTCCATAGCCTTGGAAACTCATGACTGGAGCATAGGGAGACTACTGATGCCATTGACAGGAGTGTCAATTGGTAAAGTCAACAACAGGAGTCACTGTGCACTTACTCCTCATGTAGGATCTCTGTCCTTAATGTGCTGGACATTGAGATTTAATGCTATAACGAGTACTCAAACAATATATTTCGCTTTGTGTTTCTATGGGGGTGCAAACTGTTGAAATCTTTACTTAATGTATACTAAACTGATCTTCTGTAAAAAAAAAAAAAAGAAGAAATTATGAATTCCCAACTTGACTCTCACTGGGATTAAACATGACAATAGGTCTGATCTGATTTCATCATCATTTAAAAAAATCATCTATTATTTTTCACTTTATGTTTCTGTGTGGGAGCAAACTGTTGAAATCCTTACTTAATGTATACTAAGCTGATCTTCTGTATATTAAGATAATCGAAAATGAATCTTGATGTGAATGGAAGGGGAGAGGGAGTGGGAAAGGGGAGGGTAGTGGGTGGGAGGGACGGTATGGGGGGGAAGCCATTGTAATCCATAAATCGTACTTTGGAAATTTATATTCATTAAATAAAAGTTAAAAAAAAAGAAACACAAAATGAACAATACTGTTTGAGTACTAGTTATAGCATTAAATCACAATGTACAGCACATTAAGGACAGAGATCCTACATGAGGAGTAAGTGCACAGTGACTCCTGTTGTTGACTTAACAAATTGACACTCTTGTTTATGGCATCAGTAATCACCCTAGGCTCTTGTCATGAGGTGCCAAGGCTATGGAAGCCTTTTGAGTTCACTGACTCTGATCATATTTAAACAAGGTCGTAGTCAGGGTAGAAGTTCTCTCCTCCCTTCAGATAAAGGTACCTCCTTCTTTGATGACAGATGTCCTAAACAGCGTTTTCCTTTTGATACTATTTGAAAACCGTTTTGAGTACAGGTGAGTGTGAACAGAAAGTAAAATCTTCCTAAACATTTCATTTCAACTAAATAGAGTTAAGGATTACATTTTTTTTGTATTAAATGTACAATTTAATTCCTTAATATAATCACAAGGTTATACAACCATCAGAACTCAGTTTTTATTTTTTATTTTTTTAAATTTTTTTGACAGGCAGAGTGGACAGTGGGAGAGAGAGACAGAGAGAAAGGTCTTCCTTTTTGCTGTTGGTTCACCCTCCAATGGCTGCCACGGCCAGCGCGTTGCGGCCAGCGCACCACGCTGATCCAATGGCAGGAGCCAGGTACTTATCCTGGTCTCCCATGGGGTGCAGGGCCCAAGTACTTGGGCCATCCTCCACTGCACTCCCTGGCCACAGCAGAGAGCTGGCCTGGAAGAGAGGCAGCCGGGACAGAATCCGGCGCCCTGACCAGGACTAGAACCCGGTGTGCCAGTACCGCAAGGCGGAGGATTAGCCTAGTGAGCCCCGGCGCCGGCAGAACTCAGTTTTAAAATATATTCATCATTTCAAAAATATTATTCATATCTTTTCTAGTCACCTCCCATTCCCAATCCATCTCAAACAACTGCTAATCTATTTTATTTCCTTTGCATGAATGTTTCACATGAATCAAATCATCAAACTAAGACAGCATTTTTATGCTTAGATTATTCTTTATAGTAAAATGTTGTTGAGGTTAAACTATGCAAAAATTTCAATATTTTGCTTCATTTTGTTGCTGAATAGTAATTAGATAAATGGCCCATTTAAAAAAAATGAGCAAATGTTCTGGTTCATGGTTCAGAAAGACGCGAATTGGCCAATAAGCACAGGAAAATATGTTCAGGATCATAATTAGGAGAAAGAAAATTAAAACTACAATAATAAACTACCCTATGGGTGCCAATACCTACTGGTGATGTAGTAAAGTTGACATTCTCAAACATCACAGGAGGGAAAGTAAAATGCTATAGCACCTTTGTAAAACACAGAAGACTTACATTTTACACAGGCATTGGAAGCACTGCAAAAGACAATGTGAGGTGGATACTTTAAGAAATATGGAAACAATATCTCAAGAAATTCCAACTCAATGATTTCAGCTGCCTCAGGTACCAGAGTAAGTGATTATCAGAAGAAATCCCAAAGACAAATCACCACATTTTCCAAGTTACTTACTGTGTAAGTATTCATCATTCATGTACTTCCCACAGCAGATGTTTTTCCAAGAAGACCAGAAACTACTCCTGTTGTGCTGATTTGCCTGCCCAAATCTGCTGCTTCTATATTACTAGGCTATATAGTGAGGTTCAGTCAACATGATATCATCCCTATGTTGGACCCGGAGACCCAATACAAGTTCTGCAGGATGGCAAAAAAAAAAAAAAAAAAAAAAGAAAAGAAAAAAAGAAAAAAAGAAAAAAAAATCCTATAGTCCTATCGTCTTCCAACTCCCATTGTTTCTTTCAAGCAATTTGTTGTCACATCTTCTGTAGGTTGTTTAAATTTCCACTTTGACTGCCTTTTAAGTTCTTCTGTTTGTTTTTTTTTTTTTTATCTTTTTTTATTTAGTAAATATAAATTTTCAAAGTACAGTTAATGGATTACAATGGCTTCTCCCCCATAACGTCCCTCCCACTCACACCCCTCACATCTCCTGCTCCCTCTCCCATTCCAGTCACATCAAGATTCATTTTCAATTATCTTTATATAAAGAAGATCAATTCAGTATATATTAAGTAAAGATTTCATCAGTTTGCACCCACACAGAAACACAAAGTGTAAAATACTGTTTCAGTACTAGTTATAGCATTACTTCACATTGGACAACTCACTAAGGACAGAGATCCTACATGAGGAGTAAGTACACAGTGACTCCTGTTGTTGACTTAACAATTTGACACTCTTGTTTATGGTGTCAGTAATCTCGCTAGGCTTTAATCATGAGTTGCCAAGGCTATGGAAGCCTTTGAGTTTACCGACTTTGATCTCATTCAGACAGTGTCCTAGTCAAAGTGGAAGTTCTCTCCTCCCTTCAGAGAAAAGTACCTCCTTCTTTGATGGCTCCATTCTTTCCACTGGGATCTCACTCGCAGAGATCTTCCATTTAGGTCTTTTTTTTTTTTTTCCAGGGTGTCTTGGCTTTCCATGCCTAAAATACTCTCATGGGCTCTTCAGCCATATCCAAATGCCTCTCTTTGTTGTCATATAGTTTCAGAAGGATGTGGTTTGGCACAGATTTCTTTCAGTTCATATGACTTGAAATTCATTGGTGCTTCCTAATCTTGAGGATACTATAAACATATGCCTCAGAAACACTGATCTTTCCAATTTATGTGTGTGTGTGTTCACTATATCAAATTCGGAGTTCTACTAATATCTTTTACTGGAAGAAATCCTTGAATTTTTATCTTTATTTCTTGAGAAGTCAAAATGCAATACAAAATTTATTAGGTTATCTAGTGTCCAGTTATATTTCAGTAGGAGAGGCCTTCAGCAATTGCGAATAGTCCTTAAATTTGATTTTTGAAATAACTGCATTTGTTATAATTAGAGTAGTGTTTATACTGATTTAATAATCATGAAAACAGCCAGGCAGTTAGTATTTTAAGTCTATAGCTCGATTAATAATAAAACTAGAAATTACATGTATTTAAAGTGTTTTCTTGCTTCAAAAATTGTGTTATGTTGGATTCTGACTCTGCCTGCCTTGTACCTCAATGCTGAAAAATTCTAGGGAATTAACTTGAGATTTATACATTCTAGACAGCTTACATTTTTACTGAAGTGTGTGTGTGTGTTCATACATAACAATTTAACATCATTCATAAATGATCTTAATGTTGTTTCCTTTAATCTTTTGGACCAAGAAATGAAGTTATCATAGGTACAAAATGAAACCTGGTTTCAGAATCTTTTTAAAATGTGTTATTAGGTTTTGAGAATCTAGATGAAATGATTCATTTCCAATCATTAACATTGGTGTAATGCTATCTTTATTTCTGGACTGACCAATATCCACAAGAATAAGATGCTTTATAACAGAATCACTCTTATTCTCTTTTTCAAACTTCTCCAACTCTATTGAAAACATAGTGTTATTATGTTATTCTTCAGAGTAATGTAGACAACAATATCTTTCAGTAGAAAAAGGACTTATCCTGTATAATGTCAATCATACCTTAATAAATTGTATAATGTGGAATTTCCATTAAATGTTTTTTTCCAGATACTCGCATACATATTGAGTTCCCTTTTCCACATGGCAAGCAAGAAGTACACAGTGATCAACTGTCCTATTCAAAGAAGGTATTTGTTTTGCCAGAGTCTTTAATTTTTCTCATTTGTTGCCTTAAGTTGCTTGGAATATAACCAACCCAGAATAACTTACATAGTTGAAAGATTATTGTTATATATCCCATCTCAAAGAAATGAATGATCCATATCACATTTCAGATTTTATAAGCTCATATTGGTAATTTCAAGATGAAATTTTTATGGATGTTTCTGGGAGTTCTTGCTCATTTTATATTAAAAGTATGGATTAGTGAAAATAAAAATGTGGTTGAGTTTATTCTTTACCATCAATGTCTATGTGATGAGGACAAGCTCAGGAAGTGAGCCATCATTCCACCAACTCCTTTTTGCTGCCTTTACTCTTCTACTGAGTGGGCCCTGCTACTATTTTCTATTGAGTGGGCCCTGCGTCCTTCCAGGTTTCACATCAGGAGCCATACTGAACTGTTTGTCTCCCTCTATCCTCCATCTCCAGACTGCCAACTGCTGCTTCTGCACCATTTACAATTTGTTCAAGGATTCCCCACCCCTTCTCTGCCTCAGATTCTATCCCAGGAGTTTCAGTCATACTCTTAGAAAATCCATGTGTTTCTTATTATTTCCATGTTGTACATGAGGATATTAAAGCTTCAGAAGATGGTGTGACTTAGATTACAGAACTCAGCTTTTAAATAAATGGGAATTTGAATAAACTTTGTTTGTTCGAAGATCTTTGCCTGACTCAGCCGATGGAGGGAAACCTCATTGTGTTCCCTGTGTCGTCTGACACTGCACCGATCCCTCTCCATTTCAGTAATGTGCTGTTTGCTTTGGATTAGAGCTGACTTTCCTCTAACTCTGGTCTACTTGTTACTTCTCCTATAGAAACTTTCCCCAAAGTTCCAGGCATTTCCTCCAGCTGGGGACATGCACATATCTGTGTGGTGCAATTCTGTTGTGCATGTACCTTCTTGGTTACTATTTTCCTCATTGTTGCTACATGAAATTAGTCCAAATCATTGCCATAAATCTTTCCAAGAGTGGCTTGGGAAATCTAATATAGAGAATGCCTCTAGCAAAAGCACTTAAATGAATCCAGGACTTCAAAAAACTTAGCAAACAAAACACTAAATGCTCCCTTGGTTATTGTATGATGCTATCATAGACAGTAGCTTTATAGAGCAGTGTCCAGGTTGAATGATCTTTGTAAGTTCCCTGTATCATAAAATGCTTTTCTCTGCCATTTGCATTCAATGTAGATATTTCATTCCTTTATTTTTTTAACTTTGATTATTTGAAAAATATAGTTGAGAGAGAGAGAGAGAGAGAGAGAGAGAGAGAGTCTTCCATTCACTGGTTCACTCCCCATATCTTCCATTCACTGGTTCACTCTCCAAATGGCCACAATGACCAGAGCTGAGCCAGGTGGAAGCCAGGAGCCAGAAGCTTCTTCTGGGTCTCCCATGTGGGTGCTGGCTTTATTCACTATGCCACAGAATCCCTTTATTTAATGTTCCAAGTTCTACCTTTGACCTCTATTAGGTAATCTTGCCTTCTCCAATTCAGAGATGCCAAATTGAAGGCCCAGGATAGGACTGCCCTGGGAAACCTGCATAATACATAAGAATACCTCACAAAGTTTATGAAAAATGGAATTTAAAAAGTTCATTTAGGCACAAAAATTTTTTGAAATCCATGTAAATGAAAGGTCTTCAAATGTTCATCAAAAATGTGCATTAAGAAAAAAATCATGTTTGAATTTCAAAAGTTTTGTACCAAAATGAACTTCTCTTTTAAATCCATTTTTCATGAATACTTTAAAGTGTCTTTGTATTTGATACTTCCCTGAATGAATGCTGAACAAATAAAAATTAAAAGCTTTCCCATGAAAGTCCAGATTTCAAACACTTCTTGCAGTATCAAAGCCTGGAGAGTACTAGGGCTGAAGTGAGAAATGACTGTCCCTTGCAGAGAGCATAAGCTTCCTGCAGTCACTACCACTCTGTGTGAAATCTAAAATGCTGAAGCCCAGAGTCATTCATGATGACTGTCATGCTTTGCTGGTTTTTAATAGAGAAATTAACAGGCAAGTAGCAATAAGTAAAACAGTAAAATAATTCATGTAGTCATTTCTCTATCCAAAGTGGGAAAATCAAACATTGAATGCATCAAGAAAAATGGGTGTGAACACAGTTTTCTACAAAAATGAAAAACTATCCTATAAATTTTATATAAAGAATGTTTGTGATAAAAGGGGAAAACACCCCTGAGATACCCTGAAAATACTCTTTGGTAAAACCTATTTAATATCTGGGAAAGGTGATTGATTTTTAAGAAAATTAAAAAAGAGTAATATTCAAAACATGCTTGCTTTTCAAAGTGATATTATTGTGAAGTATAACTGTGATTTAAGAGGCCTATTTTGCTTGTCTCTTTGAGACCCTTGGTCTAGAGGGTTGGACTTCCTCAGCTTGCTTGGTAAATTTATCACTAATTCTTTAATTTTGGTGCAAATAATGATATGCATTTAACAAAAGAAACTCTTTCAGGAGCTACAAATTGTGGTACAAAGATATATGCACATAGCCCCTTCCCTGAAGGAATCACATAGATGTTGACTCATTCATTATTTCAACAAGCATTTATTGAGTTCCCCTGAGGGTCAAACACTGTGTTGAACTGGTTATGTCAAGATGAGTAATAGAGTCTCATCTCATAAGAAGTTTATGGTCAAATCAGAGAGGGAAGGAAGCACGTATTGCACAGTGTGATCATGCCAGTGGGCTGCAGGCAGAGTAGGAGGGAGAGTGAGGATGAGATGAGAGTGTGAAAGAGAGTGAGGATGATGTGGGAGCGTGATGAAGATCATGAGAAATAAAGTCAGGCAGTCTGTTGAAAGAAAATTCTGCATGAGGTTTCACAAATCTGCACATTTTGCAAGCATAAGTATAAAATGGCTTTACTATCTTTTTAAGGATGACTGTATCGCAAATAGCAGTGGAACATTGAGATATCTCCCTCAAGAGCAAAGAACAAGAATAATAAAGATAATGTCTCCCTTTAGAGGCTGCCCATCATAAAAATATCTGGGTTCTCTAAACTATTACTTCTTCTCTTGGAATATAAAATACTGCATTATGCCATTATGCAGGTATCACCTGGATCCGTCCACACAGCACCCCTAGGACTGGAATGCAAGGAGAGCTGAGGAGTTTGCTATTGTTTGTTGGGCCAGGAAAGATAAAGTCCTTTGTCTCTGACTCAGGACTCTCATATATCTTCCAGCATCCATGAAGCTGTAGGCGACTAACTTAGCTTCTATGGGAAGTAAAATCTCTGACTCTTCACAGTTCTTGGTGGGATCTTTGATGTTTATCCAAAATCCCTTATTTTAGTAGCAACTAGGTTGGAAGATGAATCTGTTTGTTTATTGAAATAAAGCAAAACAGAATGAGGAAAGATACTTTGAGAAAATACTTAAGGACCCTTGTAATCACTGCTTACATTTTCTATGCAGGTGAAATGCAGATAAGAAGACATCAAGGACAATTTAGAAGGAAATAGAAGGGAAATGTGAAATCATAAGGCAGTATGTGACCCATGAGAGTTATGCATGCTTACCTCTGAGATCTTTCCTTGTATTTTGTGTCCACATCCAGGAGCTTCCCAATCTATTGCCTCTTTCTGGGAGGACTTGTTAGCATCCTTAAATTTGCTAAAGAACCTCCAATATCCATACCACTTTAGAAGCTTCATTCTGAAGCTTGTTTAAATTTTACATAATTCTGCTGTCCCCTTAAAACCTTAAGTTCTTGAATGCATCTATTTCTGTCTCAAACTTTTCCTGTTTTGTTCTTTCCATTCACATTCCTGAGGAGAGATGCTGGATTCAGAGCCAACTGAGCTCATTCTTCTACCTCTCCCAGAATTTCAACTCTGAGGAAATGACCACCTGCCAGGATATTAGCATGCTTAGAATCACCATACATACCAAGAATTTTTTTTTTATGTAGGCAAAGTAAAATAAGTCAGGAGGGGTTATTAATGAGCTTAATTAGAAACAAGTAGCTTCTAGGAGAATGAGGGACAACATGAGAGTTTCACTATGAGTCAGGGCATGGGCATGACCCTTGGACATGACACAGATGAGTATGGCACAACCTGCATGTATCTTTTATGACCTTCCTGTTTCTTCTCTGATATGCATCACTCAGTCAACAGTCCATAAAACACATTGTTTCTTCTGTGCTTTCTGGATACATGTGTGGCTGCCATTTCCAGAGTGAGAAGTAGATTTGTTAAGAAACAAAATCTAGAGGGTTGACAAGGTGGAATTTATTGGAAATGGCACAAAGTCCAAAGAGAAGAATTTATGTTTGACTTAACAGTGCAAGAACTGAGGACATAAACCTCAGATTCCAGGATGATTGCAGAAGCCCAGTCCAAGCAGGTGGTATCAGATGTAAGCCCTTTCAAGATAATTACTTTTAAATCTTTTTCTTTCTCCATTTCTGCTGTTCTGGGCATTGCTGGACTCTTGCAAGACTTTAACTGTCTACTCAATTATAGTTCCTTCTTCATTCTTTTCTTATTTCTTGTTGCTAAATTAACACAAAACTCACAGGCACAGATTATCTTTGCCTAAAGGAAGGCAGCACTTGTGTGCTCTGCAAGATGACAGTTTATCAGCTCAGTTGAAAGGCAGTCTTTCAGGATTTGTTTAGTTTCTCTCAAGGTTGGTGCTAATCCTCCTGTTATCATCTCTGTCAGATTTGTTGACTGTAATCAGTTTGCCACCCAAGGTAGGCATATTTGAACACCAGAAGCCAAGCCTACATCTCACAATGAGTTATTTTGTTTGCAAAGAATTAAACCTAACAAAATTCCAAGCTATGAGTCACCTTTTGGTAAATAAAGACAAAAACCATCTGTCTCTTTCTATCTCTATGTTCACCAATTTAAATGTATGAACAATTGATATAGTCAATTAGTTTCATAAACAAGCAAATGAAAGTCGAGGATTCCTGGTGATTTATTTACTGGTTAGTGATTCAGCCAGGAGTAGACTCAAGTATTCATTGACATGTTTGCATGGAGAGATGTTAAACAGTTAGAAGCATCTTCCCACAAAGTCTACCCCCAACCATATGTATATGTACACACACACACTTTGCCTTCACTAATTTTGAATTTGTGACAAAAGTAATCTGGATGAAGACAGATTTTAGGTAGTATGTAGCAATCCAGGAAATCCATATTCAGTTACTTCTAGAGACACCCATATTTGAAGATTCACATTCATATATAAATCAAAGTAAAGAATGGGCTCCTAAAGTCTACTCAGCATCCAAGTGATGACTTACGCATGTTGTGCATTAAATAAAGAGAGGACATTGTTATCTTCCTTGGAAAAGGAAAAGCTAAGAAAGGAAAGGTGGAAAAAGTATAACTTTAGCTATTGATGTGGACAATGGCTCAAATTCAAGAGAATTGACTGGTTTCTGTGGATTGTACTATTTGCACGTTTTAGCCATCTTAAACTACTTTGAATGGGTAGAATTTTGTTGAAACCAGTGAGATGTGTAATTTTTGTCTAGGTTGACCTACAGTAAAGGTTGTTGCTCCCTTTGATCTGAAGTTCAATAGGGAATAGGTAATAGAGACAAACAAATTATCAAATATATAAACAGTTCAATTTAGTGAATGATGAGTTTTACAGTGAAAATAAACCAACATAATAAAAAACAGTTGATGCATTGGACTGACTATGGAAGAAAGGACGTTCTAATGAGGTGTCAAGCATGCTGGGACTACAAAGCAAGATGTCCCTCTCTCTTCTATAACAATACAGTCAATCATCAGTTCCAACTGATTGTGGGTAACAAAAGAAACAATGGTTCTAATGTGCAAGGAGCTTAAGTTCTAAGTGTAGAAACAAGATTCAACAAAAATGAGAGGCATTCATCAAAGTCTTATAAACTCATTCAGAAATGCTTTTTTCATATTTATATCCAGATGGAATTGACACCCATGAGAACTGAGGCAACAACTGGCTATTTCCATGATAAAGTCTTCCTCAACAAGGAAAAATATACTAGAAATCTCTAATTTGTGCACTTCTGTGGTGGCATTTTTCTTTATTTATTTATCTATTTGCAAGGCAGAATGACAAAGGCAGGCTAGTAGAAACACAGAGCTCCTTCATCTGCTGATTTCCTTCTCAGATGCTAGCAACTTCTGAGGGAAAGCAAGGCCAAAGCCAGGAGCAAGAACTCCATCCATGTCTCCACTCTGGGTGGCATGAACTCAGGTACTTAGGCCATCATCCACTGCCTCCAAGACAGATTAGCAGGAAGCTAGATAGGAATTACAAAAGCCATGATGGAAGCAAGCATTCAGATATGGGTTGCGGATGTCCCCATAGTAGCATAATTTGCAGTGCCACAACACCCACCAGGTATGGTGGATGTCTTTTGATGTGTCATTGGATTTCCTTCCTAAGATGAAAGATGGTAGGAGGGCTGCCAGCTGCCAGCTCTCACTGTCACCTCCTTCTGGGGATTGCCCCAGTTGAAGTTCTATAGGGTAAAGCTGTTGACTACCTTTCTTGGGGCAATTATGGGAAAGAAGACATTGTTTCCTACCAGCATTCATATCAATGAAGATTTTTTTCAATTAGGAAGGTGGTTTGAATACAACATAGCTAAGATATACACCCATCACAGTGGATAAAAAAGCTGAATGATAGGGAATTAGGTAGGAAAGGGTAAATATATTCTATAAACAGAAGAACAGGGGCAACATTGTTTATGTATGGACAAGCATTGAACACATCATGATATGGAAGTAGTCTGGTTTGTCAAAAAAGTGAAGGCAAATATTCATCACTAAAAACAAGATTGACATGGTCAATAATTTAGAAATGTCCATCAACACACAAATAAATATATGTTATCTCTGTTAATCATTCTCAAATAATTTTAATGGGATCTTGAGAATTAAATCTCTAGTAAACACAATAAAATAAATTTATTTGCGATAAAGTAAAACAAGACAACTTAATTTGAAATATTAAGTAAGTATGACTTTTAAATTAAGATAAATCTTCTTGCTATTAGTCTAATAGCTAAATTTTCTGTACAAATTATTTTCCATAGGATGTGAATGACTGTCAGGATCTTGTTCAATATGGGAGTAATTTAAAATTACTTTGTCAAGGGTAAGATAATGGAAGAAAATTAGAGGAGACGCATTTCCAGGGGACAGTTGGAGAGAAGTCTGCAGTGGAAATTGTACGAAAGGAGAGCGATCATGCAGCAGTGACCGGGAACAGCTGGGGACCAGAGGAGGTGCCAGCTTCTGAGAGTGAGGAGACATCAGACTGCCTCAGCCCTTGTGATATTGCCTGAGGGAAAACCTTACAGATCAAACAGATTTTGAGTCCGACCTGGAACCCTAGAGCATATTTCTTTCTTCCCATCACCCCACAAGGGTGGCCAGTGGCCATGAGCGAGAAAGTGCCATCTTATTGCTAGTAGAGTCTGCAGTGGATTTCACGCACATGATTAGGGGATTTTTTTGGATGGATATATTCGTATTCTCCACTGACTTTGAGTCTGGCTTGGAGGATTGTCAGAGGGCTGGGCACTAACTTAGCAGTGCGAGGTGCTTCCGTCCCCTCCTTCCCTAGTCACAGGCTCCAGGACTCAAACTGCCAAGGTGAAGCACCCACATGCAGCTGGCTCTGGGAATGCTTCTGCTGTTTCGGTGGACAGGGAAGGCACCTGGGGCTGAGTGGATCTCCTGCACTCTGTGACTGTGAGAGTCTAGTGCATTTTGACTGTGGGAATTTTATAAATGAACAATAAGGCATGGGGTGTATCTGGGACTCTGGACAATAATTATGTATGGATTCAGAAGCTCAGATCTCTCTGACTGCCTGTGGTGGGTATGGCAGAGGGTTCCATGCTTACACTGAATACTACACAGATCATTTGTGTAGCTCATGTACCTGCGTGAGTGGGGTTTCTAGCCACTGTGGGGTAACCTTGGGTATTTATCACCTTGGAAGACACAAGATGAGGCTATGATTATGCCAGCAAAGGTGATCATACCCTCTACTTTACTGATAATAGAGATCTACCACACCCTACTTGCATGTCCTCCTGTATACTGGCCCCACATTTGAGCACTGACCAGAGTTCCCTACCCCCACCAAGCACACCTTGCTGGATATCTGCTAAAAGAGTAAATATTCCATTAAACTCAGAAGCATAGTTCAAACATAAAAGCCATCGGAGAAAAAAACCAAAAGTTTTTCCACAAATGCCTAAAATAAATGAAGAAATGCAAGAAAGAAGAACAGCGAAAGCAATATGATGTCCCAAAAAGAATACAACACTTAAGTATTAGAGTGTGAAGTCAAATAGATTGATGAAATACCTGAAAAGGAATCTAAAAGAATGATCATAAGATGTCTCAGAAACATAGAGAAAGAAATTCATGAGATGAAATGATCCATAGACCATATGGTTGAAAATGTTTGCAAAGAGACAGAGATATCGAGAAAAAATTAAACTGAAATATTAGAAATAAAGAACTCAACATTCCAATAGAAAACATAGTGGAAATCTTCAATAACAGATTTGGTGAGGGGAAAGAAAGAATTTCTAATCTAAAAGACAAATCCTTTGAAATATCTCAAAAAGAAATTAAGAAAAAAATAGAAAAACTGAAAATAATGTTCAATATTTATGGGATTCTACCAAATGACCAAGCATACATTCTTAGGAGTTCCTGAATGAGTAGATAGATAAAGAGAATACAGTAGAATGACTATTCAATTTAATTAACAGTAGGTAACTTCACTAATTTTGAGACAAGGACCTCCAAATATAGGGAGTAAATAGAACTCCCAGTAGGCATTATCAGAAAAGATCTTCATCAAGACACAATATAGTTAGACTTTCAACAGCAAGACATAAAGACTCTAAAATGTGCACAAGAGAAATGCCAGAATATTTTGGTGATCCCCAATTAGAATAACTACTGAATTCTCATCAGAAATGCAACAGGCTGGGTGAGAATGGAGAGACATAATCTAAGTTCTAAAAGAAAGAAACTATCAACTTTGAACAGTGTATCCAACAAAGCTCTCATTTATAAATTAAGGTGCAAAAAAGACCTTCCCAAACAAAAAAGAAATAAAGAATCTCACCACATTTCCAGCTTAACAAATGCTTCTTAAGTAAGTGCTATACACAGAAACAGAGAAAAATAATGATCATTATGAAAAATGTGAAGGGAGAAAATCTTCTAATAAAAACAAAGAAATCCAAAGCAAACGATAGGAATATTTGTGGAAACATGATAGAACAGTCATTACTTACCAATAATAAGTATGAGTATAAATGTTCTACATTCTCCAATTAAAACATACATACTGACTGAATGGATAAAAAACAATATCCATCTATTTGATGCTTTCAGGAAGCACCTCAACAAGAAAGATACACATGGACTGAAAGTGAAAGGCTTGAAAAAGATATTCCATGCTAACAGAAAGCAAAAAAAAAAAAAAAAATGAGCAGGTATAGACTTCATATATCAGAAAAAAAAGACTTTAACAAAAAAGCTGTTAAAAGAGAAAAAGAAGGGTATATTTTTAATAATTAAGGAATCAATTCAAAAGGAGGATGAGACTACAATAAATATATATGCACCAAGGAGTGAGATGACTGGGTTGTATGGTAGGGTTATATTCAGGTTTCTGAGGAATCTCCAGACTGACTTCCATAGGGGCTTCACCAGTTTGCATTCCCACCAACAGTGGATTAGTGTCCCTTTTTCCCCACATCCTCTCCAGCATCTGTTGTTGGTAGATTTCTGTATGTGAGCCATTCTAACAGGGGTGAGGTGAAACCTCATTGTGGTTTTGATTTGCATTTCCCTGATTGCTAGTGATCTTGCACATTTTTTCATATGTCTGTTGGCCATTTGGATTTCCTCTTTTGAAAAATGTCTATTGAGGTTCTTGGCCCATCTCTTCACTGGGTTGTTTGTTGTTGTGGAGTTTCTTGATTTCTTTGTAGATTCTGGTTGTCAACCCTTTATCAGTTGCATAGTTTGCAAATATTTTTTCCAGTTCTGTCGGTTGCCTCTACACTTTCCTGACTGCTTTTTTTTTTTTTTTTTTTTTTTTTGACAGGCAGAGTGGAGAGTGAGAAAGAGAGAGACAGAGAGAAAAGTCTTCCTTTGCCGTTGGTTCCCTCCAATGGCCGCCACAGCCGGCGCAACGCACTGATCCGATGGCAGGAGCCTGGTGCTTCTCCTGGTCTCCAATGGGGTGCAGGGCCCAAGTACTTGGGCCATCCTCCACTGCACTCCCTGGCCACAGCAGAGAGCTGGCCTGGAAGAAGGGCAAACAGGACAGAATCCGGCTCCCCAACCGGGACTAGAACCCGGTGTGCCGGCACCACAAGGTGGAGGATTAGCCTAGTAAGCCGCGGCGCCAGCCTGACTGTTTCTTTTGAAGTACAGAAACTTCTCAATTTGATGCAATCCCAAATGTTAATTTTGGCTTTGACTGCCTGTGCTTCTGGGGTCTTTTCCAGGAAGTCTTTGCCGGTATCTATATCTTGCAGGGTTTCTCCAATGTTCTCTAATAATTTGATGGTGTCGGGACATAGATTTAAGTCTTTAATCCATGTTGTGTGAATTTTTGTGTAAGGTGAAAGGTAGGGGTCTTGCTTCATGATTCTGCACGAGGAAATCCAGTTTTCCCAGCACCATTTATTGAATAGACTGTCCTTACTCCAGGGATTAGTTTTGATCCTTGATCACATATAAGTTGGCTGTAGATGTTTGGATTGATTTCTGGTGTTTCTATTCTGTTCCATTGGTCTATCCATTTGTTTCTGTACCAGTACCATGCTGTTTCGATAACAACTGCGCTGTAGTATGTCCTGAAATTTGGTATTGTGATGCCTCCAGCTTTGTTTTTGTTGTACAAGATTGCTTTAGCTATTTGAGGTCTCCTGTGTCAACCCAGCCATCTCACTCCTTGGAATTTATCCATAGGAAATTAAATTGTCAAACAAAAAAGCTGTCTGCACATCAATGCTTATTGCAGCTCAATTCACAATATCTAAGACCTGGAACCAACCCAAATGCCCATCAACAGTAGACTGCATAAAGGAACTATGGGACATGTACTCTATAGAATACTATACAGCAGTCAAAAACAATGAAATCCAGTCATTTGCAACAAGATGGAGGAATTTGGAAAACATCATGCTGAGTGAATTAAGCAACAACTAACTGAGCACCAAAGAAACCTGTTGAAGTGAAATGGACGCTCTGAGAAACAATGACTTGATCAGCCCTTGTCCTGACTGTTGATGTATAATTTAATACTTTATCCCTTTTAGTATTCTTTTTGTTCTAGTACTATCTGTAATTAACACACAATTATTCTTAGGTGTTTAAATTTTAACGGAAAAGTGATCCCTATTAAATATAAGAGTGGGAATAAGAAAGGGAGGAGATGTACAATTTGGGACATGCTCAATCGGACTTGCCCCAAATGGTGGAGTTAGAAATGTGTCAGGGGAGCCAGCACCGTGGCTCAATAGGCTAATCCTCTGCCTTGCGGCGCCGGCACACCTGGTTCTAGTCCCAGTTGGGGCACTGGATTCTGTCTCGGTTGCCCCTCTTCCAGGCCAGCTCTCTGCTGTGGCCCAGTAGTGCAGTGGAGGATGGCCCAAGTGCTTGGGCCCTGCACCCGCATGGGAGACCAGGAGCAGCACCTGGCTCCTGGCTTTGGATCAGCGTGGTGTGCAGGCCACAGTACGCCGGCCACAGTGGCCATTAGAGGGTGAACCAACGGTAAAGGAAGACCTTTCTCTCTGTCTCTCTCTCTCTCACTGTCTGCTCTGCCTGTCCGGAAAAAAAAAAAAAAAAGAAAAAAAGAAATGTGCCAGGGGATTCCAGTACAATCCCATCAAGGTGGCATTTACCAATGCAATTACACTAGTCCAAGTGATCAATTTCAGTTCACAATTGATCACACTGATAGGTGTAAGAATCAAAGGGATCACGCAGATAACACAAACAAGACTAGTGTCTGCTAATACTAACTGATAGAATAAAAAAACGGAGAGAACAATCCAACATGGGAAGCGAGATACACATCAGACTCATAGAATGGCGGATGTCCTAAACAGCACTCTGGCCTCAGAATAAGCCCTTAAGGCATTCAGATCTGGCTGAAGAGCCCATGAGAGTATTTTAGGTAGGGAAAGCCAAGACATTCTTGAAAAAGAAAAACACCTAAATGAAAGATTTCTGCGAGTGAGATCCCAGTAGAAAGAATGGGGCCATCAAAGAAGGAAGTACCTTTCTCTGAAGGGAGGAAAGAACTTACACTTTGACTATGTCCCTGTCAGAATAAGATCAAAGTCGGTGATCTCAAAAGGCTTCCATAGTCTTGGCAACTCATGACAAGAGCATAGGGAGATTACTGATGCCATAAACAAGAGTGTCAAATTGTTATGTCAACAACAGGAGTCACTGTGGGATCTGTCCTTAATGTGTTGTGAATGTGAATTAATGCTGTAACTAGTACTGAAACAGTATTTTACACTTTGTGTTTCTGTGTGGGCGCAAACAGATGAAATCTTTACTTAATATATACTGAATCGATTAAATTGTAGTCCCCTGGTATGTTTCTAACTCTACCATTTGGGGCAAGTCAGCTTGAGCACGTCCCAAATTGTACATCTCTTCCCTCTCTTATTCCCACTCTTATGTTTAACAGGGATCACATTTCAGTTAAATTTCAACACTTAAGAATAACTGTGTATTAATTACAGAATTAAACCAGTCATATTAACTAGAACAGACAAAAAAAAAAAAAAACTACTAAGACGGATAATGCATTAAGTTGTTCATTAACAGTCAGGGCTATGCTGATCAAGTCACCGTTTCTCATAGTGTCCATTTCACTTCAACAGGTTTCCTTTTTGGTGTTCAGTCAGTTGTCACCAATCAGGGAGAACATATGGTATTTGTCCCTTTGGGACTGGCTTATTTCACTCAGCATGATGTGTTCCAGATTCCTCCATTTTGTTGCAAATAACTGGATTTCGTTGTTTCTTACTGCGGTATAGTATTCTAAAGAGTACATATCCCATAATTTCTTTATCCAGTCTACCTTTGATGGGCATTTAGGTTGGTTCCAGGTCTTTGCTATTGTGAATTGTGCTGCAATAAACATTAGGGTGCAGACTGCTTTTTTGTTTGCCAATTTAAATTCCTTTGGGTAAATTCCAAGGAGTGGGATGGCTGGGTCGAACAGTAGGGCTATATTCAGGTTTCTGAGGAATCTCCAGACTGACTTCCATAGTGGCTTGACCAGTTTGCATTCCCACCAACAGTGGGTTAGTGTCCCTTTTTTATCCTATCAAGGTGGCATGTACCAATGCCATCTCACTAGTCCAAGTGATCAACTCAGATATCCATCAACTGATGACTTGTTAAAGACAACGTGGTATATATTCACCATTGAATACTATCATAAAAAGTATGAAAAAAGAATTAAATCATGTCTGCCATAATAAAGAATGAAATCATGTCTGCAACAAAATGGATGGGACTGGTAACCACTATGCTTAGTTAAATAAGCCGGTCTCGAAAAGATTGTTGATTTTAGCCCTTGTTTGTATTCCTGGGTAACTGTGGTTTTCCTCCTTTATAGTTGTTGAATATTATGATTAAGCCTGTGAATTTAGAGTAGATTAAAATTATGGCTTTGCAAAAACTGAAGAGAGGGGAGGGAAGGAAATGGATTAGGGTAGAGCAGGGTAGTGAGAGAAGTGTGGTTCTCTTCTATGAACTGGACCTATGGAAAGCATAAAGTCTATTCTCTTTATATTAATTAAAAATTAAAAAGAAATTACTTTATTCTCTAAATAATTAAAATCGTCACAGAAATTCCAATATCAACCTCTGCATGGTTAACTAGAAAACTAATCTGAACTCTGAATAATTGTAAGAACTTTATTTTGGAAAGCTTGGAAATAATCTCCCAAATAGAATTTATTTGGCTTGTTTACTTGGCTCAAATTCAAGTAAAATGTTGATTTTTTATATACATGAAATTTTATTTATTTGAAAGGTAATACAAGAGATATGGAGAGAGACAAAGATATAGATAGATCTTTCTTCCACTGTTTCATTCCCCCAAATTCCTGCAACAGCCCAGAATGGGCTATGTTAAAACCAGGAGCCAAGAACTAAGAACTCTGAGTCTCCCATGTGTGTGGCAGGAACTTAATACCTGAGCCATAATCTGCTGCCTTCCCAGACAGATTAGCAAGAAGCTAGATTAGAAGCATAGGTGGAGGTGGGACTTAATTTCAGGCACTCTGATATGGGTTGAAGCATGTCCACCCCATGTATATGAATTTTCACACACACACACACACACACACACACACACAATATATATGTATATATATATACATGATATTTTATATGTACATATATACACAATATACTCATAAGAGTAATATCAGGAAAATGTTCCCAGAGTGCATTACACTTAATTTTTGTTATGAAAGTGAGATTTTCTTTTATATAAAGAACACTATTAATCAATGGAATCTGTGTGTGAAGAGGTAATAGAAAGTTTCATTTATTATAAAGCTATAGGAGATTCAAAGTGTCTGGAGAATGGTGAATATATGAGAATGATAAGAAATGACATTAAAATGAACAAGGATAAGGTCACAAATGGCATTATGTCATTCCAAAAAGTTTGGAATGTACTTTGCACCTTAGCACTATGCCCTAACAAAATATTATCACCAAACTGGCACCACAACAGAGTCTTCAATCATCATTCTCTCATTTAAGATCAACTGCTTGGGGGTATACAGGAAAAAAATCCTCAAATCTCTAAATTCAGCTAGAGTGGGCAGTCAATTCACAGTATTCATATAAGGAATATTTTTCAAAAGTTAGTTTTGTTTTGAAGTATAACATGAATACAGAAAAATGAACAATAGACAAATTATACTCTTGTAGCTTGATGCACTATCCCAAGAGGAATTCACCCACATAACCATCCCCCAGGCCAAGAAATTGAACAATATAACTTTTCAGATGTCTTCCTTTTACTTCTACAAAGGTAACCACCAACTCTTGTTTTGCTTACTTTTGAACTTCTTTCCCTAGAAGAGGTTTTCAAAAGTTCATGGAAAAGTTTATTATGAAAACATGATTCATGGATTTAAAAATTCTTTGCACCAAAATAAACTGAACTTTTAGTTCAAGTTTCTATAAACTTTCTGAAATATTCTCATAGGTACACATGTCTACTTTATAACTATGGATATCCTTGCTTGTTCATAGTACAAGTGTGCATAGCTTTAGCAAATTCTTCTAAACAGTATTCTAAAATTATTATATTAGTTTACATTTGCACCAACTGTGCATAAAATTCCAGTTGCCCTGTACTGTAGTCATTATTTAGAAGCATAAAACTTTAAAAATCTTAGTCATTCTTGTGTGGATGTAAATATGAACAATTTTAAATATTCTATTCAACTCCACATTGAGAAGGAACCATATATATAAGAATGGAGATAGTTTTCCTAAAAGTGGGGAGATGAATTTGCATATAATCCACAATATCCCAAGAATTTCTTCCTATTTATATAATAATTTTACAACATAATTTCCTCAACTCCTTTTCTTTGAAGTTAACTATACATTTTTTTACCTTTTTATTTAGTAAATATAAATTTACAAAGTACAGTTTATGGATTACAATGGCTTCCCCCCCATAATTTCCCTCCCATTCGCACCCCTCCCATCTCCCGCTCCCTCTCCCATTCCATTCACATCAAGATTCATTTTCAATTATCTTTATATAAAGAAGATTGATTTAGTATATATTAACTAAAGATTTCATCAGTTTGCACCCACACAGAAACACAAAGTGTAAAATACTGTTTCAGTACTAGTTATAGCATTGCTTCACATTGGACAACACACTAAGGACAGATCCCACATGAGAAAGAAGTACACGGTGACTCCTGTTATTGACTTAACAATTTGACACTCTTGTTTATGGCGTCAGTAATCTCCCTAGGCTCTAGTCATGAGTTGCCAAGGCTATGGAAGCCTTTTGAATTCACCAACTCTGATCTTATTCTGACAGGGTCCTAGTCAAAGTGAAAGTTCTTTCCTCCCTTCAGAGAAACGTACTTCCTTCTTTGATGGCCCTGTTCTTTCCACTGGGATCTCACTCGCAGAGATCTTTCATTTAGGTCGAAGTCAACTATATTTTTAAAAGAAGTTACCTAGGCCGGCGCCACGGCTCACTAGGCTAATCCTCCACCTTGCGGCGCCAGCACACCGGGTTCTAGTCCCGGTTGGGGCGCTGGATTCTGTCCCGGTTGCCCCTCTTCCAGGCCAGCTCTCTGCTGTGGCCAGGGAGTGCAGTGGAGGATGGCCCAAGTGCTTGGGCCCTGCACCCCATGGGAGTCCAGGATAAGTACCTGGCTCCTGCCATTGGATCAGTGCGGTGCGCAGGCTGCAGAGCACCGGCCGCAGCGGCCATTGGAGGGTGAACCAACGGCAAAAGGAAGACTTGTCTCTCTGTCTCTCTCTCTCTCTCTGTCCACTCTGCCTGTAAAAAAAAAAAAGAAGAAGAAGAAGTTACCTATGCAGAAACACAAGCCCAGGATTTTCTAAGCTCACAAGAAGTTACCATAGAATACTAGATCCATATATAGTGATAAAATTGCTCCACTTCTGACCTAGCTTTCTGCTAATGGGCCAGGGAAGGCTGAAGAAGAGACAAAAGTCCGTGTGTCCCTTTGACCCATATAGGACATGAGGAAGTAACACCTGCTCCTGGCTATGGACAAGCCCAGCCCAAACTGTTGCTGATATTTGGGGACGGAACAAGCAGATGGAAGCTCTTGCTCTCTCACACTCTCTCTTTCCTCTCTCTGTCACTCTGCTTTTCACACAAATAAGTAAATTAATATTTTATTTAGGAATATATTGAGAAATCACTATTTATCAATGTTGCTCATTTCCAAATTCTAAACAGGGTATGAACGTACCGCTACTCACCTGTCAAGATTGTCCATATGTCGCATGACACAAAATATTAAAATGACATATTGAGTGAGATAAACTCTTCCCAAAGTATTCCCTGACCTTAGTGTTTTCACTGGTAAGTTTTCATTTAAAGATTTCTTTACTTACTTTATAGGCAAAACAATAGAGAGATGGGGAGAGACATTGATGGGGATAGGGAGAGTTTTTCCATCTGTTGATTTACTTCCCAAATGGTCACAATAGCCACGGTTGGGTCACAACAAAACTAGGAGCCAAGAACTCCCTCCTGGTCTCTCCAGTGGGTGGCAGGGTCCAAGTACTTGGGCCATTTTATGCTGCCTTCCCAGGTGTGCTAGCAAGAAGCTGCATCAGAAGTGGAGTACCTCAACTTGAATTGCACTCTGATACTCTGGAGTCCCAAGAAGCAGAAATCACTGCATCCCAACACTGGCCCCTCATTAGGAAGTTTTTGCTGGTAAATCTTTTATGGGTAGAGCTTATATGACTTAACCAGCTCACATTTGAAGATATTAATATCCTAAAAAGTTTAGAGTGATTGTTCTGTCATTGTGTCTGAAGATATTATTAGAGAATGATAGAAAATGCAAAAAAGAACACCCAGTAGACTTGATGTAATCATAAATTTTCAATGTCCCTGTCCTCTTTGTTGGGGTATAGAATTGGAAAGCATTTTCCTTGCATAATTTAATTAACTTGTCACTTTATTTTGGAGGCTTGCTAATTCATGATCCAAAAGGACTGCTTTATGGAGCATCACCAGAACAAAAGCTAGATGCTGAATAGAATTAAGCAGTCTGAGCATAATGTGTGAGTAGAATTATTTCTAAATTAGCATCAGTTTATGCAATAAGTTCAATAGATTATTTACTGCTGAAGCTGGGGAGTCTGTGGTTTACTGACCTGAATTTTTTATCTGCCTGGAATTTCCTGTTATTTCTTAATGCAGTGCTAAAATAATATTGAAAAATAGTTATGATCATCCTTGGATACTGTTAATTATTTAGCAGTGTTAATTATTTCTATTTATATATTTTAATTTCATATTTTATATTTATATAATATTTTATATTTTCACAGTAATTTTCAAGAATTACTGATTATTAAATTATTAAATCATGCTCAGGGATTGCTATTATTCCGACTTAGTCTATAAACTCATTATGGTACCAAAAGAAAATTAAAGAATGAGGAAGAATGAGGGAAAGGCCATACCTGGCTCTGGAAGACTCTATTCTTAAAAAAGTCCAAGTACTGAGAATTGATTACATTTTTTGTACCCTGTGTATTAGTTACCACAGATCAGGGAAAATGTATGATTCCTTTTCTTTTTTCCAGGGTGTCTTGGCTTTCCATGCCTAAAATACTCTCATGGGCTCTTCATCCATATCCGAATGCCTTTAGGACTGATTCTGAGGCCAGAGTGCTATTTAGGACATCTGCCATTCTATGAGTTTACTGTGTATTCCACTTCCCATGATGGATTGTTCTCTCCCTTTTTGATTCTATCAGCTAGTATTAGCAGATACTAGACTTGTTTGTATGATCCTTTTGACTCTTAGACCTATCAGTGTGATCAATTGTGAACTGAAATTGATCACTTGGACTAGTGTAATGGCATTGGTACATGCCACCTTGATGGGATTTTATTGGGATCCCCTGGCATGATTCTAACTCCACCATTTGGGGCAAATCCGATTGAGCATGTCCCAAATTGTACATCTCCTCCCTTTCTTATTCCCACTCTTATATTTAACAGGGATCACTTTTCAGTTAAAATTTAAACACCTAAGAATAATTGTGTGTTAATTACAGAGTTCAACCAATAGTACTATAACAAAACAAAGAAAAAATACTAAAATGGATAAAGTATTAAATTGTACTTCAACAGTCAGCACAAGAGCTGATCAAGTCACTGTTTCTCAAGTGTCCATTTCACTTCAACTGGTTTCCCCTTTGGTGCTCAGTTAGTTATTGCTGATCATGGAGAACATATGATATTTGTCCCTTTGGGACTGGCTTAATCCACTCAGCATAATGTTTTCCAGATTCCTCCATCTTGTTGCAAATGACCAGGTTTCATTGTTTTTGACTGCTGTATAGTATTCTATAGAGTACATGTCCCATAATTTCTTTATCCAGTCTACGTTGATGGGCATTTGGGTTGGTTCCAGGTCTTAGCTATTGTGAATTGAGCCACAATAAAGATTAATGTGCAGACAGCTTGTTTGTTTGCCAATTTAATTTCCTTTGGGTAAATTCCAAGGAGTGGGATGCTGGGTTGAATGGTAGGGTTATATTCAGGTTTCTGAGGAATCTCCAGACTGCCTTCCATAGTGGCTTAACCAGTTTGCATTCCCACCTACAGTGGGTTAGCCTCATCTTTACTCTTGAGGAACGGTGTTTTTTTAGTTACTACTTGCTGAATTCTTTATTTAGTGGAGAGTTAAGCTTGTGATTATAAAGAAAATTAAAAACATGTCATTGTAAAAATTAAAATAAAAATGAGAAAAGAAGGAGGAGGAGGGTGGCAGTGAGGACCAGAGGGAGGGAAGGTAGGGTGGGAAGTATCGTTATGCTCTTAATACTATATATAAAACACATGAAATGTCTTCTCTTTATGTAAATAAAAAAGTAGACAAATTAAATAAAAAGAAGATGGAATGACACATGGGGGAGAAACACTAGGTCTGAGGACAGTGAAGGTGAAGCTCTCTTGGCCTTTGAGCAGTAGGCCTTTTCTGGCTCGTGTCTTCATGCTGGACTGCGTAGAGTAGAAGCATGGCGATTGTAGAAGGGTACGAATGGGCCAAAGGGTCAGTATTGGCTGGGGTCTTTTTACATGTCCAGAGTATTCCAAATATTCTTCCATGTCCTTGCAGGAGATCATAGTGAGTATAGCTAAGGGATAAGCTGTGAAGTGGTAGTTCTTAGTATGTGAAGGGAAATTTTAGGGTGGTTAACCTCTGTTTGCACACTGTAGTCATTTCCCTTCAAGTTAGGTAACAGGTATCCACATCCTCACCTACAACCCACCCTCACATTATAGATGCCCCACCCCTTTTCTGGTCTTCTGACTGATCCTCACCTCCAGGCATAGGATTTTGAGGGACTAACATGGCATGGTCAACTGGAGCCAAAGTCACCTTGCAGATCATGCCTGGGTACATGAGATTCCATGTTTATTTCCAGCCCATTGGCCTTGGGCCAGCTTTCAGAGCTCTGTGAGTCTCTTCCAGGATCTGATTCCCTGAGTCAGACAACCTACAAGTGATCACCTCTATGCCGAGCGATAACCAAAGGGAGGCTGTGTGAGATCTGTGGGCAGAGTATGGACATGCTTTCATGTTAGGAATGCAATGATGTGGGATGAAGGGTGAGGGGAGAAAGGAACCTTGGCTCTGGGCTGCATGCTGGCATGTATTCTCATGGATCCTGAGAATTCTACAGAAACTCCCATCCTTTTAGGCCAATATGAAAGTATATTTGTCAAACTAGGATATTAGACAGTATTTTACCTAATGGATTGTGAGCTTGACTTATAACATTTAAATATTCAGACTTTAGCATTTGGATTCACACTTGGACTCCTACTCTAAGCCCTGCTGATATTAATGGTGGTCATACCACATATTTGAAGTGAAACTGCATATGGTTACATTTCCTGAGGGAAGAGACTTTTCTATCCTCAGCACCTTGCACCTAGTATATGTCACTTTCTGACATATAGGAAGTACTCAATGATTTTTTAATGAAATATTAAATTTGACTTGTCCCCATAAGCAGAGTTGTTAAAAATCGCATCCTTGTTTGATTAGTACACATTGTATATGTGCATTGAAATGTCACACTTTGCCCCATAAATGTGACCAGTTGTTAATATTTTTTTCCAAGAATCACATTTCTGGAGGTACAAACCTTGGGAATGGGAGGTGAGATGCAACACTTTCTGTAAAAACAGAGAGAAAATTATCTTTGTAAAGCCTTTAGTTTCTGCCAATTAGTGAAATAAATAGTGCCTATCGCCTGCCATTATTAACTATACAGCCTGTGCATTATAACTTCCCTAGGAATTTCGTTTACTGAAACTCAGTAAGAGTAGCTGGTGTAGTCGATTTAAAAGGGGTGATTGATTATTTAACAACATCGTAAAAGTTCCCATGGAAAGACTGCTTGCCATCTAAATAATTTACCTTAATTGGAGAATTTCAGCACTTGTCAAACTATTTACTCTACAGCAATGATATCCTCAGAGTAGACCTAAATTTTATGTTAAACTATCTCTTAATGAGAGATTTTTATTGCCTTTGTATTCTAATCGGTCTGTTAGATATTTTTCATATTTGATGTTTTCTGCAGCCATCATCAATTCATGCTCAATCTATGATTTTAGAAGCACCAGTCCAGAATTGCATACTGGAACTAGAAGAAGATTTGATTATATTATAAGAGGAAGTACTATATATATTTGATATACAAATCTCATTTCTTAAGAAAATTTATCCATTTCAAGCTTTTCCAAGTTTGTTGTAAAATTAAAAAAGCAGCTGAGTCATGATATTTTAGTCCCTAATTAAAAAAAAAAAATGCCTGGAGCAGGCATTGTGGTGCATTTGGTTAAGCTAACTCTTGGACATAGATTGAAGTCCCAGTTGTTCCAATCCTGATCCAGCTGTTTGCTAAAGGAGCTTGGGAAGCAAGATATATGGTTGCTTAGGTACTTGAGTTTCTGCCATGTATGTGGAAGACCCAGATGGAGTTCTCGGATCGCTGGTTCTGCCTAGCCCAGCCCTGCCTGTTGTGGTCATTTGGGGAGTGAATCAAGAGATGGGGGATTTTCTTTCCCCTCTCTCTCTCCCTCTCTCTCTGTCACTCTGTCTTTCAAATAAACAAATGTCTTTCAAAACAATGGTTGGGTTAAATTGATTGGGTTAACGTGAGGCCAGTTAGATTTTACAGTTTACTTGTAAAATAAAAATTTCTAGAATACAGGAGAATTCCAAACCAAATATGGTTCAGAATGCCCCATTCTACCATATGTACAGGTTGTATTTATAGACAAAGAAATAGAAGTGACGCACAGGAACAGCCTGATAATCTACACTCAACTTTTCCCTTAGATAGACATAATCTAATCAGCTGGAAGCCTCTGATTGACTGAATCTCAACTGCTGTGATTTGTTGAGACTGAGTTGCTTGGATACAAGGTCCACTCTTAGGTTAGATTATAATTTGTTTATACATCAAGCTGGAGTGTAGCTACCATTCCGGGAGGCTATTTTGATCAAACCTTATCACTCAGATAGGAGACAGATTTAGGTCAAATATATTTTAGTTTAGCAATTCATATTCATCCTTTAAAAACCCAGTATGGTATTTGCTTCCATAAACAATGTTTCTGTTGTAAAGCAAAGGTTACAATGGCCCATCTATGTTTACTTTTAGAGACACCCTTATTTTTTTTTTTTGAGAAAAAAAATGTATAACTCTGGGGGTGGCATTGAGGTATTCTATTACAAAGCATAAGTAAATTTGTTTTTCTCTAGTGACTGAAAAAATCATCTAATCAATTTCCAAAGAACAGTGACTAACCACTTTAGAGGCAAGTAATATCTATGTGTTTGTCTGAAATAAGCTTTCAAATTTCTTTTTTATTTTCTGTTCCCTTCTCTCTCTTTTTCACTTTACCTTTTGTAGGACAGTGCATCAAAAGTTCATGGAAATGTGTAATTAAAAGATAAGTTTATTTTGGTACAAAATTCATGAAATTCATACATAGATTTTTCATAATACAGATTTTCCATGAACTTTTTGAAGACCCTTCATACACTTCTCAAAATCCTTTGGAGATATACCACCAGGATATAATTACTATAATGCTCACAGTGTAAATTCATGGAGAGCATGGCTTCTGTCTGCTTTAAAAAACTTTCTTAGTACCTGTATCTGGCATGCTTGTGAAACGTGTGCTGTTAATGAGTGAATGAAGGTGAATAGAATATTTGAGTATTTCGGAGTGATCCAAAATTCTCAAAACAGTTCGCAAAATTCACATGAAGTTATATTTTGACAGAGAGAAATTATATTTTGGGCAAGAGGAATCAAATTTCAAATTCCTAAGCCTTTGCCTTCTAATAGCGTTACTGACTAAGCCACACAGTTACTTAGGTTGCAAAGCCTGTTGACTGGGCACAGGCACACTGAATCCAAGAAAGAGGCCAAATTTCTGGAAAATCATTTGTTCCATGCCCTCTCTGCTGGTTTCTTTTGCCATACGGATATTTAAATATTTAGGAGATTTGGTGTATCACAATAAAAATTTAAGCTAAGTAGGAAAAGCGCATGGGTGTTCATTGATCAAGATGTCGTCCCTTGCATCCCTGAAACATCACTCATTTTCTCCTTATTTGCTCTCCTGTTCTTGTACACTTCTGCTTCTGTTGAGTTGTGTTGCCTCAATGGCTGTCAGTTTGGCATCACTGAACCATGAGAATTATTCATGGTTAACTGTATCCATGTTGGACAAAGGCAACCAACAATTAGTTGTCCCCTGAAAATTGTAGCCCAATCAGACTATATTTATAAGCCAATAATGATCTTTCTAGAATTATAAATGCTGTGGGTGTAAGAGTAGTATTTGTAATGATATTACTATAAATATTTATTGGCATAATAGTGTACTTAAAGCTTTCATACCATCATTTGTTCCTCACATCTGTGTGAGCTACAGAAAATAATTATTAGACTATTCATTCCAGGGCTGAGAAAAATGATACTCAGAATGATTCAGTAGTAGTCCAAGCGCATATTTTTCACATTGTTGTAAGCAGAAAGGTGGCTTTGGCCCATGCCGTGTCTTTGACTCTGTCCTACAGGGCATTATTATTAAAACGACAATTAGCCGTATGGAGGAAGGAGAGAGATGTGCAATGAGGAGATGACTTTGCTATAAGGAGATGTTTTCCTGAAGCTTATGCAAAGATGCAAAAGAAGAGTCAATTTAACTAAAATTCTTAAGAATATAGAATATATATTACCCCAGATTTTCCACTATTGCATAAGGTTGGATATAACAACACTACCATGGATTAGATGAGTACATTCCTCTTCAAAAAGTGATTCCATTTCTGGTTAAATGGGAACAAAGGTAAGGTTAATTTGTTCTTTCCTTCCCAAATGTGATCTCATTTCAGTGATCAGTATGTGTTAATCATATTTACTATGTGTCAAGTACTCTTTAAAGTAGCTTCATACTTTTTAGCTCATGGTATCCTCATAGTAGCCCTAGAAATTTAGGTCAATAAGTATGTCCATTTGACTGATGAAGAAATCAAAGCATAAACTGTCAAACAACTAGTGTCTAGTAGAGGCAGAATTTGTACCTGGCCCACAGCCTTTAACATTAGGCTCTAATATAGCTGACAGAAACAGTAGGTTGATATTTCTTCAGTCATAACCTCATAAGTGATAATATTTCTTGTTGAAGAAATTCTTTTTTTTTTTGACTGGCAGAGTGGACAGTGAGAGAGACATTGAGAAAGGTCTTCCTTTTGCCATTGGTTCACCCTCCAATGGCCGCTGCGGCCGGCACGCTGCGGCCAGCGCACCACGCTGATCCGAAGGCAGGAGCCAGGTTCTTATCCTGGTCTCCCATGGGGTGCAGGGCCCAAGCACCTGGGCCATCCTCCACTGCACTCCCTGGCCACAGCAGAGAGCTGGCCTGGAAGAGGGGCAACCGGGAAAGAATCTGCCACCCCGACCGGGACTAGAACCCGGTGTGCCGGCGCTGCAAGGCGGAGGATTAGCCTAGTGAGCCGCGGCACCGGCCATGAAGAAATTCTTATAAAAACTGCCAAATATATGGTACAACATTTGATTTCGCATACTTCACACCGCAATGATCATAAATACCATATGTGGCCATTATCGTTTTAGATTCAAATGAAATATAGTAACACCAAAGGATCTATTTTCCTTTGAACTCCTGGGCACTCCTTATCTTAACACCTATTGTTCTCTCATATATTTTTTTATGGACATCTTTAGGAGGAGACAAAACAATGATGAGGTAGTAGTGAGTGCCTGTAGATCAGGTGAAGTAAGCCCTGGTTGATGAAGCCTCTTGAAAACAGGGATCCACTTAAATACACAGGGGAGCTGGTGTTGTGGAGCCAGTTAAGCTGCTGCTTGTGACGCTGGCATCCCATATTGGATCACTGCTTTGAGACCCAGCTGCTCCATTTCCCATTCAGCTCCCTTCTAATATACCTGAGAAAGTGGTGGAAGATGGCACAAATATCCGGGTCCCTGCCACCCACGTGGCAATGGACTTACTAGCTCCCTGCTTCAGTATGGCCCAGCCCTGGCTGTTGCATCCACATCCATTTAGTGTATGAAGCAGCTGCTTTAAGATCCTCTCTCTCTCTCTCTCTCTCTGTCTCTCTCTCTTCATCTCTTTGTGTCATTATGCTCTTAAAAAATAAATCTTAAAAAACTTCATTAAGTTACATTGCTTTTTTTTTTTTTTTTTTTGACAGGCAGAGTGGACAGTGAGAGAGAGAGACAGAGAGAGAAAGGTCTTCCTTTGCCGTTGGTTAACCCTCCAATGGCCGCCGCAGCCGGCACGCTGCGGCTGGCGCACCACGCTGATCCGATGGCAGGAGCCGGGAGCCAGGTGCTTCTCCTGGTCTCCCATGGGGTGCAGGGCCCAAGCACTTGGGCCATCCTCCACTGCACTCCCTGGCCACAGCAGAGAGCTGGCCTGGAAGAGGGGCAACCGGGACAGAATCCGGCGCCCCGACGGGGACTAGAACCTGGTGTGCCGGCGCCGCTAGGCGGAGGATTAGCCTAGTGAGCCGCGGCGCCGGCAAGTTACATTGCTTTTCATCCAGACAATTTTCATCCTCAAAATTGTTCCTTGGAAGCATGCACACACACACACACACACAGAAGCTGTATGGTGCTAAATGGGAAAAAATGGGAACCTTTGACATTGCGATTAAGGTAACACTTGATTCACCCATATTCCATATCAGAGTGCCTGGGTTTGAGTCCCAGCGTCACGTTTAATTCCAGATTCGTTCAACTATACACCCCAGGAATCAACAGGTGATGGCTCAAGTGGTTGATTCCCTATCACCCACTTGAGAAATCTACACTGAGATCTGGGCTCCAGGCTTCAGATTGGCCTAGCCCAGCTACTCTGAGCATTTGAGGAATGAATTAGCAGATGAAAGATCTCTCTCTTCTCCTCTCCTTCTCTCTCCCTCTCCTTCTCCTTTTCTCTTTCTCTCTCTCTCTCTCTCTCTCTCCCCCCTTTCAATAAAAATAAATATGTAAAAGTAAAAGGTCTCAAAGGAAATATACCAAGATAAGAAGGTTATTTCCTCTAAATGATTGTGATAGTGGGTTTAGATAATATTTATATTGTTTAAAAATCATCTACAGTCAGCCTATGTTGCTTTTGACATTATTTTACAATAATGTGGGAAACAAATTACAAAAATAAAAATCAATATACTGATCCTTATCATAAAGATGCTCATCTTAAAACATGTTTTCACCAAAGCATAATGTTATAAGCTAGGCTAACCAAGGGTTTATACATGTGTAAACTCCTGTAACAGCAATCAGCAAACGTTTTCCTTGAAGGGCTCAGTGACAATTACTTTAGATGTGATCCATAAGATCTCCATCACAATCATTCAGTTTAGCCACTGTGGCCTGAAGGAAGCTATAGATAGCATGGAAACAAATGAGCACAGCTGTAGCCCAACAAAACTCTATCCAAGGGGCCAATGACGTGGCATAGCTAGTAAAGTTGCCCTTCTGACCCCGCCATCTCATATGGGCACTGGTTCATGTCCTGGATACTTCACTTAAATCTAGCTTCCTGCTAATTACCTGCGAATAGCAGCAGAAGATGGTCTGAGTGATGAGGCATTTGCTACCTACATGGGAGGCCCGAATGAAGCTCCTGGCTTCTGAATTTTGATTGACATACCCCCAGCTGTTGTGGCCATCTGGGAAGCAAACCAGCAGGTGAAAGATCTCTTTCTCTGTATTTCTCACTCTGTGTAACTCTGAGTTTCAAATAAATAATTAACTTAAAAAAATCTTTATATTCAAAATCAACGTGCCAGTTGGATTTGGCCTGTGGTAGTTTGTTGACTCCTGTATAAAATCACGTGTTCCAAATCATACAGTTATAGAATATTAGCACACTAGCAATAAAATCGATCATCTTAACTCCCTTAATATGTGTACATTTTCTATGGAGATATAGAAGCCATACTGCTGAGTGATAATAAGTATGAGCTTACATTTCACAAATACTTTAGTTTGCATTACAAATTATTGAAGCTTTCTAAGCTGTCAGTTACCCCTCTTTAAAAGAGATGGCAAGGAGGCCAGAGCAGTGGCATAGCAGGTAAAGCTGCTACTTGCAAGGCAGACATCCCATATGGGTGCCAGATCAAGTCCCAGAAGCTCCACTTCTGAACCAGCTCTCTCATATGGTCTGGGAAAACAGTAGAAGATGACCCAAGTCCTTGGGCCCCTGCACCCATGTAGGAGACTCAGAAGAAGCTCCTGGCTCCTGGCTTCAGATCTGCCCAGCTCTAGCTGTTGTGATCACTGGGATGTGAACCAGTAGATAGAAGACTTCTCTCTCTCTCTGCCTCTGCCATTCTAAATCTGCCTTTCAAGTAAATAAATAAAAAAAAATATACTGGAAAATTTAAAAAAATAAAAGAGATGAAAAAGCATCCTAGAAAGGTTATTATACAGTTAAGTGACAAATTAAGTTACTTTCTTAACTCAAAATCTGGCATATATAAAATACTCGCTAAATGTTAGCTAGCATTGTTATCTGTGCTCATATGCTAACTGGTGGTAAAATCAAGCATAAACATCAATGTGACTGGAACAGCCTGACACAGCTTTAGCTAGGATTAATCACTAAATTCAGTGCTAGAACAACTATAGTAACTAAAACAGATGGGATCTGCTGTTGAGAAAGAAATAAAAGAAGGAAGAAAGAAATGAAAGGAAGAGAGAAAAGTAGAGAGAAGTGAAATTAAGATGAGAGAGCTAGAAATAGACATAAATAAAAATATAGAAATCGATATACTGAGTGATGGTTTCTCTGATGAAGTGAGATTTGAGCAGAATAATCAGGAGTTACTAACATGAAAAATATTGGGACAGAATCTTCCAGGGAGGAAGAAGAACAAGTACAAATATTAAGATTAGAACAAAGCACAGAAAAGTTGGGGAGACAATCAGGTCATGTAAGTTATTATAAGGGATTTATATTTTAAGTTAATGATAAAGGAAGTTATTGTAATACTTGAAGTCAGAAACATTTTAATCTGATTTATATTTTTAGAGATTGCTCTGGTACCTAAAAGGAGAATGGAGAGTTGGACAGCAAGACCAGACTTACTGTGAACTTAAAATAGATGATTACAATAATGAGATGAGAGATGATGGTGGTTAGAAGTACAGGGAGCAGTGGTGAAGATGAGAAATGGTATGAAAGTAATGTCAACTATGTATTTTACTGCATTCATGAGCTAGAAGAAAAAAGGAATATTAAGGATGTCTCCTAACTTATTTTTCGATATGGAACTGCTTAAGAAGAGAAATTAGAGAAAGGTTAGGGGAAGACGTTAGGAATTCTACTTTAGAGAAGTAAGTTAAAATGCCCATTAGACATTTGTATTAGTTTCCTACAGTGGCAGGAACACATTACCACAAACTGGGTGGTTTCAAAATGGTAGAAATTTATTCTGTTATGGTGCTAGAGACAAGAAATCCAAACTGCATTTTACTGGACCAAATTCAAATTATCAGTAGTGCCACATTCACACTTCCTTTGGAAGCTTAGAGCAGAGTCCACTCCTTGCCAGTTTCAATTTCCAGTAGTGTTATCTGGCTTCATGGTCACGCTGCCTTCTCTTTTTCAGTGTGCCTTCTCTTCTGTCCGTGTGGAAATTTCCTATCTCTTTCTTATAAAGACCTGTCTTACTGCTTGTAGGGTCTACTTGAAATATCCAGGATAATGTCCTCACCTCAAGGTCCTTAATTTAGTCATATATGCAAAAACTCTTATTCCAAATGAGATAACCACAGGATCCAAGGATTAGGACGTGGATTTATTTTTAGGAGAGGAGGGATATTTTAGCCTACCATGACAGCCAGAGGGGGATATTGAACTGGATGGGTGCATCTGCACTCAAAAGAAGAAGCAGTAACTGCACATTTCAGTGGAGGAGGAGTCAGTGCATAAATGCATATAAAGCAGTGACACAGAAATCATTTCTTAGAATGCGAAGGAGACCAGGCCAGAAAACCAGTCCCTGGGACACAGTCGAAGTTGGAAGTTGAGAGAGGGGGAATGTTCTGAAAAAAAAAAAAAAAGAGAGAGAGAGAGAGAGACAGAGAGACAGAGAGACAGAAAAGGGACGTCCTTTCCTGTAGGTTAGAGGGAAAAATAGCAAGATGTGATGCTTCAGAGTCCAAAAGTGGGAACGTTTTTAAGAAGCAAGTCACCAGATGCAGGTGGGCTAATTATGATAGGCTAGAAAATCAGTCATTGCTTTTTCTTAAAGAGGAGTTGGTAAGAGGCTAGGGCACAAAAGCTGAGAAAAAAATGGTGAAGAGAAAACTGAGTTCTATTTTTGACAGTATGGTGCTCTCAATAACCAGAAAGCTTTCTTGTGGAAAAAAAAAAAAAAAACACCTGAAAATATTTGATAGCATATAGCAAACATTCCCTCAACTATGTGAACAGGTCATTAAAAAAAAGCAGTAGAAATCCTGAGACCTCTAAAGGAAAGAGGAGGCTAAAAACAATAAATAGTTACAGAAGTTCTCCTACTTGGAGGTGTTTCTGCTTCTCAGATACAGTTTTTAATATTCACAAGGTCCTGATATTGAGACACACATCCATGTCTGCATTAAAGAGTGATTTAGGAAAATGGTTACTCTTCAGAAAGAAACATAACAATACAACTTCACAATCTTGACCTGGGATCTGGATTTTATTTTTTAATTTTCACTGTAGAATTTTACCTATCACAAGAGTTAGGATTTGAATTTATACTATCTGCTGATAGCAATAAATGCCAAATGTAGAAATTAATAAAAGTGGTCCTAAATCTATAACAACCCAGGATGCTGACAAGATCAAAGAAAATCTCCTCTGGATAATGCAGATTTGCTCTCAAGCCAGAAAACATGGTGTTTCTAACCAAACAAGACCTCACCACACAAGATTACAAACAGGAGCAGAAGCAAATCACCACCACTGAGCTAGGGGAAGGAGAATCAAAGAGAAGAGCTGGACTCCTCAGGCTTTCAGATAGTGAAAGACGATTTCACATTTTACTTTCTTTGATGTTTTAACCATAGTTAATGAAACAGGATTTAAAGGCTTTAAGAAATAAAACACTACATCAAAACTGTGGGAAAATATCCAACACCAACTTTTAAAAAAAGATAGAGTTGAAGAAGTTACCATTTAGAAATTAAATACATAATAATGAAATTTAAAATTCTGTTAAGGAGTAAAAAAGGCTAATAAAACCAGCAAAAGAAAAAACCTGGGGAAGTCATCCCAGATGTAACAAACAATGTGATGAAGACTATTAAAGAGACAAAAGATAGAGCCGGCGCCGTGGCTCAATAGGCTAATCCTCCACCTTGCGGCGCCGGCACACCAGGTTCTAGTCCCGGTTGGGGCGCCGGATTCTGTCCCGGTTGCCCCTCTTCCAGGCCAGCTCTCTGCTATGGCCAGGGAGTGCAGTGGAGGATGGCCCAGGTGCTTGGGCCCTGCACCCCATGGGAGACCAGGAAAAGCACCTGGCTCCTGTCTCCTGCCAGGATCAGCGCGGTGCGCCGGCTGCAGCGGCGGCCATTGGAGGGTGAACCAACGGCAAAAGGAAGACCTTTCTCTCTGTCTCTCTCTCTCACTGTCCACTCTGCCTGTCAAAAAAAAAAAAAAAAAAAAGAGACAAAAGATTGAGACATATATCAGGTATCTCTTGCTCCATAACAAAACACCTCAATAACCATGATTTATTATTTTGTATCCTTCGAATAACTGAAAAATTCTGTTTCTGGTTCTGTCTGGACTCATTCTGAAATATATGCATTTAATGCAAATATTGACCTTAGCTGGGACAGGTGGGAGAGCTGGACCTTTCTTTAACAAGATCTTCAACTTCAAGGAGACTAGATCAGTTCCTTCACATGGTGCTGGGTGTCTTCTAAGAGAGTAAGTTCTAGCAAGTGTGTGCTCCAGCATCACTGTGTCACATTTGCTAATAATCCAAGGGTTCACATGGCGAGGTCCAGAATGGAATATGGAGGAATCAACTCTTGAATACTGAAATGCATGAGGGTAAAAGTTCATAGAATTTAGAACGCCTAATGTATACTTAATCAAAAGCTCCAGAAAGAAAGGGAAAGTTTAAGTATTAAGAGCAATGAGCAGGGACCCAGTGTAGTGGCACAGCAGGTTAAGCTGCCTGTTAGGCAGGAATCCCATATGATTGCCACTTCCTGTCTCAGCTGCTCACTTCCAATTCAGCTCCCTGCTGATGTTCCTGGGAAACTGACAGAAGACAGCCCAAGTCCTTGGGGCACTGCCACCCATATGGGAGACAAGGGTGAAGCTCCTGGCTTCTGGCTTCTGGTTCTGGCTTCAAGCTGGCCCAGCTCTAGTGTTGGTGGCATTTGGGGATGAACCAACAGATGGGAGATCTCTATTTCTTTTTGTCCCTCCCTGTCTCTGTAACTGCCTTTCAAATAAATAAATATATCATAAAAATGACCTATGGGGAGAAACAATATTCTCAGTGGCAGACACTGTCTCAGAATTTACATAGTACAGTCTCCATATAGGGTCAGCACTGTGGTATAGCGGATAAAGCTGCTGCTGCAGCATCCCATATGAGCACCTGTTCGAGACCCGGCTGCTCCACTTCCGGTCCAGCTCTCTGCTATGGCCTGGGAAAGCAGTAGAAGATGGCCCAAGTCCTTGGGCCCCTGCACCCACATGGGAAGACCCAGAAGAAGCTCCTGGCTCCTGGGTTCAGATCAGTGCAGCTCCGGCCTTTGTGGCCATCTGGGGAGTGAACCAACGGATGGAAGACCTCTCTCTCTCTCTCTGCCTCTCCTCTCTCTGTGTAACTGTGACTTTCAAGTAAAATAAATAAATCTTAAAAAAAAACAAACTTCATACTTGGAGTATTTCAACTAATCCAAACCAGACTCTGTACCTGAATCAATAGCATAAAATATCAGAGAAACAAAGTGACTATCTCAAAACAAACAAAGAAGAAAGACATATTCTCCAAAAAAGGAGGGTTATTAACAAGTAGCTGACTTCTCAATTCCAATGATGGAAGTCAACAAATAATAGAGTGCTTTCGAAAGCTGAGTGAAAATAACTGTAAATGTAAAAGTCTATATACCCAGTAAAATATTTTTCAAGAATAAATCTGCTAGAGAAATAATCTCAGAAATTGAAAACTGAAGCTTTTAAGCAAATGGCCATCACTACAGGTAAATATTAAGAATGTACTCAGGAAAATGGAAACAACTTCAGAAAAGAAGTCTGATATGCAGAAATCAATGAGAGGACATTGAGAAACACATATGCATTCAGACTGATATTTAATATATAATGAACTTATTGTAACTAATTTATGATGTAGAAGAATGAATCTAAAACACTGGAGAAAACAATGAAAAGTTGAGGTATGGGATGTTAAAGAATATAGATGTTCTTATTTTATCAGAAGTACAGCAAAAATGTTGATATAACTTAATATTCATAAAGTATGGATATTAATATTTAAGAAATCATCACTACAGGGCCGGAGCCATGGCACAGTAAGTTAATTCTCTGCCTGCGGCTCCAGCATCCCATATGGATGCCAGTTCTAGTCCCAGATGCTCCACTTTCAATCTAGCTCTTTGCTGTGGCCTGGGAAAGCAGTAGAAGATGGCCCAAGCCCCTGCACCCACGTGGGAGACTGGGAAGAAACGCATGGCTCCTGGCATTGGATTGGCTCAGCTCCAGCCATTGTGGCCATTTCAAGAGTGAACCAATGGAAGGAAGACCTTTCTCTCTGTCTCTCCTTCTCACTGTCTGTAACTCTACCTCTCAAAATAAATAAATAAAATCTTTAAAAAAAAAAGAAATCATCACTAGTAAAGTAGAATAAAAACAAACATTAGTTCAAAAGAAAAAAGAATCACATGTAAATGTAAATTACATAATAAATCCAAATGTATCATAATATAAGAATACCTTGATGTTCTAAACTCTTGCTTTAAATGCATTAATAAAGGAAAAGGAAGGAAGGAAAGCAATAAAGTTCCTCCCATAAGAGAGGACTTCAAAAGGTTCATGGAAAGTGAAATTAAAAGATAAACAGTAAAAGAAGTATGCTTTATTTCTCAGCATAAGCTCCATAAGGTTCAAGACACTTTTATAAGTGATGATGCTAATCACTTAGTCATAATGAACTGGGGGTCCTGGGAAGTTTAGCATGTCAACGAAATGTTTCTTATATTATTAGCAAAGGAAAAATGGTTGCCTTATAAAGATTTTTTTAAGATCTGGACACAAAAAGAAGTGAGAAGGTGCCAAATCATGACGGCAACATGGATGCCTAATGTATTCTACGTTTATTCACAGGACAAGGTTAGTAAATTTGATGAAATCAACAGACTGTATGTCTCAATATGCTTGAAAGATGGTGGCGCAGCCATACTAGAAGAAGGAACTAGAAAGACAAGAGATGGGAATTAGGAGTTGGATGTCAGAAACTGATTTTCAGAAATGACAACCTGAGGATGGTAACAAAATCTTTACTAGATCCATGGATCTGCGGCATAGAAAAACATTGTTGTGGAAAAGGGCACAAAATTACTAGGCCACGGTATTAGCTACATTATCACCTGGAAATTGGAATTTCCCAGGATGAGAAAACATACAAAATAGATAAGGTGGCAGTGACCAAGTTTTAATGTATTCGTGATTTATCACATTAAGCCTCTACTTACAGCAATCAGGAGGAAAATATGGTAGTCTGATTTTAAAATTCTGGGTTTTTTAAGGCTTTTTTAATTTTTGCTTGATAAGAAAGGAAGAGAGGAATATGGAACAGTGGCTTAAAGTGCCCTTGCAGCGCTGGCATTCCATACGGGTTCCAGTTCAAGTTCCAACTGCCCCACTTCCAGTCCAGCTCCCCGCTAAAAACTTAGGAAAGCAGCAGAATAGGGTCCAAGTCCCTGAGCCCTTGCCACCCATGTGGGAGACCCAGAAGAAGCTCCAGATTCCTAGATTTGGCCTGGCCCAACCCCAGTATTGCAGCCATCTAGGGAGTGAACCAGCAGATGGAAGATCTCTTTCTTTGTCTCTCCTTCTTTCTGTATAACTCTGCCTTTCAAATATATAATGTTTAAAAAATAGACAAGGAAGAGAAAATATTTCTAAAATTATATGGACATCCAAGAGGCCATAAACTACTACCTGCAAGTCCTAGTACACAAGATTTGTGAGTAAAAGTGAGGAAGGGAAACTTTGCTTGCCCAGTAATGTCAGAGAAGCAATCTCCTCAGGTGACATCTAAACCCAGTGAGAGCTGATGATAAAGGCCACATTCAGAAAAGAGACTGACATGTGTCAGAGGCAGTTCCTGCTGCCTTACTATATTCTACGGAGAGTACAATGCAAGTTGTATGAAAAGACATGGGAAGGTAGAGTGGGACAGGAATCCAGGCATATTAGATGATGTACTCAGCAGCATTGGAAACAATGGAGTTATTGAGAATGATCTGGGGAACATGAGCTTCCAATATTCACTAGGAGTCATGATAGGGGTAGCCCTATCAGCATCTTATGGAAAAAGGGATGATTGCTTTCTGTTAAATGTGTGGGGACTTAGGTCAAGAAGGTACGCATTGCCAACTCAGAATTGAGATTTTTTTCTACCTTCCCCATACCACCTGTCATCTTTCCCCAGTGCATAACTCCACTCGGATTAATTGCCTCTTGTTTGTACTCTGATTCCACTAATTTCTTCAGCATGCTTTTGTTTCCCACATGAAAGTGCAGTGATTTTTTTTAAAACTTGATCTTTCTTTTGATACCTGACAGTGCTAAATGCTGGATGCATTCAATAACTATGACTGATAGGGGCCAGGGCTGTGGCGTAGCAGGTAAAGCCACGGCTTGCAGTGCCAGCATCCCATATGAGCGCCAGTTTGAGCCCCGGCTGCTCCCACTTCTGATCTGGCTCTCTGCTATGTCCTGGGAGGGCAGTGAAGGATGGCCAAGTCCTTGGGCCCTTGCGCCAGGTGGGAGACCCAGAAGAAGCTCTAGGCTTCTGGCTTCTGATCAGCCCTGCTTAGGCTGTGGTGGTCATTTGGGGAGAGGATCAGCAGAAGGAAGATTCTCTCTCTCTCTCTCTCTCTCTCTCTCTCTCTATCTCTGCCTCTGTGTAATTCTGCCTTCTAAATAAATAAATAAATGTTAAAAATAAATAAATAACTAAATAAGACTGATGGAGCTATACATTTCATTTGTCTAGGTTGCAAGTGAGTATTTAGACATTCAAGATATGGTTACAAATTGCAAAATGAAGGAATTTTTTTAATCAGAGACTTTTCCATGTTTAAAGGAAAATCTTAGCTTTTAAAGATTCTGCGTTACAGGGGAGTGCATGCCACACAGACAACAGCGGGGAGACTTGCGACGTCCAGGGCTCCGAGTCCACACATCGGCGCTGGAAGGGGAGGTGAGCTCAATAACCCGAGACATTGGTGGGGAAACGGGGGTCAGAATCTAGAGGGGGGCTGCAAAGTGCAGCAAACTCACTACCAGAAAGAAGGAAAAAAAAAAGCTTCAGGGTTTCTCTTCCCCCTAACCTTGCAAAGGTTACAAGGCTGCAAGGCTTGAAGAATTCCCAAGAGGCAAAGAGCAGGCCTCCTCTCTGGATTTACATATCAAGGGGGGAGAGCTAAGGAACTGAGTCACTACAATTCAGTAGCCTAGGCAACCCAGTGGGAGTCCAGAGGAGCCAAAGACTGGAAGCGAAATACCATCAATTCTGCACAGCCATGCCCTGCGGTGTTACTTACCCCCTAAATAAATAAAATAAATAAATAAATAAAAAGAGAGAGATTTACCACGCATAACCTGAGGGTGTCACCTTTGCACACCCTTAACCAGGAAGAACCAGAGAGAGCTCTCAGGCCACACCCATCTCAAGCCTCCAAGGCTCCTCCAACAGCAGGCAGTCCACTTAACACGGACACAGTATAAAACAAACAAACAAACAAACAAACAAAAAAAAACAACGCACAGTGACGAAAGAAGAATTAACTATGCCGAGTAACAAACACAGAAATAGAGGGAGCAAGATCAACGATGACACTATGATGCCTCCAATAAGCAAAACACCCCAAGCCAAGAGTATGAAGATGATGAGATAGAAGAAATGCAAGATACGGATTTCAAAAAATTTATGATAAGAACATTTAGAAGTTTTCAAAAGCAAATCCTTGAACTACAGAAATCCTTAATGGACAAGATTGAAAATCTCTCTCGTGAAAATGAAATTTTAAGGAAGAGTCAAAATGAAACTCAGAAACTAGTAGAACAGGAAAGTGTTATAGTGAAGAGAAATCAAAATGAAATGAAGAGCTCAATAGATCAAATGACAAACACATTAGAAAGCCTTAAAAACAGAATGGGTGAAGCAGAAGAGAGAATATCGGACTTAGAAGATAGAGCACAGGAAAACATACAGTCAAACCAAAGAAAAGAAGAGGAAATTAGAAATCTAAACAATATTGTTGGGAATCTACAGGATACTATTAAAAAAACCAACATTCGAGTTCTAGGAGTTCTTGAAGGCATGGAGAGAGAGAAAGGATTGGAAGGCCTTTTTAGTGAGATACTAGCAGAGAAGTTTCCAGGTTTGGAGAAGGACAAAGATATCCTAGTACAGGAAGCTCATAGAACCCCCAATAAACATGACCAAAAGAGATCCTCACCACGACACGTGGTAATTAAACTTACCACAGTGAAACATAAAGAAAAGATCCTAAAATGTGCAAGAGAGAAACGTCAGATTACTCTCAGAGGATCTCCAATCAGACTCACAGCAGACTTCTCATCAGAAACACTACAGGCTAGGAGGGAATGGCGAGACATAGCACAGGTGCTAAGAGAGAAAAATTGCCAGCCCAGAATATTATATCCTGCCAAGCTCTCATTTGTGAATGAAGTGGAAATAAAGACTTTTCATAGCAAACAGAAATTGAAAGACTTTGTGGCCACTCATCCGGCCCTGCAAAAGATACTTAAAGATGTGCTACACTCAGAAACACAGAAACACGGCCATCAATATGAAAGAAGGGAAAGGAAGAACACCTACCAGTAAAAGAGCATGGGAAGCTCAAAGCATATACTAGAAAATATTTCCGGGAAAATGGCAGGGCAAAGTCACTACGTATCAATAGTCACATTGAACATTAATGGTCTGAATTCTTCAGTTAAAAGACACCGTTTGGCTGACTGGCTCACAGAACACAACCCAACTATTTGTTGCCTACAAGAAACACATCTCTCTAACAAAGAGGCATGCAGACTGAAAGTGAAAGGTTGGAAAAAGATATTCCATGCCAACAGAAACCAAAAAAAAGCAGGTGTAGCCATATTAATATCAGACAAAATAAACTTTAATACAAAAACTGTTAAGAGAGACAAAGAGGGACACTATATAATGATTAAGGGTTCAATTCAACAGGAAGATGTAACTATTATAAATGTATATGCACCTAATTACAGGGCACCGGTCTATTTAAAAGATATGTTAAGGGACTTAAAGGGAGATTTAGATTCCAATACAATAGTACTGGGGGACTTCAATACTCCACTCTCAGAAATAGACAGATCATCCGGACAGAAGATCAACAAGGAAACAGCAGATTTAATTGACACTATTGCCCAAATGGATCTAACAGATATCTACAGAACTTTCAACCCTACATCTACAGACTTCACATTCTTCTCAGCAGTGCATAGAACCTTCTCTAGGATTGATCACATACTAGGCCATAAAGCAAGTCTCAGCAAACTTAAAAGAATTAGAATCATACCATGCAGCTTCTCAGACCACAGCGGAATGAAGCTGGAAATTAGCAACTCAGGAAACCCCAGAAAGTATGCAAACACATGGAAACTGAACAACATGCTCCTGAATGAACACTGGGTCATTCAAGAAATCAAAAGAGAAATCAAAAACTTTCTGGAAGTAAATGAAGACAACAACACAACATATCAAAACTTATGGGATACAGCAAAAGCAGTATTGAGAGGCAAATTTATAGCAATAGGTGCCTATATCAAGAAATTGGAAAGGTACCAAATAAATGAGCTTTCAGCGCACCTCAAGGACCTAGAAAAACTGCAGCAAACCAAACCCAAATCTAGTAGGAGAAGAGAAATAATTAAAACCAGAGAAGAAATAACAGGATTGAATCCAAAAAAACATTACAAAAAATCAGCCAAGCGAGAAGCTGGTTTTTTGAAAAAATAAACAAAATTGACACCCCATTGGCCCAACTAACTAAAACAAGAAGAGAAAAGACCCAAATCAATAAAATCAGAGATGAAAAAGGAAACGTAACAACAGACACGACAGAAATAAAAAGAATCATCAGAAATTACTACAAGGACTTGTATGCCAGCAAACAGGAAAATCTATCAGAAATGGATAGATTCCTGGACACATGCAATCTACCAAAATTGAACCATGAAGACATAGAAAACCTAAATAGACCCATAACTGAAACAGAAATTGAAACAGTAATAAAGGCCCTCCCAACAAAGAAAAGCCCAGGACCAGATGGATTCACTGCTGAATTCTACCAGACATTTAAAGAAGAACTAATCCCATTTCTTCTCAAACTATTCAGAACAATCGAAAAAGAGGGAATCCTCCCAAATTCTTTCTATGAAGCCAGCATCACCTTAATCCCCAAACCAGAGAAAGATGCAGCACTGAAAGAAAATTACAGACCAATATCCCTGATGAACATAGATGCAAAAATCCTCAATAAAATTCTGGCCAATAGAGTACAACAACACATCAGGAAAATCATCCACCCAGACCAAGTGGGATTCATCCCTGGTATGCAGGGATGGTTCAACATTCGCAAATCAATCAATGTGATTCACCACATTAACAGACTGCAAAAGAAAAACCATATGATTATCTCAATTGATGCAGAGAAAGCATTTGATAAAATTCAACACCCTTTCATGATGAAAACTCTAAGCAAATTGGGTATAGAAGGAACATTCCTCAATATAATCAAAGCAATTTATAAAAAACCCACAGCCAGCATCCTATTGAATGGGGAAAAGTTGGAAGCATTTCCACTGAAATCTGGCACCAGGCAGGGATGCCCACTCTCACCACTGCTATTTAACATAGTTCTGGAAGTTTTAGACAGAGCCATCAGACAAGAAAAAGAAATCAAAGGAATACAAATCAAGAAGGAAGAAGTCAAACTATCCCTCTTTGCAGACGATATGATTCTGTACTTAGAGGATCCAAAGAACTCTACTAAGAGACTATTGGAACTCATAGAGGAGTTTGGCAAAGTGGCAGGATATAAAATTAATGCACAAAAATCAACAGCATTTGTATACACAAGCAATGCCATGACTGAGAAAGAACTGCTAAGATCAATCCCATTCACAATAGCTACAAAAACAATCAAATACCTTGGAATAAACTTAACCAAGGACGTTAAAGATCTCTACGATGAGAATTACAAAATCTTAAAGAAAGAAATAGAAGAGGATACCAAAAAATGGAAAAATCTTCCATGCTCATGGATTGGAAGAATCAACATCATCAAAATGTCCATTCTCCCAAAAGCAATTTATAGATTCAATGCAATCCCAATCAAGATACCAAAGACATTCTTCGCAGATCTAGAAAAAATGATGCTGAAATTCATATGGAGGCACAAGAGACCTCGAATAGCTAAAGCAATCTTGTACAACAAAAACAAAGCTGGAGGCATCACAATATCAGATTTCAGGACATACTACAGGGCAGTTGTAATCAAAACAGCATGGTACTGGTACAGAAACAGATGGATAGACCAATGGAACAGAATTGAAACACCAGAAATCAATCCAAACATCTACAGCCAACTTATATTTGATCAAGGATCTAAAACTAATTCCTGGAGCAAGGACAGTCTATTCAATAAATGGTGCTGGGAAAACTGGATTTCCACGTGCAGAAGCATGAAGCAAGACCCCTACCTTACACCTTACACAAAAATCCACTCAACGTGGATTAAAGACCTAAATCTACGTCCTGACACCATTAAGTTATTAGAGAACATTGGAGAAACCCTTCAAGATATTGGCACAGGCAAAGAATTTCTGGAAAAGATCCGGGAGGCACAGACAGTCAAAGCCAAAATCAACTATTGGGATTGCATCAAATTGAGAAGTTTCTGTACTGCAAAAGAAACAGTCAGGAGAGTGAAGAGACAACCAACAGAATGGGAAAAAATATTTGCAAACTATGCAACAGATAAAGGGTTAATAACCAGAATCTACAAAGAGATCAAGAAACTCCACAAAAACAAAACCAACAACCCACTTAAGAGATGGGCCAAGGACTTCAATAGACATTTTTCAAAAGAGGAAATCCAAATGGCCAACAGGCACATGAAAAAATGTTCAAGGTCACTAGCAATCAGGGAAATGCAAATCAAAAGCACAATGAGGTTTCACCTCACCCCGGTTAGAATGGCTCACATACAGAAATCTACCAACAACAGTTGCTGGCAAGGATGTGGGGAAAAAGGGACACTAACCCACTGTTGGTGGGAATGCAAACTGGTCAAGCCACTATGGAAGTCAGTCTGGAGATTCCTCAGAAACCTGAATATAACCCTACCGTTCGACCCAGCCATCCCACTCCTTGGAATTTACCCAAAGGAGTTTAAATTGACAAACAAAAAAGCGGTCTGCACCCTAATGTTTATTGCAGCACAATTCACAATAGCCAAGACCTGGAACCAACCTAAATGCCCATCAACGGTAGACTGGATAAAGAAATTATGGGATATGTACTTTTTAGAATACTATACCACAGTAAGAAACAACGAAATCCAGTCATTTGCAACAAAATGGAGGAATCTGGAACACATCATGCTGAGTGAAGTAAGCCAGTCCCAAAGGGACACATACCATATGTTCTCCCTGATCGTTGACAACTGACTGAACACCAAAAAGGAAACCTCCTGAAGTGAAATGGACACTATGAGAAATGGTGACTTGATCAGCATAGCCCTGACTGCTAATGGACAACTTAATACATTATCCCTCTTAGTATTTTTTTTTGTCTGTTCTACTTAATATGACTGGTTTAATTCTGTAATTATCACACAGTTATTCTTAAGTGTTGAAAATTAACTGAAATGTGATCCCTGTTAAACATAAGAGTGGGAATAAATGAGGGAAGAGATGTATAATTTGGGGCATGCTTGGGCTGACTTGCCCCAATTGGTAGAGTTGGAAACATACCAGGGGATTCCAGTTCAATCCCATCAAGGTGGCATGTGCCAATGCCATCTCACTATTCCAAGTGATCAATTTCAGTTCACAATTGATCATAATGAAAGGACTAAGAGTCAAAGGGAGCACATAAACAAGTCTAGTACCTGCTAACACTAACCGATAGAATAAATAAAGGGGAGAGTGATCCAACATGGGAAGTGAGACACTCAGCAGACTCATAGAATGGCAGATGTCCTAAATAGCACTCTGGCCTCAGAATCAGCCCTAAAGGCACTCGGATCTGGCTGAAAAGCCCATGAGAGTATTTCAGGCATGGAAAGCCAAGACACTCTGGCAAAAAGATCTCTGTGAGTGAGATCCCAGTGGAAAGAACAGGTCTTCAAAGAGGGAGGTACCTTTCTCTGAAGGGAGGAGAGAACCTCCACTTTGACTATGACCGTGTCTAAACAAGATAAGAGTCGGAGAACTCAAAAGGCTTCCATAGCCTTGGAAACTCATGACTGGTGCATAGGGAGATTACTGATGCCATAAACAGGAGTGTCAATTTGTAAAGTCAACAACAGGAGTCACTGTGCACTTGCTCCTCATGTAGGATCTCTGTCCTTAATGTGCTGTACATTGAGGCTTAATGCTATAACGAGTACTCAAACAGTATATTTCACTTTGTGTTTCTATGGGGGTGCAAACAATTGAAATCTTTACTTAATGTATACTAAACTGATCGTCTGTTAAAAAAAAAAAAGAAGAAGAAGAAGAAATTGTCAATTCCCAACTTGACTCTCACTGGGATTAAACATGACAATAGGTCTGATCTGATTTCATCATCATTTAAAAAAAATCATCTATTATTTTTCACTTTATGTTTCTGTGTGGGAGCAAACTGTTGAAATCCTTACTTAAGGTATACTAAGCTGATCTTCTGTATATAAAGAGAATCGAAAATGAATCTTGATGTGAATGGAAGGGAAGAGGGAGTGGGAAAGGGGAGGGTAGTGGGTGGAAGGGACGGTATGGGGGGGAAGCCATTGTAACCCATGAGTCGTACTTTGGAAATTTATATTCATTAAATAAAAGATAAAAAAAAAAGATTCTGCGTTACTCATTCTTCCTCCCCACTTTGTCACAACTTGAGATTTATGAAAACATAAGTAGTTACCATGGTGATAATTACTGGGCAGAGAGGAACCATTTGAAAATAAGAACAAGAACTGCTACAATAATCAATGGCAAATTTTTATATTAATCTTTTTGCTTTCAATAGTAAAAGTGAAAGTAACATACTGAGGCAACAAAAATATTGGCTTTTGAGAACGTTTCTTTGCTTCAGGGTTGATAATCATCTAGTACTCTACCATTTGTTAATATATTGAAATAAATCCATACTGGTTGGAAAACAGTCATGGGCCCTCTCACTCCCCTAAGACTGCACCATGGCTCCAGCTATCCACAGCTCCCAATACCTTCTACAACTCCTCATAACCCAGCAATTAAAGATTTGTCAAGCAGGGTCCTGCACAATGGGTATAGTTGGTGACTATACCAGCTACTAAATAAAGGGAATATCACTCCTAATTATATGCATAAAATGTTGCAAACTAGCATTCTTCAGACGTGGCTTGTGAGGTCCTTCCAGGGTTTTCCATTCTCTTAAAATTAGAAGACAACATTTAAAAGTTTAGTGACTTAATGTCATAATCTAAATTTTTATCTTTTGACAAACTGGAGATACTGACCACACTGAGTTTGCGTTATAAAACACATCAGTAAAGTGGAGCAGCAGTTAGTTTCCTTGGATTCTGCACTGTGCAATCTGTTCACCAGGCTGCCCCACTCCTTGCTGTTCACCCCCAAGGCTACAGCTTTTAGTGTTACTAACTGTACCCTTGTGTGTTTAACTTTCTGTGCCCTGTACCATAACAAGTTCAAATCAAATTTCTAGGAACTGTGTTTGGCTCTAGATTAAGGGGTCATTTGTTATGAACGTAGCTTAATGTGGAGCCATACCTACCTTGCCTCTTTGGTGTTCTGTATGCCTTTTTCCTTCTGGAAGACAAACCACCTGGACTTCAAGTTCAAAATGGCATATCACTAGGACCGGTGTTGTGGTGTACTGGGTTAATCCTCCAGCTGCAGCACTGGCACCCCATAGCAGGGCCAGTTCATGTCCTAGTTGCTCTACTTCTATTCCAGTTCCCTGCAAGTGGCCTGTAAACAGCAGTGGAAGATGGCCCAAGTACTTGGGCCCCTGCCCGCCTTGTGGGAGACCAAGAAGTCCCTCGCTTTTGCCTGGCCCAACTCTGGCCATTGTCGCCATTTGGGGAGTGAACCATCAGATCGAAGATCTCTCTCTCTCTCTTTTTCTCTGTCTTTCCCTCTCTCTCTCTGTAACTCTGACTTTCACATAAATAAATGTCTTTAATAAATAAATAAATGCAATTTTTTATTATTTGACAGGTAGAGTTTTATACAGTGAGAGAGAGTGAGACAGAGAGAAAGGTATTCCTTCCATTGGTTCACTCCCCAAATGGCCTCCACGGCCGGCACTGCACCAATCCAAAGCCAGGAGCCAGGTGCCTCTTCCTGGTCTCCCATGCGGGTGCAGGGGCCCAAGCACCTGGGCCATCCTCCACTGCCCTCCCGGGCCACAGCAGAGAGCTGGACTGGAAGAGGAGCAACCGGGACTAGAACCCGGTGCCCATATGGGATGCCAGTGCCAAAGGCGGAGGATTAACCAAGTGAGCCACTGCGCCGGTCCCAGATGCAATTTTTAAAAATGGCATGCCCTGACTTCACAGACAAGAACATCTTGTCAATGGTGCCCATGCTCTCAAATATTCACAAGGAATAGTCTAGAACTGGGGAGCAACATCAGCACTAGTATTGATGTTAGCTACCAAAATAAGAAAGAAATTGTGACTTCTTTCACATAAGATTGCATCATAAATGAAAGATTGTATCTTCTACAGGAAAACTGCTGCTGCCAATTATGCTACTATTTCTGGGAAGAGAGTGATACAGGAGAGACAGGCTTAGGCTTTCTACCTACTCAGCTGCTATTTCCTCCTTTAACTGTGACTTCCACCTGACCATTTGCGAATTCACAGCTATTCAAAAATGACAAACAAGAGGGAATGTTCTAACACCACATTTAATCAAAATCCTCAACTCAGTTTTTTACTGTTGCATAATACATCCCCCCAAGCATAGTCACTTAAAATAACTGTTGCCAGTTTGCTCATGCTTTTTTGGTTCAACCATTTTTCAGGGTCATTCATTCTGCTGTAGTCACTTGGAAGGATAGCATGGTTTCTGTCTCATCTCTGGCAATTTGTGTGGGATACAGGCAGGGTAGCTGTGCTCATCTCTGCATGGCTGACCCCTCCTCTTGGTGTAGTGTCTTAAAGAGTGACTGTAAGAGTTCCAGAAATATTGTGGTGCACCCTGTACCACATTCTACCATGCAAATCCAATAACAGGGAAGTCTGAACTCAAGGGGTAGAGAAATAAACCTTTATGAAAGAAACTGCAACATTACGGAAATATGTACATAATCCAAAAAGAGATGAAAATTTTTTAGTAAATTTAACCTTTTTATAAAAAAATTCATTTATTTACCTGAAAGGCAAGTAAGAGAGGGAGAGAGAGAGTCATACTGAGAGAGAGAGAGAGAACACTTCCATCTGCTATTTCACTCTCCAAACGATCACAACAGCCAAGGCCAAAACCAGCAGTTAGAACTCCATCTGTGTCTCCCACAAAGATGGTAGGACTCAAGTGCTTAAGCCATCATCCAAGGCTTCCCAGGTTCATTAACTGGAAGTAGATGGGTGGGACTTGACCCGGCACTCTGCCAATATGGGAGGTGAGTATTTCAAATGGTTGCTTAACCTGCAATGCCACAATGCCTAACCCTGAATTTTGAAAGATCAAAATTCTTAAAATGTAAAATATGAAAAGATAAAAATACCAACAACATAAATTTGAAAATAAATCTAAAAATTATCTAAGGAATGGACATTTGGCCTAGCAATTAAGATGATATGGGATGCAGTAAAAATGCCTGAATCCCATATCACAGTGCGTTTGGGTCCTGACTCTGAAACCCAATTCTAGCTTCTTGGTAATGCATAACCCAGCAGGCAGTAGGCGATGACTCAACAGTTGGATCTGTGCCCCTCCATAGGAAGCCTGGATTGAGTTTCCAGCTTCTGGCTTCACCCTGGCCCAACCCCAGGCTTTGAAGGCATTTAGAGAGTGAACCAGCAGGAGGGAGCTGTCTCTCCCCATTTGTCTGTCTCTCTTTCTCTCTCTGTCTTTACCTCTTAAATAAAAAAAAAAGCCTTTAAAGGACATTTATTTACATTTTAAAAATATTTATTTAGGGAACATACAATGTAATAACAGGATACATCAGAGGCTACTCTACACAATAAAATAGGCAGCACTAACTTTAACATTTTTGTAGATATATACACCCAGGTATACTAATGACAGACATGCAGGTATAATAGTTATGAGCAGTCAAACTATAGTCATAAAAGACAAAATGTTGTTTAAAAAGTCACTATGTTTAGCAATTCTGTGCACTCAGGCTTATTATAACTTAGTCATCTTAAGTACCACAACAGACAACCTAAGTCTTAATGGGACTGATCAAAAGTCATGATGGTCACATTACATATGCAGTCATTCATATGAACAGATATTCAGTATCTTTAGAAATTTTATCTTTCACAAGTGCAGGTTTATAAGAACTCTCCTCTTCATTTGCTGAGGAAAGTATACCAGTTTCATATGCACGCACACTGCTTACACACAAAGTCAACTTTAATAATGCATTTCCATAGAGGCCAACTTCTCAAACCTGCATAAAATAAATTAGAACTCTCTAAAAATATTAACACAGTTTTTACCTCCAGCATTGGAAATGATATGAAAATAAAATACATAACACAATTAGTTGTAAAAATAATGATGGCAATTTAAAGTAATGGGAAACATTTTTTAGAAAAAAAGCTTAAAATGAAAAGAAAACTCAGCGTATGAAAAACTATATAACAAGAATAGATTATGGACAACTAAGTAGAGGCAGTCCATGATTGATGGCTGACTTGCACCACTAACCATATTTTTTCAAGTCTTGAAATTAAAAATTGCTTTTAATTAATAACTGCTGTTGATGTCTCTAGTACCTGAGTCCCTGATACTTAGATGGGAGACCTGAGTTGAGTTTCTGGTTCCTGCTTTGCCCCTGGCCCAACCCTCACTGTAACAGGCATTTGGGAGGTGGAGGGGAGAACCAGCAAATGGAGTACTCTCTCAATCACTCTCTCTGCTTTTCAATAAAAAATTTTAGAGTGATTCAATGGACTTGCAAACAAGCAAAAACACATTAATCTCTTTCTCAAAATTCAGTTTTCCATACCTCTTGCATAACATTTTTTCCCAACATGAATTGCAATTTGGGGGAGTTCAACTTTCAGGACTTCAACATTCAGGATTTTAATCTTCAGGATTGTAATTTTTCAACTTCCAAGATTTTGCTCTTTCAAGATTTTAACATTCAGGATTGTGGGGATTTCATTCAGCACTGAAGAGGAATTGTTATTATCCTTTGAGCAAATGATTTGCTGTGTTCCTGAAGCTAGAACTGGCAAAGGAACCAGTCCTCCTAATAACAGAAGAGATGGATTGTGGCAGAGAATATCTGAAATGTAATGAACTCATGAACAGATGTCAGCAATATGTGGAGAGATGGAGAATGCAAAGATAATGGAGACTGAAAAGTAGTTCTGCTTTGGAACTCATTGATGAAGTTCTGAAGCTACAAGGAGAAATGAGGGAGTAGGAAGAATATGGGAGCTGGAGAGCCTGGGAGGGAAAGTCCACTGACAGGACTTATTCCTCAAAAGGTCCTCTGCAAGCTGCCATAGCCTGGCTGACAGCACTCCCACACTTACTCTGTCCTCAAAGCCTGGGCTGCATTCTCTGATTCATCGGATCTCCATATCTCAGACCTGATTTCTATTATGTCATCCAAACTCCTTCAGATTTCCCTTTGTGAAACATCTTTCACAGCATACCTGCTGGCTTTTTTTAAAAATATTTTTATATCTTTTGATTAGGTATGCTCATTCTAAACATGTAAAAAGCACAAAAGCTACTCAGACAGAAAACCATGGATTTGCCTCCAAGGAGTTGGTAAAGCTTGAACTTGAGCACAGGCTGACCATGGAGCTGATGTCAGCCCACAGTGGAGTTGCTCTATACAATTGGGCTCCTTGTCTGCTCTGCCCACAGAAAGGTTAAGGACTGTTTTGCTCTAGCCAGCAGAATAGTACATTGACATTGATTAGTAAGTGAGAAGCATAGACCCACTTACTTCTTGGCTAAAAGAATAAAGAATCCGGGGACAGACTTGAAATGATCAATATTGTCACTGCCACAAGAAACAGGAAGTAACAGACACCAAGCATGTTGCTCTAAGACACACAGTGATGGTGTATTCATCTTGGCAACACTTGCACAACCCGCTATGCTGATAAAGACAGTGAAAGTGGAATCAGGAATTGAAAACGGAATGTAATCTGCATCTTTCAGAGACCCAGGAGTCATTAAGGAAGCTGGAAGAGGAAGGGTCTTTGGGAGCTGAGCAGTGAACACCTATGAAGGAAAGAAGTTCCTCTGGCTCCGTGCCCTGGGTCTGGCCTCATTACTTGAAGGGAGCTTTGAAGGAATGGCCTTTTCCATGTGTGCTTCATCTTCTCAATTGGGAAAAGGGACATGGGAAAGAAACATGTTTGTTGAGTTTCAAAAACTCCAGCACACTGTCTTTGGATGTTGTGTGCAGATGCTATGCGGGCTATGTCTAGGTGTGCATAGTGCTGTGCAGCATTTGCAAAAGCATGTACATTAGCCAGAAAACATTTAAAGCAGCATCTTCCACACTGTGTACCAGCAAATGCCCATTGGGTTTAGAACACGGGTGCTGCCCCCTGGATTGTGCCCAAGTGCCTCTCAACAGGCAGACTTATCTGAAGATGGTCATTCCAGCCCCTTGTTACCTTGCTAAATATCTGGTAACTCCTTTCCATTAAAACCACATCATCCTTCTTAACAGATCATTTGCACATTTCTGACCACTTGGAGATGCTCCGTACTTAAAGATATTTGTACCCCAAAAGACAAATTTTCCTCATTTCCTGGAAAAAAGAAAAAACAATTGGAGCAGTTTCTGATGCTACCTAATTTAATCACCTGCCTAAGACACCCAGACCAGCAAGAAGTAGATGGGCCTTTCTACTCACTGATGAATGGAATTCTCCCCTGGCCACTATGCCCATGCTTGCCTGGACTTTGTCATTTTTAAACGAGAATATTTTCACCAATATAACTAATTCTCAAGGCTTAAATTTCAGTTTATTTTGTCACAAGAGAATCCCCTTTTATTTCCTCTCTTTCCTTGAATTTCATAATCAGACCATTCTGAACACGAGTCCCCCAGGAGCACTTAGGTGAGGTTAATGGATTAGGCAAAGAAAAGTGGGAAGGTTTTCCCTGTAGGTTGCATGAAATTCTTAGAATTCAACCACAAAAGATTACTTACCTGAAAGTCTCAAGTCCCTCCATATTAAGATGGGAAAGGCAAAGATACTGAGGACAGAGGTGGCTTCTTATACAGGATTCACAAAAATACCTAGTTGAACACCTTACAATGGCCAGGTCATGTGTCTTTGTAAATCATCAAATATGTGTGTACATATGTGAGTGCATGTATGAATGTGTACATGATTGTATATATTTGAATGTGTGTATATGTGTGTGCATATGTGTAGTCATGCATGTTCACATGTGTTCAGGTATGTGCATGTATGTGTGTATGTGAAAGTACAAAGGGAATAAGAACAAGAAAGGAGGGCTAAGTGTCAGAGTTTCACTTTAAAGACAAAAGTGTACCTTCCGTGTTTTTAACAATCACACCAAGACCAGGGAGTGCAAGAATATGGCTCCCAGGGTCCTCCCTGCGATAGTAAGGAGGCCCAAGACAACGTGAGGTAGGTCCCAGAAACAAGTCCATTACATTCATGAACTCTGATCGAGTGTCTTCATATGGAATGTAAATTACACCTCTGTTTGTTCCATGTTTCAGTGTTTCAGGACCCTGCATTGCAACACGCATGCAGTTCACAGTTTCTCAAACAAAATATAGCTTGAGTGAGGGTAGGAGTAAGAAAGCCAGCCCCTTCCTGACTGTCACACTTCTCATTCACAAGCCTGCATCTGGAGGAGGTGACAGAGTTGAACACATTCCTGATGAGTCACTCACAGTTTGGAGCATCGCAGAGTAGACTCATTTAGAACCACATCACTGAAGTCACAAGGGATCAAGATGGGCGCAGTCACCTGTAGACAGACAAGACAGCCATGGTGAGACAGCAGTCATCAGCCTCGGTTCATTCCATCTGCAGAGGCTGCTGAGATGCATCGAAGCAAGGCTGGGTGTCTGTGAGGGCAGAGACAAGAGTACCTACAGGGGAACTGCTCTGTGCAGGTCATTAATCCGTATCAATACCTGCCACTCAACTCTACCCGACGATGTCTACACTATTTGCCAAAATACATATATATTATTTCCTCTGACATCTTCAACTCATGCATCATACTTGCAAAGACTGAAACATCTAGAAAGCAGAAAAATGAAGTTTGCTGAACCCTAAAGAGGAAAAGCACCTATTTGTCTCTATAACTTCAGAGCAATACCCCCCAGCCCAAGCACCTTCTCACTGTTCTCAACAAAATAATCTCCTTTCTGGAAGGGTAGCCAGGAATTAATGTCAACACTTAATCTGCACTTGACATGAGGGATGTAGTGTAAAGATCTATTTTGGGAACTAAGATTCCCAGGACACATTTAGAACAAGGCTTGCTGTTTACAGAGCACAATTTCCAAATGGGCTTCTGCTTTTTCTGGGAATGTGAGACTGAGCACATGCCTGGGTTCCTTCTGTGACTGTTTTATTAAGAGGAAAGTTGGTTGCTTGAGACTGTCAGCAATGTTACAGCATCAGTCAGGAAATGTTTATCGATTGTACACTATTTTAGATGTAGTGGAAATGTTGAATTTGTGTCCAAGATTCCCTTAGACTGAGTAAAAACAGATCATTTGAAACGGGAACGGTCTGGAAAAATACTGGTGACATATTTGCACATCCACACTGTGTACTCAAAGACTATCAACATCTGCTGAGATATACAAAAGGGTAAAGGCAAAAAATAGGGCAAAATATATGCAATACCACTGCCACTCAAATAAACATTTGCTTTAACAAGTATATGATTTGGGGTCGGCACCATGATATAGTGGGTTAAGCTGCCATTGGCAGTGCCTGCACCCTATATAGGGACCAGTTTGAATCCTGGCTGCTCCACTTTAAATCCAGTCCCAGGCATATGTGTCTGGGAAAGCAGCAGAGGGTGACCCAAATGCCCAGGAGACCTGGAAGAAGTTCCTGGCTCCTGGCTTCTACCTAGCCCAGCCCCAAGAGTTACAGTCATTTGGGGAATGAACCAGTTATTTTCATTCATTCTCTGTCTCTCTCTGTGTCTCTCCCCACCCCCTCTGTCTCTCTCTCCCTCTTTTTTGAAATTCTGACTTTCAAAATAAATAAATATTTTTTAAAAGTATATAATATTGAGGTGAATATTTGGCACTTCTTAGGATGGATGATTGCATACCATATCAGAGTTTCTGGGTTTGTCTTACCTCCATTTCTGATTCCATATTCATGGTAATGAATACCCTGGGAGTCAACAGATGATGGGTCAAGTTGTTGGGTTCCTGACACCATGTTGGGGAACTGGATTAAGTTACAGGTTCATGGTTTGGTCCTGGCCCAGCCCCAGTTCTCTCTCTCTCTCTCTCTCTCTCTCTCCCATTTTCAATTAAAATGAAAACAAATAAAAAACAATTTTAAAAATATGATATGAAATAAGCATTACACTAAAAGTCAGGACTGGAACTACTTTCATTATGGCCATAACATTGCGTAATTTGGGCCAATTCCTCTATGACTCTGAGTTTTAATTTCCTCGTGTGTAAAGCCAGGCAGCTGGAACAGGATGATGCATTAAGTGTACTCCGGTATTGAAATTCTGATTTTGTGATTATACCCGAGTCACTTCCATTAACACTGAATTTGTTTTTAGCAGAAAACAGATATTAAGCATCAAAATAGCAAAACACACATTTTGCCTTTCATAATTAATATACATTTCCAAACTAAAATTTGCAGTACACCAAATTATATTACATAATTATCATGAAACATCTGGTATTATCCACAAGTGCTACATTTTGAGAGTAGGTGTCTATAAGTAATTAAAATTCTGAATATTGAATTCTTTACAAAGTACACTCATCAATCACTAATGATTATTCATTTTTATTTTGCTTTGATTAACTCATCTCATTTCTTATTATAATAATTAGTTCTAATTCCCTCATTTTTCCCTGGTTAAATAGTCATCAATGAACATTTGGGGAAAACATTAAAGGAATTGATATTTTTTTTTTTTTTTACTTTTGAAAGATTGATTGTATTAGATTGTTACACAAAATATCCATCACATGAAAGACAAGAAGGCTTCCAAGATAAACACCAATAGCTGAAAAAAATGGGACAGTCAGGAACTGGTATTTTTTTAAGATTCATATTACTTATTTGAAAAAAAAAAAGTTACAGAGGGAGGCAGAGTGAGGTCTTTGATCCGCTGGTTCACTCCCCAGATGGCTGCAACGGCTGGAGCTCCACTGATCCGAAGCCAGGAGTCAACTAGGAGCTTCTTCTAGGTCTCCCACGAAAGTGCAGGGACCTAAGGACTTGAGCCATCCTCTACTGCTAACTACCTCCAACTTCGTTCAGCTGTGCAGAATAACTTCCCTTTTGAATAAAAAAAAAAAAAAAAAAAAAAAAAAGAAAGAGAGAGAGAGAGAGAGGTTTACCACGCCTAACCTGGGAGTGTCACCTTTGGCACACCAAACAGAGCTCTCAGGCCACACCCATCTCAAGCCCTAAGGCTCCATCAAAAACAGATAGTCCACTTAATCTAGAGCCATAGTATAACAAGAAAAAGCACCACAGTGAAGAAACCAAATATCTCCAATATGCCAAATAACAAACGCAAAAACCAAGGTAATAAAAACAAGGAAGTCACCATGACGCCCTCAAATGAAAAAGACACCCCAATTCAAGATTATGAAGATGATGACATAGAAGAAATGCAAGAAGCAGATCTCAAAAAATTGATAAGAACATTAAGAAGTTCTCAAAAACAAATTCTTGAACTACAGAAATCCTTAATGGACAAGATAGAAAATCTCTCTCGTGAAAATGAAATATTAAGGAGGAATCAAAATGAAACGAAACAACTAGTACAACAGGAAACTGGGATAGTGACTGAAGTGAAGAATTCAATAGATCAAATGAAAAACACAATAGAGAGCCTTACAAACAGAATGGGTGAAGCAGAAGAGAGAATATCAGACTTAGAAGACAGAGAACAGGAAAGGATACAGTCAGACCAAAGAAAAGAAGAGGAAATTAGGATTCTAAAACATATTGTCGGGAATCTTCAGGATACTATTAAAAAACCCAACATTCGGGTTCTAGGAGTTCCTGAAGGCATGGAGAGAGAGAAAGGATTAGAAGGCCTTTTTTTTTTTTTTTTCAGTTTTGTTTCTTTTTTTTTTTTCTTTTTTTTTTTTAACTTTTATTTAATGCATATAAATTTCCAAAGTAAGACTTATGGATTACAATGGCTTCCCCCCCATACCGTCCCTCCCACCCACAACCCTCCCCTTTCCCACTCCCTCTCCCCCTCCATTCACATCAAGATTCATTTTCGATTATCTTAATATACAGAAGATCAGCTTAGTATACACTAAGTATGGATTTCAACAGTTTGCTCCCACACAGAAACATAAAGTGAAAAATAATAGATGATTTTTTTAAATGATGATGAAATCAGAGCAGACCTATTGTCATGTTTAATCCCAGTGAGAGTCAAGTTGGGAATTGATAATTTCTTTTTTTTTTTTTTTTTTTTTTTTTTTTTTACAGAGGATCAGTTTAGTATGCATTAAGTAAGGATTTCAACAGTTTGCACCCCCATAGAAACACAAAGTGAAATATATTGTTTGAGTACTCGTTATAGCATTAAATCTCAATGTACAGCACATTAAGGATAGAGATCCTACATGAGGAGTAAGTGCACAGTGACTCCTGTTGTTGACTTTACCAATTGACACTCCTGTCTATGGCATCAGTAATCTCCCTATGCTCCAGTCATGAGTTTCCAAGGCTATGGAAGCCCTCTGAGTTCTCCGACTCTTATCTTGTTTAGACAAGGTCATAGTCAAAGTGGAGGTTCTCTCCTCCCTTCAGAGAAAGGTACCTCCAGTGAGATATTAGCAGAAAATTTCCCAGGTTTGGAGAAGGACAGAGAAATCCTAGTACAGGAAGCTCACAGAACCCCTAATAAACACGACCAAAAGAGATCCTCACCACGACACATTGTAATTAAACTCTCCACATTGAAACATAAAGAAAAGATCCTAAAATGTGCAAGAGAGAAACGTCAGATTACTCTCAGAGGATCTCCAATCAGACTCACAGCTGACTTCTCATCAGAAACCCTACAAGCTAGGAGGGAATGGCGAGATACAGCCCAGGTACTAAGAGAGAACAACTGCCAGCCCAGAATATTATATCCTGCAAAGCTATCATTTGTGAATGAAGGTGAAATAAAGACTTTTCATAGCAAACAGAAATTGAAAGAATTTGTTGCCACTCGTCCAGCCCTGCAAAAGATGCTTAAAGATGTGTTACACACAGAAATAAAGAAACACGGTCATCAATATGAAAGAAGGTAAAGGAAGGAAACCAAGGAAGGAAAGCTCACAGCAAAAGATCACAGGGAATTCAAAGCATATATTAGAACTTATCTTTGGCAAATGGCAGGGCAAAGTTACCACTTATCATTAGTCACATTGAACGTGAATGGCCTGAACTGTCCAGTTAAAAGACACCGATTGGCTGATTGGGTTAAGGAACAAAACCCATCTATTTGCTGCTTACAAGAAACTCATCTTTCCAACAAAGATCCATACAGACTGAAAGTGAAAGGCTGGAAAAAGATATACCATGCCAACAGAAATGAAAAAAGAGCAGGCGTAGCCATCTTAATTTCAGACAACATAAACTTTACCACAAAAACCGTTAAGAGAGACAAAGAGGGACACTACATAATGATTAAGGGATCAATTCAACAGGAAGATATAACAATTATCAATGTATATGCACCTAACTACAGGGCACCGGTTTATCTAAAAGACTTGTTAACGGACTTAAAGGGAGACTTAGACCCCAATACAATAGTACTGGGGGACTTCAATACTCCACTCTCAGAAATAGACAGATCAATAGGACAGAAGATCAACAAGGATACAGTAGATTTAAACGACACTATAGCCCAAATGGATCTAACAGATATATACAGAACTTTCAATCCTACAGCTAAAGACTTTACATTCTTCTCAGCAGTACATGGAACCTTCTCTAGGACTGACCACATACTAGGCCATAAAGCAAGTCTCAGCAAATTCAAAAGAATTAGAATCATACCATGCAGCTTCTCAGACCATAAAGGAATGAAGTTGGAAATTAGCAACTCAGGAATCCCTAGAGCATACGCAAACACATGGAGATTGAACAACATGCTCCTGAATGAACAATGGGTCATAGAAGAAATCAAAAGAGAAATCAAAAACTTTCTGGAAGTAAATGAGGATAACAGCACAACATACCAAAACTTATGGGATGCAGCAAAAGCAGTGTTAAGAGGAAAGTTTATATCAATAGGTGCCTACATCAAGAAATTGGAAAGGCACCAAATAGATGAGCTTTCAATTCACCTCAATGATCTAGAAAACCTACAGCAAACCAGACCCAAATCTAGTAGGAGAAGAGAAATAATTAAAATCAGAGAAGAAATCAACAGGATTGAATCAAGAAAAGCATTACAAAAAATCAGCCAAACGAGGAGCTGGTTTTTTGAAAAAATAAACAAAATTGACACCCCATTGGCCCAACTAACTAAAAAAAACAATGCTTTCTTATAACAAATTACAGAGTAACAGTGATCAGAACTTCTTTAGTAAGGACAGTCTCTAGTTCTGTTTTAAGTTTTTCTCTCTGTCCTTTATGGAAATGGAAAAAAAAAAAACAACAACAACAAAAAAAAACAAAACAAACAAAAAAAAAAGCAGATGATCACAGTCCAGAAAGTAATTATTAACTGAATTCAGCATTTTCTTATATTATCAAAAATACCAGTTCCTGGGACCGACACTGTGGCAAAGCGGGTTAAAGCCCTGGCCTGAAGCACTGGCATCCCGTATGGGCACTGGTTTTAGTCCCGCTGCTCCTCTTCCAATCCAGCTCTCTGCTATGGTCTGGGAAAGCAGTAGAGGATGGCTCAAGTCCTTAGGTCCCTGCACTTTCGTGGGAGACCTGGAAGAAGCTCCTAGTTGACTCCTGGCTTCGGATCAGTGGAGCTCCAGCCGTTGCAGCCATCTGGGGAGTGAACCAGAGGATCAAAGACCTCACTCTGCCTCCCTCTGTAACTTTTTTTTTTCAAATAAGTAATATGAATCTTAAAAGCTCCACCCCCATCCTAATGGGATTCACTGTTCCTGCTTCCCTGACAACCCTCCAGCAACTTTTAAAAGGTTACCTGTTCCTGAACACATGCCTCTCTCGCTCTCTCTTCTCTGCGTTCTCTGCTCTCCTCCCCTCTCCCCCTCTAGCCTCTCTTCTCTCTGCTCTTTCTCTTCTCTCCTAGCTAGCTCCTCTCCTCTCTGTCTCTCTTTCTTACACTCTCCTTCTCTCTCTTTTTCCCTCTTTGCCCCTTCCCTCTGGTGTGCTGGGTTTTCCACAACAAACCCTTTCCCTTACTCCGGTGTTTCATGTGTTTTGTGACGGCCTAACAGATATGCCCCCAAGGAAGTCTGGAGAAGACTTATCTCTAATTTGGCGTTGCCAAAGTTCCGAGCACATTTTGGTCCCTTCTTTGGTGATCCTTAAACACAAAAGGAATGGCTGTACTGTAAGCCATGATCTGATGTCATTGTGGGTGGAGGGTGGAAGGATGAACCAAAATAAGACTTTATAAGAATTGAACAAAAAGTACTATTAGTGATGATTATATTTTACTAAACGTCACATGTTCTCCCATATAATCTTACAACAAACCTAAAACAACTAGAACAACTAGAAACTGGATGAATAAGAATTTGAATTCAGATAAATTTCTTCATGTATAAAAGTATTAAGGGAAGGAGAAATTATGGACAAAATTTTTCAAATAAACAATACCTGCTTTGAAGTTTCTATCTGCATGTTTGAAGACATTCACTAATCTGACTCTATTAATTCAGGATCACAACTATTAGAATTTCATATTAATAAAAAAGTGAGTTTGCCAATAAATGATGTCAGCCATCTAGGAAAAACAGTTGGATCCTAAGCTTTTATATTCAAATTATTCAATGATTTTACTATAAACAAAAATGAATGAAATCCTGAAGTAAATAAAGAAATACAAGAAAAACATTTCATAACCTCAGAGCAGGGAAGGCATTGTTAAGAATGATACAGGGGAGGAGGGGAGTGGCTGGTGCTGTGGCGTAGCAGGTAAAGCTGCCGCCTGCAGTGCCAACATCCCATATGGGCACCAGTTCGAGTCCTAGCTGCTCCACTTCTGATCCAGCTCTCTGCTGTGGCCTGGGAAAGCAGTAGAAGATGACCCAAGTCCTTGGGCCCCTGCACTCTAGTGGGAGACTCAGAAGAAGCTCCTGGATCCTGGCTTTGGATTGACACAAATCCGGCCGTTGCAGCCATCTGGAGCGTGAATCAGCTGATGGAAGACTTCTCTCTCCCTCTCTCTCTCACTCTCTGTTTCTCTGTCTCTGCCTCTGACTATCTGTAACTCTGCCTTTCAAATAACAAATAAATAAATCTTAAAAAAACAAAGAATGTTACAAGGGGCCAGCCTCGTGGTATAGCCTATAATGCCAACATCCCATGTTGGCTCTGGTTTGAGGCTCTGCTGCTCTACTTCTGATGCGACTTATGTGCCTACACTCACATGGGAGACCTGGAGGAAGCTCCTGGCTCCTGGCTTTGGCCTGGCTCAGCTTGGCCATTATGGCCATTTGGGGAGTGAACCAACAGATAAAGGATCTCTCTCTCTCTGTCTCTCCCTCTTTCTCTGTAACTCTGCCTTTCAAATCAATCAATCAAAAAATCCTGAACTTTAAAATCAATCAATTGATCAATCAAAACACCCTTAACTTTAAAAAAAAATCACAAAACTTAATAGAAAAGTTTGGTAGACTATTCTAAAAATAAATTTAACATGGCAAAACCAGTCTAAGCAATATGAAAAAATACAAGAACCTAGATATTTTCTACTTATCATGATCAAAATTTTTCTAAGATATAATAATGTCCATAATTAATATGGACATTATTATATCTTAGAAATAATTATAATATGGACATCCCAGCAGAAAAATGAGAGTAGATATGAAGAGACAGTTCATATTATAAAAACAAAAAGGCCTGAAACAGAAAAATGATATTTAATATTATTCATAATAAGACAAAATTTTAAATTCATAAAGATACCAAGTTTTTGTTTTATATTGGCAAAGATTTAAAGGGTTTTTTAAAAAAATTATTAATACATCATGAAGAAAACAGTGTAGAGAAATAGACCTTAGTGAAGGGATCTAATTTTCATATAGGGCAACGTGGCAATATCTAGCTCTATTTTAAATGCACATACACTTGCACTCAGCGATTTCACCTCCAGGAATTCATCATTCTGATATAATCCCTTATGCGTGAAATTTTACATGTACAATGTTACTAATTTGTGAATAGTCATGTTTGTTACATTTTGTGATTAGAGAAGTTTGGAAGCACCTTAATTGTCTGTCAGTGAGGGACCAGTTGGCTAAGTTATGGTTCATGTAGTGTGCATTTTGTCATCTTTTGGATTTTGTTTTTGACAGGCAGAGTTAGACAGTGAGAGAGAGACAGAGAGAAAGGTCTTCCTTCCGTTGGTTCATCCCCCCAAATGGCCGCTGTGGCCAGTGCTGCACCAATCCGAAGCCAGGAGCCAGTTGCTTCCTCCTGGTCTCCCATGTGGGTGCAGGGCCCAAGCACTTGGGCCATCCTCCACTGCTTTCCCAGGTCACAGCAGAGAGCTGAACTGGAAGAGGAGCAACCGGGACAGAATCTGACGCCCCAATTGGGACTAGATCCCAGGGTACTGGCGCCGCAGGTGGAGGATTAGCCAAGTGAGCCACGGCATGGGCCTTATCTTTTGAATTTTGAATACACGTGAATGTGTGAGTGTAGGAGTGCATTACTTCCACAGTACATGTTTCTAAAAATCACCACTCCTTTCCCCTTCTGTTTTTGCTGCTCCACAAAATCCTATTGCACGTGTGCTGATGTTAATAAAACATGATTGCATAACATGTTAGGGAGCAAGAAATAATGTGTGGGTATTCCTGTCAACTGCCAGTCAAAGACTCTTCCTGTTCCATCTCCTTCTGGGTCCTCCTCTCCCAGGAAGGTCTTGTGACATGCTGTTTGGATGTAGACTTTGATTCAGTATCAGGAGATAGGAAATGGACAATAACAAGTAGGGAAGATAGAGGGTTCAGTTCAGGTTGTTTTGACAAGAGTCACACAAAAATAACTGGGAGGTATGAAAAAAATTAGATAAGAAAAATGTTTTAGAATGTCTTTCTGAAAGCATAAGCACTTCTTGGTTCTTGAGCTGTGAAATAGGAGTACCAGGTTCACAGAGTCCACCGGCTTCCAAATATTATGACTTAGAGCTTACAATGGGATTCTGATGGGCTTTGTTTCCTCCAATGGGCCCCAATGCCGCCACTCAAAACTACATCAAACAATTTAAGGGGATTGAAATACTCCCACAGATAAGTTTTTCTTCTGTTAATGGATTGACTACAGAAAAACAGTCCCTGCTATTTGAATTTCCAATGAATCATAAAGCCAGGTATCTGTTTAGTGTTTTCTTCCCAAAGAATATAATAGAGTTTATTATATTAAGAATGTAATTGGGTTATATAATAGATTAGCCTTTGTCTGGTTAGTCCCCAGTGAGATTGTGCTCACTACTAGATGTAAAATCAGAGCCCTGATCAGTGACAAAGGACATGGGGTTATTGTAACCAACACCTCCCTGCCAGGCAGCCCTGCTACGATGGCCTACCTTGGACCCTTTCTCCAAATCTACTGCCCCTATAATCCACATCTCTATGACCCCTGAATACTTAGTTGGCTATCGATATATGATGCCTTTTCATAGATAGGACTGGCTTACCATTTGAAGTCATGAAATTATGGAAACGTATGCTGAGCAATATCATGGAGTGTATTTACACAACAACAAAGATGACCACAATGTTACCAGGTGATGTAGTCTCAAGGGACTACCCTCATATAGGCAATTCATCATTGAACAATGCATTGCTATGCAACATGTGACTGTACAATACTTCAAAATGTTCATGGGAAATTTTATTAGAAAATGGTTATTTTGATACAAAAATCAAATCTGTGCTGTTTTTTATAATATTCATTTTCCATGAAAATTTTAGAGACTCCTGTAAGATATAATTCTATACAGTTCTTACATAGATCACTGAAATATCAGGTTGTCTTTGGTTACAAATTTTCTTTCATCTCAATACAAACTCCTGTTCATATACTTTTAGTTTGCAGTTTGTTGCTCATGGAGCTCCTAACTGAACACACACACACACACACACACACACACAGGACCTTGGACTTAAGTAAGATTTAGTAATACCATGTTTCTCTGCTGAGATATGTTCGGGAATTTGCCAGAGTCCTTGGGTTTCTGGCATCATCATTTGTTTCTACAACAATATAGTGACAGGAAATAATCACTAGCAAGGACTCTGATCCCCTAGCCAGAGAGGTTTGGGGTATGAGGAGAATTTGATTTAAAACTTTAGGAAAAAATTTGTTGCAAAAATGAAGATTATCTTTCTTGCAGATACCTAAGCAAAGGCAGAATCCCTAGTGGAACACAGACTGCTCTGAAATACATAACAAATAAGAAATCCTTTTTTAAACTTTGTATTATTATATATGAGCACAGTGAGTACAAAGGCAGCTAAAAATGATATGTTCTGGATGCTCTTATTTTATTTTCAGCTATAATCCCTCACTGATGGAAGTCAAATCATCCCATCCAGATACTATTTTCATTTGGGAATAAAGCTTACAATGGAGTGGTAACATTAAATGTATCTCATATATGTACTTTCAAAAGCTTATTGCAGTTTTTCTCTATTTTGAAAACTCCAAATATTTCTAGCTCAATGAAATCATTAATCCATTCATTCACTTATAGATTAATGATTTTAAGACCATCAGTCTGCTTACTCAGAACTGTGTTCCAGTTCATAAAATATCACAAAATAATTCTTCCCTACACTTCAGTGAATTAAAATGGATGACTGGGCAGATGACCACCTCTTCTCTTTTCTTCCTGTTTCTGAAGATTTATTCATTTGAGAGTCAGAATTACAGAGAGAGAGGGTGATACAGAGAGAGAGAGAGATATCTTCCATCTGTTGTTTCACTCCCCAGCATGGCTGCAATAGCCTAGGTTGGGCCAGGCTAAAGTCAGGAGTCAGGGTTTCCTACATAGGCAGTAGGGGCTCAAGCACTTGAGCTATCCTCCACTGCCTTCCCCATGGCATTAGCAGAAGCTGGATCAGAAATGAAGCAGTAGGGACACAAACTGGAGCCCACAGGGGATGCCAGAGTGGCAGATGGCAGCTTTATCTCCCTACACCACAATGCGGCCCCAATCTCTTCCCTTTTCTTCAGAGTAGCTCCCACGATCAGGCCATGTACTCAACAGTGCACATTAGGGCCACTTCCTGGGACAAAAGAGAGAAGATAGATCATTCACCTGGTGGGAATACAATAGCCTGGGAAATCTCAGTCACCACAGTTCCTCTATTTGTCAAATGGCCAAGAGAAACGAATAAAATGCCATACTTGTAGCCACAAGGGCAATTCCAAGAAAGGCATTCTGTATTCTGAACTATTATGGTCAAGTTCTGTTTTGTTCAAATCCTATCTACCTAAAGTCTCTTTATCCTTTTCCCTTGGGGTGCAGCCTGCATTTCTGCTGAGTTTTAAGCATTTTTCACTGAGTAGTCTTGCTGCCACCCTCATATTTCAGATCATAACTTCGACTTGAAACCACGCTAAGCGCACCTGTGGCTTGAGTGCAAGTGTGACACAGAAAAGGAGACAGAATTTGTGCTAGTGGTAGATATAATAAATGATAACAGTTGTAATCTATTTTTCTATTGTGATGAAAAATTAGATGTACTAAACTGATGATTCCTTAATTTATCTGTCTGATAATTTTTTTTTCACATTCTCCATCATTGCCAATTTTTTTTTTCTGCTCTGGGATTTCAGTATTATATTGGGTGCAAGGGAAAAGCTGCTGGTACTTTCTAACATCAATCACTTTTGTTGAGTTTAAGTGTTATTTTCTTGATATAAAATTACATGCATGGCTAATCAGGCAATGATGCCTTAAAGGACAAACAACCTTCTTCATCTGGTTAGAAAACTGACTGCAGCCAACATCAGTCTCTGCTTAATTTTGCTGCAAATGATCAACAATTAGAGGAAGGTTAGATTACTCCAAGTCCAGGTACTTCTCAAAGTTGTGGCCTCTAGTGATAGAAAACTGTCTTGTCATTGTACTGTAAAGAGCAAGATTGTCGTGTTACTAATCAAGGTGGTGGCAAAAATGCTCTGCCATTGCATAACCAAAATGAAGATGTCAAAAGGAATCTATATGGCTTCTGCCTCTACTGAGTCACTGTATCAGAGCAACAGTTAGATGACACCAGAGAATATGGAAATAAATTTGCCTTTCATAGTTTGACAACTAAAATCACATAATATTGATAACTGTGTGAGTAACTCTATGAGAGTATGTGTTGGTGATTGCAAAACTCCAATCAATGTGATCAGGTAGTAATTTAAGAACTGTTGATCAGACCTTTTCAATATGCAAGATGCAAAGCTCAGGAGACCTCAAATAACAGACTGTTATTCAAAGAATCACAGGGAAGGGATTGAGAGGACAGTCTCAGCAGCGTCGTGACCAGGGATAGTGGACCCTGAGAGGCAGGGCAGGATTCAATAAGAGGTTTAGTCCGAACTGTGACCCAAAAAAATCGCTGTTATCAGGACTGGCACTTATTGCTCCATCCTCTGAGATTTGCTATGAATCTGCAATTCTGTTTCTGCTCCCATTATGACTAGCTTAGCTTAGTCTCCAATTTATATTTAAGGCTTTACTGCCTCATGACTTTCTGTTCCTCACCATTATTTTCTTGCTACCATGGTTTAAAAATTGTTGCTTTTTTTTTTTTTTTTGACAGGCAGAGTTAGACAGTGAGACAGAGAGAGACAGAGAGAAAGGTCTTCTTTTTTCCATTGGTTCACCCCCCAAGTGGCCGCTACGGCCGGCATGCTGCTGCCAGTGCGCTGTGCTGATCCAAAGCCAGGAGCCAGGTGCTTCCTCCGGGTCTCCCATGCAGTTGCAGGGCCCAAGGACCTGGACCATCCTCCACTGCACTTCCCGGGCCACAGCAGAGAGTTTGACTGGAAGAGGAGCAACCTGGACAGAATCCAGCGCCTCGACCGGAACTAGAACCCGATGTGCCGGCACCACAGGCGGAGGATTAGGCTAGAGAGCTGCGGCGCTGGCCTTGTTGCCTTGTTTTAAAGTTTGTTTTGCTTCTAATGATCCAACTACCAGACTCCTTCTCTGTACATATCCTTCAAATAAGCCATATTATAGGATACGAATAGATTAGCAAAGTCACTGGGACGCAGAATCCTCATGGGCAAGAGTCTTAGATCAAGCTAACTAAAACGGTCATTAGATTTACAGACTTCTCTACCTTGGGTTATAGATCCAGTCTTCCATTTGTTAATCGTCTGTAGCCAATCTGTGGTACAAAATGAAACACTGTGTGTAAGGAATGTCCCAGAAGCTACAGAAGGCTCTTGGAAGAGAACTAGAGAACCTCCCTCAGTGGGTGATCTAGGACATGATTGGATTGTGCTTCAAAAAATGGAGGCCTAGTCAATTATATTGAGCTGTGTATATAAAGGCATTCCTAGAGGGTACAAAGGGAAATTACAAGTTGAGGGGGTGGTCCATTCGTTCAGGGGTCAGTCCATCTGAAAAGTGCATTTATTGTAGAGATATTTGGTTTCCATCAAAGCCATATATTAGCCCTTCTTGTTTTCAGCCTGTAGATGACAAGCAAACCTTAGATGAAGCCAAGTTGATTTAGTACACCTACAAAGCAAAATGTACAGCTCTGTCAACCTAAGTATGCTGAACTACCTGACACTCTGTCACAGCTGTCACTATCAATAATATTACTAAATTCATTTGTTAATATGCATTCATTCCTGAGACACAGGAACTCACAAAAATCAAGGTTATGGGCCTGCAAACTTGAGCACTAGCTCCTGAGATATGATAAATGTCCCACAGAAAAAATTCACCTTACAAGGCTCTAATTTTTGCTCCAAAAACCTTGCCCATTATTTTGCACCTCTGCACCACCATTAATAAACTTTACATTTAAACTTGATTACAAAATCATTTATTGTCAATCAAATTGCATTAGGATTCACTGTTTTTAATAAGCATCAGTTCAAATTAATCAAACTGTTGACCATTACCTTGCAGACCAAGTTCATAAAATACTTCCAAACTGAGCCAATGAAGACAGTTGAAAGAAAGGAACTTTGTTTTATACATTTGTCAAACCAAGGTTAAGAATGATATACTATTATAATTGTAATGATCTGTGATTACTTTAAAATTTACTGTATACTAGTGAAATGGTCATTTTTCCCATTCAATTATTGTTTACAGCTGCTGTCTATATTCTCACTAAACTAGAGTCTTTTTGTTTTTTAATTGTTAAGCTTCTTTTTATGTAAAGTATTAAACACTATTCTATAATGTAGATTTAAAATGTTTTTTTAAAAATTAAAAAAGGACAGAAAGATAGAAGAAATAAGAATAGGAGATGGGGAAGGTGATGGAGGAGGAAGGGAGCTTCATATGTTCTTAGAGTTGTGTTTACAAATCATATTGAATGTGTTAAAAACTAATAAAAATTTTAAAAAGATGTGTATCCCAAAAAAGAAAAATAATATCTCAAATATGTTCTAAGCACAATTTAAAATTGAGATAAATATATTATTTGAAGAATTCAGGGGCCAGTGCTATGGCACAGAAGGTTAAGCTGCCACTTGCATGGCCAAATCCCATAAGGACGCTGGTTTGAGTCCTGGCTGCTGTTTGATTACTAGTTATACCATTGATTCACATAGTACTACACTTTAAGGACAGAGAGCCTACATGTGCAGTAAGTGCACAGTGACTGTGTTGTGATTTACACAACTGATACTCTTATTTATGAAGTCAGTAATCACCAGAGGCTCTTGTCATGAGTTGCCAAGGCTATGGAAGCCTTTTTTTTTTTTTTGAGATTTTTTGACATCTTTATTTGCAAGTAGCAAAGACAGAATATGAATATAAATTTCCAAAGTACAGAATATGGATTACAATGGCTTCCCCCCCATAACGTCCCTCCAACCCGCAACCCTCCCCTTATCCACTCCCTCTCCCCTTCCATTCACATCAAGATTCATTTTCTATTCTCTTTATACACAGAAGATCATTTTTGCATACATTAAGTAAAGATTTCAACAGTTTGCTCCCACAGAGAAACATAAAGTGAAAAATACTGTTTGAGTACTCATTATAGCATTAAATCTCAATGTACAGCACACTAAGGACAAAGATCCTACATGAGGAGTAAGTGCACAGTGACTCCTGTTGTTGACTTAACAAATTGACACTCTTGTTTATGGCATCAGTAATCACCCTAGGCTCTTGTCATGCGCTGCCAAGGCTATGGAAGCCCCCTGAGTTCACTGACTCTGATCATATTTAGACAAGGCCAGGGTCAAAGTGGAAGTTCTCTCCTCCCTTCAGAGAAAGGTACCTCCTTCTTTGATGACCCATTCTTTCCACTGGGATCTCACTCGCGGAGATCTTTCATTTAGTTTTTTTTTTTTTTTTTTTTTTTTTTTTTTTTTTTTTTTTGCCAGAGTGTCTTTTGTTTTCCATGCCTGAAATACTCTCATGGGCTTTTCAGCCAGATTCACATGCCTTAAGGGCTGATTCTGAGGCCAGAGTGCTGTTTAGGACATCTGCCATTCTATGGGTCTGCTGTGTATCTCACTTCCCATGTTGGATCATTCTCTCCCTTTTTTATTCTATCAGCTAGTGTTTGCAGACACTAGTCTAATTTATGTGATCCCTTTGGTTCTTAGTCCTATCATTATGATCAATTGTGAATTTGATTACAACTGCCCTGTAGTATGTCCTGAAATCTGGTATTGTGATGCCTCCAGCTTTGTTTTTGTTGTACAAGATTGCTTTAGCTATTCGAGGTCTCTTGTGCCTCCATATGAATTTCAGCATCATTTTTTCTAGATCTGCGAAGAATGTCTTTGGTATCTTGATTGGGATTGCATTGAATCTATAAATTGCTTTTGGGAGAATGGACATTTTGATGATGTTGACTCTTCCAATCCATGGGCATGGAAGATTTTTCCATTTCTTGGTATCCTCTTCTATTTCTTTCTTTAAGGTTTTGTAATTTTCATCATAGAGATCTTTAACGTCCTTGGTTAAGTTTATTCCAAGGTATTTGATTGTTTTTGTAGCTATTGTGAATGGGATTGATCTTAGAAGTTCTTCCTCAGCCATGGCATTGTCTGTGTATACAATGGCTGTTGATTTTTGTGCATTGATTTTATACCCTGCTACTTTGCCAAACTCTTCTATGAGTCCCAATAGTCTCTTAGTAGAGTTCTTTGGATCCCCTAAATAATCATATCATCGGCAAAGTGGGATAGTTTGAGTTCTTCCTTCCCAATTTGTATCCCTTTAATTTCTTTTTCTTGTCTGATGGCTCTGGCTAGAACTTCCAGAACTATATTGAATAGCAGTGGTGAGAGTGGGCATCCCTGTCTGGTACCAGATCTCAGTGGAAATGCTTCCAACTTTTCCCCATTCAATAGGATGTTGGTTGTGGGTTTTTCATAGATTGCTTTGATTGTATTGAGGAATGTTCCTTCCATACCCAGTTTGCTTAGAGTTTTCATCATGAACGGGTGTTGTATTTTATCAAATGCTTTCTCGGCATCTATTGAGATAATCATATGGTTTTTCTTCTGCAGTTTGTTAATGTGGTGTATCACATTGATTGTTTTGCGCACATTAAACCATCCCTGCATACCAGGGATAAATCCCACTTGGTCTGGGTGGATGATCTTTCTGATGTGTTGTTGCATTCTATTGGTGAGAATTTTATTGAGGATTTTTGCATCTATGTTCATCAGGGATATTGGTCTGTAATTCTCTTTCAATGCTGCATCTTTTTCTGGCTTAGGAATTAAGGTGATGCTGGTTTCATAGAAAGAATTTGGGAGGACTCCCTCTTTTTCGATTGTTCTGAATAGTTTGAGAAGAATTGGAGTCAGTTCTTCTTTAAATGTCTGGTAGAATTCAGCAGTGAATCCATCTGGTCCTGGGCTTTTCTTTGTTGGGAGGGCCTTTATTACTGTTTCAATTTCTGTCTCAGTTACGGGTCTGTTTAGGTTTTCGATGTCTTCCTGGTTCAATTTAGGTAGGTTGCATGTGTCCAGGAATCTATCCATTTCTGATAGGTTTCACTGTTTGCTGGCATACAAGTCCTTGTAGTAATTTCTGATGATTCTTTTTATTTCTGTGGTGTCTGTTATTGCGTTTCCTTTTTCATCTCTGATTTTATTGATTTGGGTCTTTTCTCTTCTTTTTTTAGTTAGTTGGGCCAATGGCGTGTCAATTTTGTTTATTTTTTCAAAAAACCAGCTCCTTGTTTGGCTGATTTTTTGGAATTTTTTTTGGATTCAATCCTGTTGATTTCTTCTCTGATTTTAATTATTTCTCTCCTCCTACTAGATTTGGGTGTGGTTTGCTGTAGGTTTTCCAGATCCTTGAGATGAATTGAAAGCTCATCTATTTGGTGCCTTTCCAATTTCTTGATGTAGGCACCTATTGATATAAACTTTCCTCTTAACACTGCTTTTGCTGCGTCCCATAAGTTTTGGTATGTTGTGCTGTTATCCTCATTTACTTCCAGAAAATTTTTGATTTCTCTTTTAATTTCTCTTGAGTTCACAAATTCCGATCTTATTTAGACAAGGCCATAATCAAAGAGGAAGTTCTCCCTCCCTTCAGAGAAATGTACCTCCTTCTTTGATGGCCCATACTTTCCGCTGGGATCTCACTCACAGAGCACAGAGATCTTTCTTTTCTTTCTTTTTTTTTTGCCTCAGTGTCTTGGCTTTCCATGCCTGAAATACTCTCACGGGCTTTTCAGCCAGATATGAATGCCTTAAGGGCTGATTCTGAGGCCAGAGTGCTGTTTAGGACATCTGCCATTCTATGAGTCTGCTGTGTATCCTGCTTCCCATGTTGGATTGTTCTCTCCTTTTTAATTCTATCAGTTAGTATTAGCAGACACTAGTGTTGTTTATGTGATCCCTTTGACTCTTAATCCTATCAGTATGATCAATTGTGAACTGAAAATGATCATTTTAACTAGTGAGATGGCATTGGTACATGCCACCTTGATGGGATTGAATTGGAGTCCCCTGGCATGTTTCTAACTCTACCATTAGGGGTAAGTCTGAGTGAGCATGTGCCAAACTGTACATCTCCTCCCTCTCTTATTCCCACTCTTATATTTAACAGGGATCACTTTTCAGTTAAATTAAAACACCTAAGAGTGATTGTGTGTTAATTAAAGAGTTCAATATTAACATGTTAAATGGACAAACGTCATAGTGCATCGAAAGTAAAGATTTAAAATTTGTGAAGATAATTTGAGAAACAATATTCAACTTTTCTGAAAGGGGAGCATTACCAGATAACTGGTAATTCAATTATTAAAATGATCTAATTTTTATAGGAAAGAATCTTTAATGTTAGAGGTAACACATACATTAGAGAACAAACTGAATACACAGTCATATGACAGGAAATTTTGTTTTGAAAACTATTTACCATTACATGGTTTGGCAGTAAATAATATGGTTTAGGAAAGTGGTCCGGCACTGTGGCGTAGTGGGTAAAGTCACTGCCTACAGTGCCGGCATCCCATATGGCTGCCAGTTTGAGTCCCAGCTGCTCCACTTCCGATTCAGCTCTCTGCTATGGCCTGGGAAAGTAGTAGAAGATGGCCCAAGGCCTTGAGCCCCTTCACCTGCATGGGAGACCTAGAAGAAGGTCCTGGCTCATGGCTCCTGGATCCTGGCTTCAGATCAGCACAGCTCCAGCCATTGTGGCCATAAGGGGAGTGAACCAGCAGATGGAAGCCCCCTCTCTCTCCTCTCTCTCTCTCTCTCTCTGCCTCTCCTTCTCTCTATGTATATCTGTGAATTCAAGTAAAATAAATAAATCTTAAAAAAATTTCGAGGAAGGTTTGATGTTACAGTTTGAATATGACTTTATCCTCAGTTCATTCAGATGTTTAACTCCCAAATTCATGAGTCAATGCTACTGAGAGGGTAGAAACAATCCAATTACACTCTTTAAAATATATTTTCATTATTTGAAAGGTAGAGTTACAGAGAGGGTGGAGGGGAGAGAGAACTTGGCCAAATGGCCAGGCTGAATCCAGGAGTCAGGAGCTTCTTTTGGGTATGCCAAGCGGACACAGGGGCCCAAGTACTTGGGACATCCATTACTACTTTCTCATGCACATTGCCAGGGAGATGGATTGGATGTAGAACAGCCTGGACTTGAACCAGCCCCTGTAGGGGATTCCAACACAGCAAGAAGCAGCTTAACCTACCATGCTACAATGCCAGCCAAGCAAATGATAGTTTTTAAGAGGTGGACATCATGGAGGTCCCTCTGGTCATTGTGAGTGTGTCTGCAAGAGTTAGTTCTCATGAAAAGTTTGGTTTGAGGGTCAGTTTTGTGGCATAATGGGTAAAGCTGCCTCCTTCAGTGCCAGCATCCCATCTGGGCACCAGTTTGAGTCCTGGCTATTCCACTTCCAGTCCAACTCTCTGCTATAGCCTGGGAAGGCAGTAGAAGATGGCCCAAGTCCTTGGGTCCCTGCATCCTTGTGGGAGACCTGAAAGAAGCTCCTGGCTCCTGGCTTTGGGTCAGCTCAGCTCTGACTATTGAGGCCATCTGAGGTGTGAACCAGCTGATGCAAGACCTCTCTCTCTCTCTCTCTCTCTCTCTCTCTGCCTCTGCCTCTCTGTAGCTCTGCCTTTCAGATAAATAAGTAAATCTTTTAAAAAGGTTAGTTTTATTTATTTTATTTTTTAAAGATTTATTTACTTATTTGAAAGTCAGAATTACACAGAGAGAAAAGGAGAGGCAGAGAGAGAGAGATTTTCATACACAGGTTCAGTCCCCAGGTGGCTGCAACGGCTGGAGATGCCTTGATTCAACACCAGGAGCCAGAGGCCTCCTCTGGGTCTTCCCATATGGGTGTAGGGGCCCAAGGATTTGGGCCGTATTCTACTACCTTCCCAGGCCATAGCAGAGAGCTGGATCAGAAGTGGAGCAGCTGGGACTTGAACCGGCACCCATAAGGGATGCCAGCATTCCAGATATTGGCTTTTACCTGCTACCCCACAGTGTCAGCCCCAAAAAGGCTGGTTTTAAACCCAAGTGGGTACAAGCCTCTCTGCTCCTTCCTTGCTCACCATGTGATCCTTCCTCTGCACAACCTTCGCCGTCACCTTCCACCACTCTCACATGCCAACCAGTGGGACTCAGTCTTGCACTTGAACTATGAAGCAGATAAGCAACTTTCTCTCGCATGAATAGCTTTTTTTTTGGGTATTTTGTTGTAGTAACCAAAAGCTTACTAATAGGAACTGGTAATGTGATGGTAAATAAATACATTATTTCAGTGGTCCTGATTCCGTGTATACACTTTTGGTTTTCTGTGAGGAGGAAGGGGTGCCATTGACAGATTCTGATCTAGCTGGAGTTGAACATGTAAGTGTTTTAACAGCTAATAAATTACTGAAGCAGAATTTTTCCATTCTTGCTATTCCATCATTAACCTCTTTGAGTTGTGGAATACAACAAAAAGCTCTCATTTACCTGTCTATATAAGAAATTTTGCTACATTTATTTTTCTTTTCTTATATTTGATTTAAATATAGTCTAGTTTTAAACTACTGCTATCACTTTACTTTGTCTTTAGAGTTTACAGAAAGTGTGAAATAACCATAATTAAGGATGACTTGGGAACAAAAGGCTCCCATGTACAATTATTTACTAAGAGCAGTCAATGATGAAATGCTTAATGTTCAAGCTTGGTAAAAATCACAGAGCTTAGAGACTTGTTTACATCATTCTTCAAGGCACTGAAAGAAGTAAACTGCATAAGCAGAAAATACTGCTTTGTGTCTTGGGCAAGACTTGAGAAATAAACATTAAATACAAGAAATTGCTTGAGGTGAGTTTCACGTGGTTGATAATTCCGGAAAGTACACTATATCTTCATTCTCTGGAAACAGGCTTCCGAGAGGCTCAAGTGTATGTGTGTGTTGGGGGAGATGTTATTGGGGAAAAGAGCTGGAGGGTGATTGAGAGGTTGTGCAAGGTGAGAGGGAGAGAGGTGGCTGGGAATGGGGTATTCTTGGTTACATATACTTGGTTACTTATATACCAGAGTGTCTCACTACTTTCAATCAGAACAATCATTTTGAATAGAAATTGTTTGATTGCGGGGGTGGTTATGAGATCCTTTTAGCTTAAAAGCAGCAATTCTCCACCCCATTAATTTTCTTATTCAAAGTTCTGCATTGTTTAAGCACTGCTGTTTGTCTCCTGCTCAGAGTTGCTGATTTGGAAAGAATCCTGCCACATTCATTAACCACTGAGGCATTCAGGGCTCTGGTTCCATTATCTTATTAAATGAGTGGTTGTTTTTATGATGCATCATAAAAAAAGCTCAAGATCTATTCTCACCATGGAATCACCACACTGATTAAAAAACACATCCAGTAAGAAGGACAAAAGAATTTGCTGTTGCCAAATTAGCAATGATTGAAAATTTTAAGATATCTGTAAAATAGGTTTAAAATGAAACATCAACAAACAGCTATTAACACTGAGATACACACAGCACTAAAATAACTAGCCAGAAGAATCTGGCAAGGTGGGATGGTTGGTAGCATATACTACCTATTGGGGTCTTGAGGAATTTAAAGTAATGGGGATTATAGAACCAAGGAACTTAATACAAACAAATTGAACATATTTCTTACTTGACTGATTCATCCTCCTTCCTCTAATGCTTTACTTCCAAAACAACTTCTATAGTCACCACAATGTTATTCTTGGATTTTAGTTAAAATTTCTAGACATTTTCCTCCTATATACAGATGAAATTCAAGTTTACTAAGACAGTATAGAAACAAGAATCACAAAATCATTGTATCCATCTTGTATTGATCACTTGCTTTGGACTTGTAAGCTTCTCCAGCTCCAAACAAGTCATAACAAAGCACACCCACACCTTATCCACAGAAGACCTCCAGTAAGGGACTTCCCAAACCCACATTCATGCCCACAATAGCACAGTATGACTGACATAGGACCTTTGGGAGGGTATAGTGACCAACACCTTGGTTTTGAATGTATGGTTTGCAAAAGAAGCAACTGTGTCGTGCCTACACAGAACAGCCAGCTGGGAGCAAACTAAAGAGCTATGTGCTGCATAGGATCCAGCAGAGACTGAGCAAGCCTGGCTTCCCCAACACAACGACAACTTCCATAGTTTGAGTGGGAGAAATAGTTGGTACAACCCCCTCTCGGCCAGTTGTCTCCTTTGTGTTCCATCATAAGCCCACAGTAGACCATATCTGGGTTGAATATTGACCTTCCATCATTTCTATCTGCAAGGGAACTAAAGAACTCTGGGTCAGATCATTCTTAGCATCGCCTGCAGTACCCTCTGTGTTAAGATTCCTCTCTGTCTTTTCAGATGACAACTCTTTCCTAGTCTGACAAACTACCACCAAATCCTTTCCTTTCTCTATTTTATGCCAAAGCAGACTCTCATTTCTACCTCAGATGCACTTCCTTCCTTGGTATTTCAAATCAAGTCCAGAGAGGATTTCTGCTGGGATTTCTTCCCATGTTGGTTTCCCTCTCATAAATATGCTGTTGCAAGTATAATCCTGTGATGTGGGTAGGGGAACATCTGGGGAGACAATTTGCTGAAAGCAAGTATTTGGGACATGGATAATGGCCCGCCGGTTATACTTGCTTGGCAATCCACTGATTGACTTGGATGGGACTCATTTGGTTGATTCGCAGATGCTGATGGAGATTTGCTGTGGGGCTCACTAATATCCTCAAAACCACTCTTGACATGCTACAAGTCACACATGTTAGTTTACATCTCCCATTCATGCATGAACTCGAACCTCTTGGGGAAAAAGGCTTTCCATTTATGTGTCCCACCAGGACACAGGAAAATAGCCAGGTAATTTGAGAGACTTAGAAATTGTTTGCTGAACTATTTAGTCAATTGAAACAAACAAATCTTGAATATTTAAGTCTTAATGAAAAAAGATAACAACATCACAGAGAAAACACATGATAATGACGAATATCAAGTGAACTAATCTCTAGGGTTTACTTTGAAAAACAAAAGCAAACAAATAAACAACAACAAAAAAACTCCACATGTGTTGTTAAGTGGGTTAAGCCACTGCCTGCCAAGTCAGCAAACAATAGGGATGCTAGTTCGAATCCCTGAAGTTCCACTTCGAATACAGCTCTCTGCTAATGTGCCTGGGAAAAGCAGCAAAGGGTGGCCCAAAGGCTTGGACTCTTGAAGCCATATGGAAGACCAGGAAGAAGGTCCTAACTCCTGGCTTCAGCCTGGCCTGCCCCTGGCTATTGTGGCTATTTTGAGAGTGAAACAGCTCATGGAAGATAATTTTTCCATATCTCTTTCTCTTTGCCTGTAACTCTACCTTTCAAATAAATAAATAAATCTTTAAAAAATAAAAAATGAAAACCTTGACATGTATTTCATTTAATTTTTTCAGTAACTCCATGAACATAATCCAAGACATACCCGACAAACCTGATTAATCATGGTCTTTTGCTTCATCTCCTTTCCCCAACTGTGACTCCAACCCTTTCAGACCACACTGCCACCGGGCAAACATTATATCACAACCAAGACAGGCTAAATGGCTAGCAGCCAATAAATCTCACAAAGTGAGTTTTACTGCAGTGTATTTACCAGGGTCAAAAGTCCAGCCTTAGTTAGAATTACCAAGTCTCTTTCAGTGTCCTAGTATCACTCCTCAAGAAAGCTTTCCTGAATACAAAAGCATGAATAAGATTGCCCTTCTAAACAGCCCCACAAGGTTCTGTTTTTACCTTTGTCCAAATATGTAACTCTCTATATTATTAATATCCATTCCTGTTTCCCCTAGATTGCTCACTTCTTGAAGGCAGGGTTAACCCTATCTATGTCTCTGTATCTCCGTAAAATTGGTTGCTGTAGGGGACACAAATATTGCTTTCCTCTACTCCCTCTGGTTCTCCATCTGGCCTTCCCATAGGAATTTTGAGGAATCCGATATAAAATGGAATAGAAGTTTGAGGCTTCCAGGTGGTGGTGAAAACAAATTATGGTAGGAAATGTACCGTGAATAACGATTACCTTGTTACAGATAAAAGTCTGTCAGGTAGTAATAATTGTCTCAAGAGTACCTTTCTTCCTGGTAAACTTGATTTTACTTAAAGAAAATTTTCTTTTTACATGTACATTTCTCCTTACCAAAGAGGAGTTTCATACTTAGTTTTAGGGAGTTGAGGAGGAGGGGAAAGCTTTTCCTGTGTTAGCAGGTTTTCAATTTCTTTTAGCTCAATGTCATCAACATGCCAGGGATTTGAACCTCAATATATGTTTGATAAATAATGAATGAATGCACATATTAAGTTTGGAGATGCTTATTCTTATTCACAAATTTCACAAGATTCTGAAATTTTAAGACATTCTGTTGATGGTTTCTCATTAGGAGATATAATTGTCAAATCATGCCACCTTTACTTCTTTGGTTATGAAATGTGGGGCATCTGATAGACCATCCTCAAGATGACCACTAATTACTGCCACGTTTAGTCCAAAGACTCTCCAGTACCACAGCTGACCTGGCTCCTGTATCCTGAACACATTCTCCTCTGGGTACATACTAGTATGTACTACCAATCAAATTCCTGTTAATGCTTAACAGCTCAACTCATTGTAGTGCCTAAAGATGGCCTTCATAGTTCTCTCTGATCCATTATATGCTGATTTGTAATTCAACTCTCCAAGGAAAACCTCAGGAAGCAAAGTTGCTTTAATTACTTGCCACTGCACATGGTAGATATAATTATGCTATTTTATAGACAAATAAAACAAGATCTCTGAAGGTCAAATGGGTGTTTGGCACAGCAGTTAAGATGCCCCTTGAGAGTCCATATTGGAGTGCCAGGGTTAAAGTTCTGGCTCAGTTTCCAATTCCAACTTCCTGCTAGTGCATACCTTTGGAGGCAGCAGGTAATGGTTTAACACATGGGTCCCTGTTAACCATACGGGAGTCCCAGATTGAGTTCCAGACCCTGGCTTTAAAGGCTCATCCCAGTTCAAGTGGCTGCAGGCATTTGGGAAGTGAACATCAGATGGAAGACCACTCTATTTGTCTATCTCAATCTCAATAGCAATCTCTATCTCTCTTTTTATGCCTGTCTTTCTTTCAAATAAGAATTAATAAAAATACAATTTTATAAGGGCCAATTTAATGAATAATATAAAATAGCACTTAAGGAACAAAACTGATGGAAGTCAGAATCTTCTGCATCCTGGCAATGACGCTTCTTTCATTTAAAAATATTTTCTTAGAACAGGTACTTGGTGCAACATTTAAGATGCCAGTTGAGGTGTCTGAATCTCAAATTTGAGTTCAAGGTTCTAGTCCTGATTCTGCATCTCATTCCAGTTTTTTGCTAAACTGGACTCTGGGAGATAGAGGTGATGGTTCCTGCCATCTACACAGGAGACCCAGAATGAATTCTGGACTTCTGGCTTTGGCCTGGCCCACACCCCCAGCTCTTGCAGGAATTTTGAGAGTCAATCAGCACATTGAAGATCTCTCTCTCTTTCTCTCTCTCTCTCTCTTTCAGATATACTTTAAACATACTTTGTTGAAATATAATATACACAGATATAATTAAACATACTGTATACCTGAATAAAATTCTGAAAATTAAAAAAAAAATTCCTGTAGCCATCAATCAGAACAAATATTGTCATCTCCCTAACACCTCAGAAGCTTTCCTAATGCTCCTTTCCAGTATTAAGCCACTCCCACCCAAGGGACATACACTATCCTGACTTCTAAAAGTAATTTTACATTCTACATAGGTGGAGTCATATAGCATGTATACACTCAAATCTGGCAAATCATTGTAGCTTGCTCATTCTCATGGATCTAAAAGATTCATTGAGTAAGAATATACCATTTTTTAATTCACTGTTCATGACCAAAATTTGGGTGAGTTTATAGCTGTTATAGATATGAATGCCGTTAATATTTCAGGATTTGTCTTTTGGTGAATAACTGTATATATTTCCAGTATGTAATTGCTGGGTCTTGAGGTATGTAAATATTCAACTCATATAGGTATTGTCCAACAGATTGCCAAAGTGATTGTACCAATATTCACCCCTAAGTGTATGAATAAAAATGATTCTTTCATAGTTTATATGTTTAGATAAATAAATAGATAGATAAAATAATTAAAATTGTTTGAATGAATGCCATCTAGTTGTTGGTAAGGATATCTTGGTCATTATCAATCAATGACCAAAGATTTTTGAACAGGGTAGCCAGATGTTGTATAAACAACTGCCTAAAAGTTAATTGATTCAAATTATAATAAATATAATAAAGGAAAAATAATAGGGTAAGGATAAAGTATACAACTGAAGAACTTAAGACCTGAATGGTGAGTGAAATCAAGTCCAGGGACTTAGCAAACAGAAATGAGAGAAAGATATAGTCCAGTTACTACAAGAGTACAAGTGACACACTTAGATAGTAGCCATGGTTGATTAAAGTCTATATTCTTGGAGCTGGTGCTATGGCGTGGCAGGTAAAGCTGCTGCCTGCAGTGCCGGCATCCCACATGGGCATTGGTTCGAGTCTCGGATGTTCCACTTCCAATCCAGCTCTCTGCTATGGCCTGGGAAAGAGTAGAAGATGGTCCAAACACTTGGTCCCCTGCACCCACGTGGGAGACCCAGAAGAAGCGCTTGGCTCCTGGCTTCGGATCAGTGCAACTTCTGCCATTGCAGCCATCTATGGAGTGAACCAGTAGATGAAAGACCTCTCTCTCTCTCTGCCTCTGCCTCTCTGTAACTCTGCCTTTCAAATAAATAAATATTTTTAAAAAGTCTATATTCTTTGCAAATTATGTTATGGATTGTAAAAGATCCCAAATATCTTTAGATTTCAGTCCCTTCTCTGTAAATTTTAACCATATACATGAAATAATGAGGGAATTGGAAACAAAAATATTTGGCAGAACGAATCATGCCATGCAATGGTCTGATTGTTTGTGTTCCTCACATGGTGTGCTGAAATCCTAACCTTCAATGGAATGGTATGAAGATGTGAGGCCTATGGGAGGTGATTACATAATGAATATGAAGCTTTCACAAATGATGCCTGAGTGAGATTCAAGCAACCCACAGGTCAAACAGCATTAACTCTGTCTGACTCCATGCCTTTCCTTCTGGGCAAATTGTAGTGGGGAGCCTCGGGCCGCTATATCCATGGATTTACTGGGTTCAGCATATGTATCAGGTCTTACAGACTGGGGCTGGGTGCCTATAGCTCTCCCAGACTGTTGTTGCACACTGAGAGGTCTGTAGTTCTGGGACCTTGGCATGGCCCCATGTGCACAGGTTCACTACATATATCCCTAATGAGTATTTTATTATGGCTCCTCCCTTGCAGCAGGTTTCTGCCTGGGACCCCAAGCTGTCCCTTGAAATCTAAGTAGAGGCTGCTAAGTCTCTCAGCTCATGTCCTCTTCGCTTCTGAAGAGTCAGCACCGTATGGATGCTGCCAAGGTTCCAATGTGCACCCTCCTCAGCAGCAATCCAAGTAGCACATAGCCCATTTGAGTCATGGTTAGGTTAGTCAAGAAGCACTGTGCCAGAATCTGGAAAACAAACGCAGAAGCGCAGACTTAAAGAATAGTAGGGAAAGTCTGAAACTTCTCGGAGCTTGCTTACGTGATCATAGATTGCTGGTGATAATGACAGTAAAGATCATTCTGAGGAGATCTGACAGAAATGAGAAGCAAGGTATTGGAAACTGGAGGGAAGGCCACTTCTTTTCCAAAGTGACAAAGATGTTGACTAAATTGTGTCCATGTCCTAGGACTCTATAGAGGACAAAACTTAAGAGCAATGAACTAAGATATTTGGCTTAAGAAATAATCTAAGCCACAAAGTATTGAAGGTGTTGCATGCTGATCCCATGGGTGCCCTGGGATCATGTCTGCAAACCTTGTCTTTGAGGCCCAACTCTGAGTCTGGGAGGGCAGGGACAACCTGGAATATATCTGAGGCACCTTTGGATCATTCCTCCATTGCCTTGATGAATATCACCTAGCTTCATACTAATTTTCTTATCAAATGGTCTCTTGGTATTCTCTCCTAATCATGTTTTACATATATCTTTATTTTATGTATTTTCATCCACTCAAAAGGCAAAATAAAACCAAGAGTGAGAGAAAGAGAGAACTCGTCTGACTGTTTACATCCCCAAATTCCTGCCATAACAGAGACTGGGCCAGGCGGAAGCCAGGAACCAGGATCAAGGAACTCCAACTAGATTTCCCAGGCGGATGTCATGGGTCTAAGCACCCAAGTCTCCTGGGATGCACCCCAGAAAGTTGGATTGGATACAGAGAAGATGGGCTCAAATAGGAACTCCAACATGGTATGTGGGCAAGTTAAGAGGCAGCATAACTCATTGTACCACAACCTCCATATGATTTTTAACTTTTTTTTTTTTTACTGTTTATATGACCAAAGTATAGTATTCTAAATCTTTATGGTCTGCTTTACTTTTACTTATATTTTCCATCTTTGTTTATCTCTTCTCACATTTTGCTATACAAATTATAAAAAAAGAAGACATGCAACACCTTCAATACTTTGTGGCTTAGATTATTTCTTAAGCCAAATATCTTAGCTCATTGCTCTTAAGTTTTGTCCTCTATAGAGTCCTAGGACATGGACATAATTCAGTCAACATCTTTGTCACTTTGGAAAAGAAGTGGCCTTTCCTCCAGTTTCCAATACCTTGCTTCTCATTTCTGTCAGATCTCCTCAGAATGATCTTTACTGTCATTATCACCAGCATTCTATGATCACTTAAGCAACTCCGAGAAGTTTCATACTTTCCCTACTGTTCTTTAAGTCTGCACTTCTGTGAGAATCACCTTCACACTTCATTAATAGTGGTCTAAACTTTTTCCAGTCTGCACCTCCAAATTCTTCCAGCCTTTACCCATCACTGAGTTCCAAAGCCACTTCCACATTTTCATTTGTATTTCTTACAGCAAAGCCACATTCCTCAGTACCCATTTTCTGTTAGTCTATTTTTGCTACTTATAAGAGAAGTTTATTGCCTCAGGGTGCTTGGAGCTGTGAAGTCGAATATAAATGTGTTGGCATCTAGCAAGGACCTTCTTGCTGTGCATCCCATGACAAAAGTTAAGAGAACTAGAGAAAGAAAGAATTCACACCTGAAAACCCTTTTATTAAGGTGCAATATTAACTCAGGAGGTGGAGCCTTCATGCCTTAATCACCTCTTAGTGCTGTTACAATGACCATTAAATTTCAACTTGAGTTTTACAGGGTGCAAGTGTTCAAATCATAAAAGACTCTTGGCTGCTTTCTGCTATGGGATGATATAACATGAAGGTGCCATTTTTTTTTTATTATTCTGAAAGCAGGAGCTCACAAGACTGCTGGTGCCTTGATCTTGGACTTCCCAGACTCTAGAACTGTAGAAATAAAATTTTGTGGTTTATAAGCCACAAAGTTTACGGTCCCAACAACTGAAACTGAACTTGGTACTGAGAGTGAGGTGTTGCCATGACAAAGATCTGACGATGTGGGTGAGTTTGGAAATGGATAATAGGTAGAGGATTAGAGAATTTAGAGGTGCCTGCTAGTGAAATTTTACATCACCATACATGGACTGGTATGCTATATAATTTTTCCCCTTAAAAACTCACATTGAGGCTTAATTTCTCAATGTAATGGTATTGAAAAGAGGTGGGACATTTAAGGGGGGGCCTCATTAGAGGTACCTCAGTCATGCCTTCTCTTACAAGGGAATTACTGCTGGTCTGACAGACCTTGTTGGATCTCACAAGAGGTCTTTAGTTCTCACACAGGGGGTTGTTAGAAAAGAAGGAGCATGGCTCCTCCCCACGTTCTTGCTGCTTCTCTTGCTCTGTGACCTTTGGCTGTCATACTGACTCCTGTCACAGGATGCTGTCTGCTGTGAAACCTTCATCACGGCTGAACAGATTCACCATGCTCTTGAACCTCCAGAATTAGAGTGAATAAGCCTCTTTTCTTTACAAAATATTCAGTCTCAGGCCTTTTGTTATAGCAATACAAAATAGAATAAGACATGGACTATTAAAGGTAAACTATCGCAAGAAGAGGAGACTATAGATAATCGTCTTAGAGAATCCTTAAGTAAATATGAAGAGAAAGTTGGTAGAAATACATGCAACAAAGGTCACTCTGATGATGTCTCAGATGCAAATGAGGATCATGTTACCCGAAAGCTGAAGGAAAATGTCCTGACTGTTGAGGAACAGCCTACTATTTTATTCTTTTTAGTATTTTCTGTTTCTACTTAGTATCATTGGTTGACCTCTTTACTTAACACAGAATTATTCTTAGGTGTTCATTTGAAAAATGATTCCTGTGAAAAGTAAGAGTGGGGGGAGGCGGTGCTGTGGCGCAGTGGGTTAACGCCCTGGCCTGAAGTGCAGGCATCCGTTGTGGGTGCCAGTTTGAGACCCTGCTGCTCCACTTCCAATCCAGCTCTCTGCTATGGCCTGGGAAAGCAGTAGAAGATGACCAAGCCCTTGGACCCCTGCACCCACATGGGAGACCCGGAAGTAGCTCCTGGCTCCTGGCTTTGGATAGGCACAGCTTTGGCCATTGCAGCCAATTGGGGAGTGAACCATTGGATGGAAGACCCTTCTCTCTCTCTCTCTCTCTCTCTCTCTCGCACGCGCGCTTTTTCTTTCTCTCTCTCTGCCTTTCCTCTCTCTGTGTAACTCTGAGTTTCAAATAAATAAATAAATATTCAAAAAAATAAGAGTGGGAATAAGAGAGGGAGGAGATGTACAGTTTGGTACATGTTCCCTCGGACTTACCCCTAAGGGTAAAGCTAAAAACTTGCTATGGGACTCCAAATCCCATTAAGTTGGCAGATATCAATGCCATCTTACTAGCTAAAGTGATCAGTTTAACTTGATAACTGATCATAAAGATAGGATTGTCAAAGGGATCACATAAATAAGACCATGTGTCTGCTACTAATAATAGAATTTAAAAGGAGAAAACAATCCAACATGGGAAGAGGGCCACACAGCAGACTCATAGAAGAAGGGAAGAGACAAAGGAAGGGGGGTAGAGAGAGAGAGAGAGAGAGAGAGAGAGAATCTTGTCTGCTTTTTCACTTCCTAAATACTTGCAACAACTGGGCTGGCCTGAAGCTGGGAGCTGGAAACTCAAGCTACTCAATCTGAGTGTCCTATATAGCTGGCAGGAACCCAGTTACTGGAGCCATTGCCAGTGCCTCCTAAGGTCCACTTTAACAGGAAGCTGGTGCCAGGAGCCATAGCTGAGTATCAAGTCTAGTACTCTGCAATGGCACATGGGTAACTGCCAGTAAAATGTACCCTCCTGACTGAGGAATTTCTAAGCAAATTGTTAAAGGTGCAGCTTGACTTCTATTGAGTACTTACAGTAAAATTCAAAAAGAATTCAAAAGGAAAGCAGAACTTGAGAATTTGGAAAATTTGAGAAATCTGATGCGGGGAGGATAAGGGTATGGCCAAATGACTCTTTGATATGGCTAAGGTGAATAGGTCACATCAGTGGAAGCTAGGAGCCAAACATAAAAACAATAGAAGATTGACACTGAAGGTGTTTTGAAATCATGGGGGATTGTCCCTACAGTTATAGGCCAGGGAAATCAAGGACCTGGCACACAAAACAATGTTAATATTTCAATCTTTACAATCTAGCATAATGCTCCTTTCTGTTACAGGTGTTATTCCAGCAGGCCCAGGTATAGTGTGAGCTGTGGGAAGCCTTGGCAGCATCCGTACTATGCTATCTCAGCTCACTCAGAAGGTGCACAGCTGTAGAAGCATTGTTTTGTCCATCTGGATTTTGAAGACTTGAGCAACTCCTGAGAACTCAGACTAAAAGAGCCACTAGTATGTGATTCCAGCTCGTGGGAGACATATCACTGTGCCTCAGGTATGGAGTCAACTTGGAGGCATGGCTGCCCAAAGCAATGGGTCCAAGTTCACTTCCTCAGTGTGTCCAGTAGATGAGTGCTCCACCCCAACGTGACCAGAAGGTGGAACTTCTGCTCTGGTGTGCATGAAGCCTGGGGCACTGAGCACAAGAACACTGTTGCTGACCTGTAAATTTAATGTGGTTTGGCCTATGATTGTCAGAGGTACTTGGGGCACTGTTGCTGACCTACAGATTTAATGTGGTTTAGCCTATGATTGTCAGAGGTACTTGGGATATTTTATCCTTTTTTCTGCCTTCTCTCTCCCATCTGGATGGAACTAGTTCTCCTATGCCAGTCTCTCCATTGTGTTTTAGAAGTATATAATTTCTTTGATTTCACCTGTTCATAGCTAGAGAGCATTTTGCCTTAAGATCAATTATATCTTGAGTCTCATCCATATCTGAGTTAGATGATACTATTTATTTATTTATTTGTATTTTGAGGGGGGAGCTCCCATTTGCTTCTTTTTAAAAAAGATTTATTTATTTATTTGAAAGGCAGAGTCACAAGGAGACAGAGGTAGAGAGAGAGAGAGAGAGAGAGAGGTCTTTCATCCACCGGTTTACTCCCCAGATGGCTGCAACAGCCGGAGTTGCACTGGAGTTGGGCTGATTTGAAGCCAGGAGCCAGGAGCTTCTTCTGGGTTTCCCATGCAGGTGCAGGGGCTCAAGACTTGGGCCATCTGGATCAGAAGTGGAGTAGCTGGGACTCAAACCAGCACCCATATGGAATGCTGGTACTGCAGGGCAGCAGCTTTATCTGCTACGGCCCCCTATCTGCTTGTTTTCTCCACAAATGTCTTAAGTTGTTCCAAAGCTAGTATCTAGGAACTCAATCAAAATTTTCCACATGGATGGCGGGAACCCAGTTACTTGAGGCATCACCACTGCTTCCCGGGGTGTGCATTATCAAGAAACTTGAATTGGTAGCAGAGCTAGGAGTCAAATCCTGATACTCCAATTTGGAATGGACGTGTCTCAGCTTAACTACTAGGCCAAATGCCTGCCTCCGGAGATTATGTAAGACTTTGCACTTAGACTTTAAATTTGATTCTGGAATAAATTAAAATGTTTTAGGTCTATTGAGATGCAATTAATGTATCCTACATATAAGAAGGACATGAATTTTAGGGAGGCAGGTACAGAATGCTATGTCTGTGTGTTTGTGATCCCCCAAGATTCATATGTTCAAATCTTAACCACTAAGTTGATGATCTTAGGAGGTGGGGCACTTGGGGTGTGGTTAAATCAGCAGCGTGGATCTGTCATGAATGAGATTAATATCATTATAAAAGAAGCCTGAGAGATACTCTTTATCTCTTCTCCCATGGTAGGGCATGGTGAGAAGTTATCTATGAACAACAAGTAGGTCACCGGATGCCAGATGGGCTAAATGTTGGACTTCCCAGACTTCAGAACTGTGAGAAATAAAAGGATGGTTTTACCCCCAAAATGTCAAAAATAGTGAAACTTTAGAAAATTAATATAATTGACAACATTAAAAATGTGAAGTAGAAAATGACTTGATCATATGAATAGATACAGAATTTTATCCAACAGAATTCACTATCTGTCCCCCAAAATTATTCTTAGTAAATTAAGAACAAAAAGGAATTTTCATAACAAATTAATGTTATAAAAACATCCTCCAGCAAAAACATACTTTACTAAAATGTGCAAAAGCATTCCTTTAAGATCCAGAACTGCACAAAACTGTTCACTATGTTGAAGACTCTCGAAAGCACATTAAGATGTGAAAAATGTTTTAAAGATGATAAAAGAGAAAACAATCTCATTATTTATAGGCAATATAAGATGAGCATGGAAAGTAAAAAAAAAAAAAACTCCACGAAAAATAACACAAATAGAAAGTATAATTTGATTTAAAAGTAAGATTTAAATAATATTTTAAAAATATGTGAAAATAGAGAAAGAACCATAAATTGACCAAAATGATATGAAAATATTGACAATTTAGAGGCATTTCAATTAGGAAGCTTCTGTGGTATAGAAATAAATATTTGAAAAGATGCTCAAGCTGATTAGTAAACAGTGAAGTACATAAAAATTAACCATTTTCCATTGCTTATTACCAGATTTGCAAAATTTAGGTGTTGTTAAATATATTCAATGAGTGGTATACTTGTACATGTCTAATAGTATATAACCACTTCGGAAAAAACAACTCAATCATATTGCTCATGGATGTATACCCCAGAGACACATCAAAACAGGTACAAATATCTATCCATGGTAGAAAGGAAAAAATATGGAATCATTAGATGATAGATTATAATTGCAATATATCAGAGTAAATGAATGAATTTCAGCCTCCTGTAAAAACATAGATAAATTTCAGGAACATAATCCTGAACAAAAAGCAAAGCTGAATATATGAAGATATAGTATGATTGCATTTATACAAAAATTTTAATGACTAAAAACTAAATGCTACATTATTTAAACATAGATAAATATTTGGTAAGTCTATAGAATAATGAAAAGGAGATAATATACATAAAATTTAGAGAATCATTAGCAACTAAAAGGAAAAGAATGATTTGAGAAGGGAACAAAGGGAATTTGAAAGGTAACAGCATTGATCTCCACTTTGTTCATCCGTATTGTGGGTACTCAGACAGGGCTGATATTTAGTGTAAACTGATCAAGGTGGGCTAACACATTTCTGCCTGAAGGTAAACAGCTGTTTTCCAGAAACCTGTTATTGTACCACCACACAAACACCAACTCCTAGAATTGCTCTATTCTTGGGCAATTAATTCACGACCTGGAGTTTGATTTCTGTAACATTCGGGTTTAGAACAACTCTATTACTATTGGTTTTCTATTCGTCTTCCCTGATTTATGTTTCTTTGTTATTTTTCTGATTTCTTTTGTTAATTTTATTATCTCATTTCATATTCTTGTTATTTTATGCATGTATTATTTTATTTTCCTCTTATTAGTTACAATATATTAACACTTTATCACCCTTCAAACAATGCTGATACCAACAGCAATTTAACTTTATTCATCTCACTCTCAATTCTGTGTTATCCTTAATGTATTTTATACTTATACACATATTGTAAACTCTAATAGGCTTTGTTTTTATTGGGATTTTTTAATGATTTTTAACTACCCACATTTTTACATATTTTGCTGCCCTTTGTTTCTTTTGTGGTTTTGGGTTTCCAATGAGGATCCATTATCTTCCAGCCCAAAAAGGCTGGCAGTGAATTCTGTCAGCTCATTTTCTTAAAAAAAAAAAAAAAAAAGATCTTTCATTTACCTTCATTTTAAAGAGATGTTTCACACATTACAGAGTTACAGGCTGGAAGCTTTTCTTTCAGCATTTAAATATGTCATTCCATTGTCTATAATTTCCATAATGTCTGTTCAAAAGTCAAACATAATGTTGATCCTTTGAACTTCATGTGCCCTCTTTTATAATTCTTTAGCATTCTATCAGTTGTTATGTTTTTCAGCTATGTGGTGAAACTTTCTCATTTATTCAATCATTTATTCTCTCAAGTCAATCATTATCTTCACCATGTTCCTTTCAGTTTGTGTTGTAGCATTCTTTCATGAAATAAAATCCTTGCATATGGCTCTGAGAAACTAGCAATCTTTTAAGCTTGAAAAAATTCCTCATGACTTCTTTACCGTGTACTCTAAATTCAATTTTCTTTTGTCCTCTAAATAGTCTTAAGTTTTGAATTATTCTGGTAGAGAAGACCCCACAGAAAAAAGCTAAAGGTACCCTTTAATTGTTATGATGTCATTGTATCATATGTGCCTGGCAAGCTCAGCTTTCTCCACTTCTGCCATTGTTCTTGAATTCTTTTAAGATACCCTCCCATCTTACTGCTGAGATTATAACTGAATGGCAAACTGCTATTGTGTTGGCCATCTCGTTATAAACATTAAGATAATTAAAATATTGTTTGAATAAGCATGATACTTGTAAAAAGTGTGCTCCCTAGTGAAAAATTAATACCAGTCAAGTGTTTCAAATGGAAACATCTCTTTGGTCTGGAAGCTGGTAGATTCTTTAAGAGCAAAAACAACACCTTAGAGTTTCTTCAAATCTCTATCAAGGCCAGTGAATATCTAGTCACTGAAATCTGCTGTAATTATCCAAAAACATTCAACATAAATAGAAATTCCTATGTCATTTGGAAACAATAATCAATAAGCAATTCTAATAATCTATTATTTGGAGTAGTTAGTAAAAGGCCTGGTATAATATCATATTTCATGGAGACAGTGTTTCTCTAGGGAGGAAAGAACTGTTATCTCCCTACAACAAGGAGATAAATTTATTTTCTTTTTTAACTTTTATTTAATAAATATAAATTTCCAAAGTACAGCTTATGGATTACAATGGATTTTCACCCCCATATCTTCCCTCCCACCCACAACCCTCCCATCTCTGCTCCCTCTCCCATTCCATTCACATCAAGATTCATTTTCAATTCTCTTTATATACAGAAGATCAGTTTAGTATAAATTAAGTAAAGATTTCGACAGTTTGCACCCACACTGAAACACAAAGTGTAAAATACTGTTTGAGTACTAGTTATAGCATTAATTTACATTGGAAAACACATTAAGGACAAAGATCCTACATGAGGAGTAAGTGCACAGTGACTCCTGTTGTTGACTTAACAATTTGACACCTTTGTTTATGGTGTCAGTAATCTCCCTAGGCTCTAGTCGTGACTTGCCAAGGCTATGGAAGCCTGTTGAATTCTCTGACTTCGATTTTATTCTGACAGGGTCATAGTCAAAGTGGAAGTTCTCTCCTCTTTTCAGAGAGAGGTATCTCCTTGTTTGATGGCCCCATTCTTTCCACTGGGATCTCACTCGCAGAGATCTTTCATTTAGTTTTTTTTTATTTTATTTATTTATTTATTTATTTTGCCAGAGTGTCTTTTGTTTTCCATGCCTAAAATACTCTCATGGGCTCTTCAGCCAGATCCGAATGCCTTAAGGGCTGATTCTGAGGCCAGAGTTCTGTTTAAGACATCTGTCATTCTATGATTCTGCTGTGTATCCCGCTTCCCATGTTGATCGTTCTCTCCTTCTTAATTCTATCAGATAACAACTTAAGAGTCATAGGATATTTGTATAAGAAAATTCCAAGAAAATTTGGTTTGAAGACGGTGCTTAATTTAATTTTAAAGGCAATCAGTGCAATAGAGTGTAAGTTCTCAGAAAACATTGTAGTATTTGGAAAGAATTTCAGGTGTAAGTAATTAAAATTAATGGAGGTAACAGGCAAGTTTTGAAATTATAAATGTTTATACCTTAAGGATTTTTTTCCTCAATCAGTCAAAACCTGATGTAGGATTGACTTTCAGGATCACCAGGAATACTCAACAACACTGGAAATTGAAGATGTTTTTTTTTTTTTTTTATTTATTTATTTTATTTTTTGACAGGCAGAGTGGACAGTGAGAGAGAGAGAGACAGAGAGAAAGGTCTTCCTTTTGCCGTTGGTTCACCCTCCAATGGCCGCCGCGGCCGGCGCGCTGCGGCCGGCGCACCACGCTGATCCGATGTCAGGAGCCAGGAGCCAGGTGCTTTTCCTGGTCTCCCATGGGGTGCAGGGCCCAAGCACCTGGGCCATCCTCCACTGCACTCCCTGGCCACAGCAGAGAGCTGGCCTGGAAGAGGGGCAACCGGGACAGAATCCGGCGCCCCGACCGGGACTAGAACCCGGTGTGCCGGCGCCGCAAGGCGGAGGATTAGCCTAGTGAGCCGCGGCGCCGGCCAGAAGATGTTTTTAAGGGATACAGTTAATTTGTACACTTTCCAGAACTACTATCCTCATCCAATACAATGCAACAATGAAATAGAAATAAAGTTAAAACCATTAAAAGTTGTTCCTCAAGGAGCATGAAGTCTGAGGCAAGACAGACATGTTGCGAATGTTCATTTAATTGTGATTACTTCTGCCTGTTTTCCCAAATTGTTGGGTATTTTTGCTTTTGTTAACAAGAGTAACCAAAATCATTTAAATAGTATTTTAAATCCTCTGTTTACTTTTTAAAGTAGGAATTACATTCTTATTTGTGTCCGTAGGCTAGATGAATAGCTGTCAAATTAGTGTAAAAATATGAATATATAAAACAGTAAGTTTGTTGCAATGCTGTGGGAAGAATATTCTGCCAGTAATCAAACTGCCAGAAATCTTATTTCCTTCAGCAACTGTGACCTCCATGAGGCCAGTTAAATCCTACAGACTTTGATTCCCATACTTTGTGGAGATATTCTCCAAAGTCTCTTCCAAGTGTAGACTCTAAATCTTTTCTTTTCAAATTTGTCTCCATTCCTTTCCAGTTCTTCTTTCCTCCCTAGAAAAACACTGTCTCTGATCTCTGCCCAGGGATCCTCTCCTAGTGACTTTGTGATGCTGTGAGTTTGATGTCCCCAAGCAGATGCGCCTTTTCCGGAATCTGAATTTCTTGCATATCTTCTTTATTTGTTTTAATATCGTCAGCCCAGGCTACTATAACAAAATACAATAAATGTGAGAGCTCAAACAACAGAAATTTATCTTTCACAGTTCCAGAATGTAGAAGTCTGAGATCAGGGTGCCAGACTGGTCTGGTTTTGATGAGGGCTCTTTTCACAGTCTTCAACAGTCTTCTTACTACATCCTCATCAGGAAGAAGTAACACAAAGCTCCAATAAAAGGGCACTAATCCCACACATGACTGCTTCACTTTCATGAGCAAATCACTTCCCAGAGTTCCCACCCATCAATAGCATATTAAGACTGGAGAAGGAAACCATTCAGTCCACTGAACACGTATCCGTGCCCTATGGCCCTTTCTGTCAATATCTGTTTTCTACTTAGAAAGACTTTGCTACTCAGATAAACTAACACACCAAGTTCATGCATTTGTAGCTTCGTCACTAAGTAACACAGATATAGGAAAGCTGTCTTTTTTTTTTTTAACTTTTATTTAATGAATATACGTTTCCAAAGTACGAATAATGGATTACTATGGCATCCCCCCCATACCGTCCCTCCCACCCACAACCCTCCCCTTTCCCACTCCCTCTCCCCTTCCATTCACATCAAGATTCATTTTCGATTATCTTAATATACAGAAGATCAGCTTAGTATACATTAAGTAAGGATTTCAACAGTTTGCTCTCACACAGAAACATAAAGTGAAAAATAATAGATGATTTTTTTTTAATGATGATGAAATCAGATCAGACCTATTGTCATGTTTAATCCCAGTGAGAGTCAAGTTGGGAGTTGATAGTTTCTTTTCTTTTCTTTTCTTTTTTTTTTTTTTTTTTTTTTTTACAGAGGATCAGTTTAGTATGCATTAAGTAAAGATTTCAACAGTTTGCACCCCCATAGAAACACAAAGTGAAATATATTATTTGAGTACTTGTTATAGCATTAAATCTCAATGCACAGCACATTAAGGACAGAGATCCTACATGAGGAGTAAGTGCACAGTGACTCCTGTTGTTGACTTTACCAATTGACACTCCTGTCTATGGCATCAGTAATCTCCCTATGCTCCAGTCATGAGTTTCCAAGGCTATGGAAGCCCTCTGAGTTCTCCGACTCTTATCTTGTTTAGACAAGGTCATAGTCAAAGTGGAGGTTCTCTCCTCCCTTCAGAGAAAGGTACCTCCTTCTTTGAAGACCTGTTCTTTCCACTGAGATCTCACTCACAGAGATCTTTTGCCAGAGTGTCTTGGCTTTCCATGCCTGAAATACTCTCATGGGCTTTTCAGCCAGATCTGAATGCCTTTAGGGCTGACTCTGAGGCCAGAGTGCCATTCAGGACATCTGCCATTCTATGAGTCTGCTGAGTATCTCACTTCCCATGTTGGATCACTCTCCCCTTTATTTATTCTATCGGTTAGTGTTAGCAGGTACTAGACTTGCTTATGTGCTCCCTTTGACTCTTAGTCCTTTCATTATGATCAATTGTGAACTGAAATTGATCACTTGGACTAGTGAGATGGCATTGGTACATGCCACCTTGATGGGATTAAATTGGAGTCCCCTGGTATGTTTCTAACTCTACCATTTGGGGCAAGTCAGCTTGAGCATGTCCCAAATTATATATCTCTTCCCTCTCTTATTCCTACTCTTATGTTTAACAGGGATCACATTTCAGTTAAATTTCAACACTTAAGAATAACTGTGTATTAATTATGACTGGTTTAATTCTGTAATTCTGTAATTAATAGGAAAGCTGTCTTTTTTTGGAAGAAATTTTTCCTACAAAGTATACTACTAAGGGGCAAACATCAAACTCTATGTCCAATAGGAGAACAGAAGAGCCCTCTATTATCTAAAGAAACAGCCCTCTGTTGCTATGACAGGGTGGACATGTCATTAAAGCTATTTCCTATGATTAACTATCCAAGAGAACACTGCTTAGAATATCCCCTCTCTACACTTGCACCTCTCTATTTAGCCAATTTTAATACTCTGAAAACTGCATAATGAAAGGGTGCTAAAATTTTGTCAAATACGTTTTCACATGTAATGAGCTTGTGATGTGGTTCCATCTTTTATTTTATAACTGTGCTAAATTATGTCAACTTAATTTTGAATGTTAAGCCAAACTCGCATTCTGGGAATAAGCCCAAGTTTTAATAATGTATAACTGTTTTTACATATTTCAGCATTTGATTTGCTGATATTTTGTTTAGGATTTTTGCATTTGTGATATTCACTTTTGGTATTATATCTAAGGCTCAATATCAAGTGATGCTGTACTCATAAATAGAATTGAGATGTAGATTTCTACTCTCTAGAAGTGTCCATATACACACATTTATTGTTATTTCTTAAACTTTTATAAAATACATTGTTAAACCCATGAGATCTTAATTTGTTCTATGGTTTTTAATTACATATTTATTTCTTTTTTAAGCTTTTATTTAATGAATATAAATTTCCAAAGTACAGCTTATGGACTACAATGGCTTCCCCCCCATAACGTCCCTCCCACCCGCAACCCTCCCCTTTCCGGCTCCCTCTCCCCTTCCATTCACATCAAGATTCATTTTCGTTTCTCCTCATATACAGAAGATCAGTTTAGCATACATTAAGTAAAGATTTCAACAGTTTGCTCCAACACAGAAACATAAAGTGAAAAATACTGTTGAGTACTAGTTATAGCATTAAATCTCAATGTACAGCACACTAAGGACAAAGATCCTACATGGGGAGTAAGTGCACAGTGACTCCTGTTGTTGACTTAACAAATTGACACTCTTGTTTATGGCATCAGTAATCAACCTAGGCTCTTATCATGAGCTGCCAAGGCTATGGAAGCCTTTTGAGTTCACTGACTCTGATAATTTTTAGACAAGGCCATGGTCAAAGTGGAAGTTCTCTCCTCCCTTCAGAGAAAGGTACCTCCTTCTTTGATGACCCGTTCTTTCCACTGGGATCTCACTCACGGAGATCTTTCATTTAGGTTTGTTTTACAGTGTTAATGGTAACACAGGTGTTGATACTTGTTTTATTATCATTTAATCAAATATGTTTTCTACTTTTCATCACAATTTCTTGTTGGATCCATGGTGTGCAGAAAAGAATTAACCCCTCTAGCCTAACAGCCATCCTTCAAAAGGCCTGCTTACAAGGCTGGACGTTGGTTGGCATCTGGAATTTGGGGACGATCTCTCCCATTGCCAAAACTGATCAAAGTGGTTCAATATGCCTAAACTGTATAAGGAATTTTTTTTTTGGCTGGTCATCATAAGAATATACTTTTTTTCTGGGTGTCTGAAATTTTGGCAAGTGCCAGGCAGAGGCTGCCTACATGAGCAGCCTCTAGGAACTGAGAATCTAATGAGTTTCCCTACTTGGTAACATTTGACATGTGTTTCCATAACTTTTGAGGGCAGAAAGTTCACCGTGTGTGTAATAACTAATTTTGTTTGTCGAGTTGACTTGGCTAAGGTATACCCCAATAGCTGGTAAGGTATTGATTCTGCATGGTCAGAAAGGGTCTTTCCAGACAAGTTTACAATTTGAATCAATAGACTGAGAAAGAAGATACAGTCTCAGCAATGTGACTGATATCATCCAGTCCATTGAGCACCAGCAGAGCAAAATGGCAGAGAAAGCACAAATTTTCTTTCTCCTTTAGATGGGACATCCAGCTTCTCCTGTCCTTGGCCATCAGAGCTCCTAATACTCAGGCTTTCAGACTCCCATACTTAACACAAAAGCTACCCTTCCTAACAATTGTCAGGTCTTTGACCTTGGAGTGAAAGCTATACCATTAGTGGTTCTCCTGGCCTGGGGAATCAGATTGAATCACACCACCAGCTTTCCTGGTTCCCCAGATTGCAGATGACGTATTGTAATTCTGCTTGACTTCCACAAGAAGCCAATCCTCATAAAAAGTCTCCCATATGTACACGTGTGTATACATGTGATCTTGAGTTCTTCCACTGAGAGAGGGTGCTAGATGATTGCACCTGTTTTTCCCCCAGATTTCACACCATGAGCTTTTCTCTTTGCTGATTCTGCTCTGAGTTCTTTCATTTGTGATAAACCACAGCTGTGAGTATGACTATAAACTGTGTGCTGTGAAACTTCATGGCAAATCATTGAACCTGAGAATGGCCCTGTGGGCCTCTGACATAAATGCATCAAACACTTGGGGAATTAACCTTTGTGTGTGTGTGTGCATATGCTTTGCCTAATTCCAGTGTTATCAGAGAACACATGCAGACTGATTTCATTTCTTTGGAATTTGTTGAGATTGGTTGCCTTAAAATAAATTTAGGGGAATATTCCATATGCAATTATAAATAATGTGTAATTTGAAGTTATGTGTGATGTTTGTATATGCACATTAGGTCATTTCTTAATTGATTGTTCAAATATTTAAAATACGTACTGATTTGTCCCAATTACTCAACAGTTACTGAGGGAAATACATTAAAATTATTTATTATCACTATGAATTTGTGTATTTTTTCATTTTTTGCTCTATGTATATTGATCTTACATTGTTATTTGTATCCAATTTAGAATTGATATATCTTTCTTGTTGATTAAAAATGTTACTATATGAACTTATCGTCTTCTTACTAATGATGTTTCTTGCCTTAGCATCTACCTTGTTGGTAACAGCATAACATTTGCCTTGGTATGCATATGTTTTTGCTTAGGTTCTGCCTTGTTGTGGGTACAGCCAGATTTGTCAACCCACAATTCATGCAGGGTATTAAAAAATTATGATGCCTTAATGTTAATGATTGATGGATTAAGGGGAGACTTGATTTATTGATGATATATGAGAGGAGGGGTGGCAGGAGGTCTTGGGTCATTGAGGGTGAGCTCATGGAGGGTGGGCCTCAGACAGGATTGATTATTTTGAGGTCGTATTTAGCCTGACTGTTCTCTCTCTTCTTCCTGTCTCACCCTGTGATCATTCCTCTGTCACAATTAGCTATCATCCAATCCCAGACTATGGGGCCAGATTCCTGAACAATAATCTCCTAACTGTAAGCTGAAATAAACCTTTTTTTTCCCCAATAAACTTCTTTTAGATATTTTAGTCAAGGTAAAAAAAAAGTGGACTAATGCATGCTGTTGTTTATCTTTTCTACTCTATGATGTTTCCTCTTTCTGTGTCTATATATTTAGGAATGTCTCTTGTCAACAGCATTTACTTAGTGTTTTATTTTGATCTAGTCTGACAGTTATATTCAATACAATTACCAATACTTTATAAGTTAAAGTAATTGGGGCCAGCATTGTGGTGTACTAGGTAAAGCAGCTGCCCACATTGCTGATATCCCAAGTGGGTGCTGGATCGAGTCCTGACTGGTCCACAACTGATTAAGCTTGCTGCTAATGTGCCTGGGAAAGCACAGGAAGACAGCTCAAATGCTTGGGTCCCTGCTACCCACATGGGAGACTTGGACTACTGGTTTCAGCCTGGGCCATTTGGGGAGTGAACCAGCAGGTGGAAGATCTCTCTCTGTCTCCCTCTCTCTTTGTATATTTGCCTTTCAAATAAATAATAATAATAATAAATCTTTAAAAAAATGAAATCATCATCTGACTCTTTGTTTTCTACTTACCCTATTTCTGAGTCAATAGCTAAAATGCCATTATGCAAAAATATGTATATTTACAATCACATTACCTGGAGAGGATCACATGAATTTTCAAGGGAATATTTGTCACTTTTTTTTAAAAAAATGAAATAGTTAATATCATATGCTTAAAGTTCATTTGGTTTTAATACAGTTAGTCAATTCTTCCATTGTAACACACATACACAAAAAATCCTAAGTAATGTGTAAATAAATGAGCCTGGCTGTGTTCCAGTAAGCTGCATTTACATAAACAGATCATCAATAGGGCACAGCTGGCACACTTTTTTCCTAGGATTGATTACCTGTACGTTTATTTACGACTCATAGGGTTCTTGCATTCCTGTGTATATTTTTGTTCTTTGTTTATTTCGTTCTGTCTGAACATTTCTTATTGACTTGGTTTCTAGTTCACTAGTTCCTTCTGTTTGTTACTTAAACCTTCTCTATTGTGCACTAAATTATGCTTAGCCATTTTTTATTTAATTGCTTTATAAATTCTGATTATCAGGTAAAGTTACCCCCCCTCCACCCTCTCATCTCTTTTCTTCGATATAATGATCACAATTTGTTAAAGTGCGTGTCTATTTTAACACCAATATCTGAGTTATTTGTGAGTATATTTTTATGATCTTTCCCCCCTTGGTTTTTGCTTATTATTTATTTATTTATTTATTATTTTTTGACAGGCAGAGTTAGACAGTGAGAGAGAGAGAGACAGAGAGAAAGGTCTTTCTTTTTCCGTTGGTTCACCCCCAAAGTGGCCGCCACGGCCAGCGCGTTGCAGCCGGTGCACTGCACCGATCCGAAGCCAGGAGCCAGGTGCTTCTTCCTGGTCTCCCATGCTGGTGCAGGGCCCAAGGACCTGGGCCATTCTCCACTGCACTCTCAGGCCACAGCAGAGAGCTGGACTGGAAGAGGAGCAACTGAGACAGAATCTGGCGCCCCAACCGAGACAAGAACCTGGGGTGCCGGCACCACAGGTGAAGGATTAGCCTAGTGAGCCGGGGCGCCGGCCTCTCCCCTTGGTTTTTAGTCATTTGTCTCTATCTCTTAGTCTGAACAGAAGGTCAATAATTGTACACTAAAAATTATATAGATAATACATGATTCTATACAATATTAACTTTTCTCAGAATTACTTTTGCTTTCTTTCAGGCATTCAAAGTAAAGACATGTCATCTTTAACCAGATTGGGATACAGACAGGTTGAAGACAGGTATGAATCTTGTATATGTGCTGGTTAATTTCTTCTTTAATCTTCTTCCTAGAATACAGATCTTCTAACACCCTAAATGAGAGTGTATTCATCCTCTCCTGGCAGAATTCGATTTCAAATTTAGGATCCCATATCTCTGTAAGATTCTAGGAAACTCAGTTCTGTTTCACAGAATTTTTGCCACACATTTCTGCTCTGTGTTATAACTTTTTAATGTTGCACATATTTATGAATGGGAAAATACCTCAAGAGAAAACACAGTTCAGACTCTGGGGCTCACCACAATGTTTTTCTTTCCCCAAAGTCTTCATTCTCTATTATTCACTGCTTTGTAATACTACTTTAGGATTTTAGGTGAGACTGATAAAGTTTGGCTCAAGATTCTAGCCCCTCAACTTCCACAGATTCTTGATTTCTTATTCTTTTACTAAAAATGACCCATGGAGAAAAATTTACAGCACTCTAGGCCTACATCAATTAATTTCTCTTGTTTATGCTTTCTTGATGTCACAAATCATGACTGCCAAGAGAGTGGCCCATTGTCTTCAATCATGTGTGTGTGTGTGTGTGTGTGTGTGTGTGTTTATGTGTGGAGGCACGTTGAGGTGAATTCATTCTGAGAGGAGGAGTGTGGTGGAGGCAAGAGGAATGGAGTCACCACACAGACCCCGGGAGTTGGGTGAAAGCGGGCCAGAGGCGAGCAGCCCACAGAATCATTTATTTCAGTTGGTAGAGCAGTTTAAATAGCCAAGGCAGCCAATCCGGTCAAGGGGCAGTTTATGCCCTAACCAATCACAGCCTGTTGCCAAGCAGGCTCTATTGCCAGGTGGGTTTCAAAGCCATTCCTGAGTAACTGACGCTCGCTTTCCAGCGGCCATCTTGGCATGGCCTTCTCATTCCCACAGAGGCACATGCATACACGGTCATGGCCTTGTGTCCATTTGTCAATTATTCTCTTTGAAAGAGTTAGTCCATAACAAACCACACCACCTAAAATAAACAACCCAGTATATTCAGTTAAAAATATGAGACTAGGTGTGACAACTTGAACTACACTGTCATCTTAATTTCAGTAATTGGCATCTATCATTTTATTAGTAGAATCTGAATCTATATGGTTGCTTTGAGAGTATTCTCACTCTGCCATCTTACGCTGAATTTAAAGTCAGATAAAATTGCTAGATATTTTATGTGAGTACTTGTTTCTAGTATTGTAGATTAACTTAAATGTTGGATTTTGTAGTGAGGTTGTATCTTATTATGTTAGATCACAGAGTCTAGTGCTGTGGCATAGTGGGTAATACCATTGCCTGCAGTGCTGGCATCCTGTATTGCTGTAGGTTCAGGTCCCAGCTGTTCCACTTCCGATCCTGCTCTCTGCTATGGCCTGGGAAAGCAGTAGAAGATGGTCCAAGTTCTTGGGCCCCTGCATCCATGTGGGACACCTGGAAGAAACTCCTGGCTCCTGGCTTCAGATGGGTGCAGCTCTGGCCATTGTGGCTATCAGAGGAGTGAACCAGCAGATGGAAACCTCTCTCTCTTCTCTGCCTCTGCTCTCTGTAATGCTGACTTTCAAATAAAAGTTAGATCACAGTAAATTTGGATAAAGATATTTTTAGTAGGTGAACAGTTCATTGAACTACTCACAGACCTTAGATAACCTTGCCTCTTGATAGTTTTTGAGTTACATTAAATCACAAAATTTGGGTTCATGAAAGAAACATAAAGGGAAAAGTCCAAATAGAAAATCAAATCGGGGGAAAAATTAAATGAAAAACAATTTTATATACAAATGAATATCTGGAGAAAAAACATAAACATATGTGAGTTCTAATTAGCTGTTGTTTACTTTCTAAATTGCAAATCTTATCACTTATTTCTATAGGAAACTGAAAATAATATAATACATACTTGAAAAATGTACAGTGGGATCTAAGTAGAAGTTGACTTCAAATTTTGCTGCCAAATCTGGAGGGAAAGAAGGAGAAAGACCTTGAAACGCAGCCAGTAAGATTGTTCCAAAATGTGAATCAAAACCTGATGTATGGCTGCTTTCTCCAGGCCAATGATGTCCACTTGACTGTATTCAACTCGAAACAAGAAAGAGATCAGTCTGGTGCAGATTTCACATCCAGGGGTTGGCCAACTACCTTCAAGACATATTAGGATGGAACTTGGCTGCTATTGATGTTGTCCATTAGCATACAATTTCCAAATGAAAATCCCAAGGGTATCTTTATGCTGAAGGGTCATGCCATTTTCCAAAGCGTCTGCAAGCTGAGCAGCCTTCTGCTCACCACAGGACTCATGGAACATATCATCTTGAAGTCCTCACGTCTTCCACTCTGATTCCCTATAGACTGACTCTAATTTTCTTTTTTCCCAAAGGAAGTCAGGAATCAAGTTGAAATTCAAGAACAAATATTGCTGAGTTATTCTGATTTATCAATTTTTTTACATAAAGATTCTGAATGCCAGTGAAATCAAGTTCTTCTCCCAAATAATTTGTGATCCTCTTTTTGGATGTAGTTGTAGCTATGAAAATTCTGCCTTGTCAATGATTCCATTTCCCATACTGCCCCTTGCTTGTCAGTGGTGTTGTGGAACTAGTTCTCAGCAAGAGGATAAGACGAATAGCAAGCATCCCTTCTAACCTAAGTGGCTAGCAGTAACTGGGCACATTCTTCCCTGTTTCTTATGCCATCTTCTGGGTGAATATGGTCACCCATTAAATCCTTAGAAGCCATTTTTTAAGATGACAGAATCTTCTCAGGTTGGATATCCAAGTGAGCAAACACACACACACACACACACACACACACACTCATACATATCCTTTCCCCAACAAATAGTAGCAAGAAAAAGGTTTTATTATGTAGATTGGTAAGAGTTTCATTTTAGTCTTATTTATTTCAGTAGCTAGTATAACCCTAAACACTGTGTAACATCATTTTCATGTATTAGGCACTACTCTGCGTGTATAGTATGGTAATATAACTGGCTTGCAACTGACAAGAAATGGGACTTAATCTTTCTTTCTAACATTGACTAGTAAATTCCATTTAAGGTTCACCATCAAAGAATAGAACATACAAATTGTTGTTCTCAATTGTCTATGGCATTTCACCAGCATTCCCAAATGAATCAAAACACATCAAGAAAACTAAAAGCCAATTACTGTAGCCCTCACTTTTCAAATAGGAAAAAGCACATTTATTCAAGGTCAGGAAGGACTTAAGACAAAGAGAGAAATGGTCGCTGTGTCTCTGAGTCCACACTGCTTATCTCCATCACCTTACCGAGAGGAATGGTACCATTCAGAACACTTCCGCTGAGTTGCCATTCCTCCTACCGCATCTACCCAAGGTGTGACTAACTGTAATTATTCCAACTAGTTTTACTATTTCCTGATGACCTGATAAAACAAATGTAAATTTGTGGGTCGCAGAGTGAATTAAGCCTAAAGTGACGCAGGCCCTTGGAGTCTTAACTCTTCGATTCATTGCAGGTTTAGAGGGGTTTTGGCTGTGTTGTAGAATTTTTTTTTTTAGTCAAAAGTATTGAAGACCAGTGGTGAAGCTTTATTCCTTCACTAAGTGCTTAACAGTGTGAATAAAAGCTTTAGAAGGACCATAATTTAGCATACAGATGGGAATATTTTGAAATGAAAGGAGGCCTATTAAATATGATACACATATGGGAAGTAGAAACTGGCACTGCCTGAACAAACTGAGCGAACCAGGTGAATCAGTGCTGTCAAAAGCCCTTGATGATGCTGCGGGAAGGAATTCAAGGATGCACATGCCCCTAGCCAAACGCCAGCAGAGCTGACTGATACAAAACGAAAATCCCCTCTTGAGCAGAGAGAGCTGGCAGGTTCTAGTGAGAGTCTGCCCTGAAATTATGAGAGCTGTAGGCTTTAATATCCCTTTGAAATTTTGGGGAGGGGACAGAAATGTTCATCTAGATTGGGAGTGGATTTTCTTGGAAATGGGTGCTCTCCCCTGGGAACAGAGATGATCCCTCTTTGCTTGCTATTATGAGAACTGTAACAGCGAAGTGCAGAGCACAGAGGTTGTTTTGCAACAAGTGTCAAATTTATCATGGGGCAAATAGTTTTTAGAGATACATCATGCTTTCTTTATGACATACCCATTTATTGGAGAAAATCCTTCCTTGAATACAGTCCCTGTAAATTCAGGCAAAATGGCCTATTCAATTATTTTTTGCTTTCTGTATTAGGAAAAAAAATTGACACCTCTATTTTAAGATAGCTCTTGGAAGGCTAGTGATGAGACATTGGTGATTGTGAGCTGCAGTGATGCAAGAGAGACGTGTGGCTCATGCGTTCACCTTCACAGTGTGCAGCTAAATATGTCACCAATGCAGTTGATGAATTATTCATGTCATTTCTTTCTAAAAGCAACACTGCCATTTAATGCTTATCAGATTCACTTACTCCTTGCCAAAATTTTTAAATTCACACACCTGAGAGAAATCATTACCATGTGTTCCTGAGGTATTGTTACTGGCCCCATGCTGTCATTCACAGATTACATTATCCAAAGTGAGTTATTATCTGTAGTGAAATCCATGGTATTTTATATATATATATACATATATATGTGTATGTATGCATATATCAAATGAGAGATGAGTTATTATATACAAAAATGAAAATAAACAAGGGAGAACATATTCATGTCTTTCGGCATTCATTTATGTTTATAGAGTGTTTCACATTTTATTGTTCAAGCTTATTCCACTAGGATGCTTTAGGCTTTGTTCCTATAATTCACAGAATAATGTATTTCAAGAGCATTTGTTTATTCACTAAGGGTGATATACCCAACCCAATATCTAAAATGTCATTACAAAAATACCAGCATGTGAAAGCATTCTAAATCCATCATATTTTATTGGAGAAAACCAGTTATAATTATAATCTCCACGATCTATCACTATTATTCCACAGTATTTTCAGGCCTTGTTAAAATGGAACTTCTTTTGCTCAGAAGATAAGCACTGTATTTCTAAAGGATTTGTTTATTTAATGCAAACATATACTGCATATTGTGAGTCACAGATATCTTCAGCACTAGTGATCACTGTGTCTTCAATGTTTTGGGATGACTATATTTTGTCTTGTATTTTCATGTGTCTGTGTGCAGCCATCCAACGGACAGAATTTAAATGTCTTGAATTAAGGAGTTTGGAGTACATCTTAATTATTTTAGGAGAAAAATGGTGATTAAATATAATCTGATTAATAATAGAGACAATGGCATGGTTTTAGGAACCGCCATGACAGGTCAAGACAATAATGACTCTCAAGAAGCTAAAATGGAATGTCTAAAAACTGTAAGAGACATTAATGTTTAAGCAACATCAAATGTCACCCTTTGGACTTAACTCACATTGCAACTCCTTTACTACCACATATCTTGGCAATTGTGGAAAAATGTATCTTTTACATGAAAAGGTTTTTGATTCACTTTCCCCTCATAATCTGTTTGTTTTAATATAGACTGATATGTGAAGAACTGGCTAATTTGTCAGAGTGTCTAGCTAATGTGTCAGCATTATTAGTGATTTTATTTTCTACTAATTTAAGTCTATTTATATTCTCAATGTATCCTTAATTATTAAAAATTTTTATACTAAATAAGATAATCTCATAAATATTCTAGAACATCTGTGATGTTCATCTACTAGGACAGTAAGTCAATAATGACCTCAGCAATTGCTCAAATGGAGTCATTGGAAAGCAAACATTTTATATTTTACTAATTCTACTTAACTGACACATTCTTATGTCCGCTGTTGAGGGCTCAGTTATTTGGGTTATTAACTCACTGAAGGCGACCAATAGAGGGGATGAGAGAAGAGTAGAGAGTTTTTAGGTTACAAAGTCATGGGATTTGATAAGGTGGTTATTTCCAGGCTTATAATTATCTACCTATTGTGACTTTACAGATTAGATTGCATTATATATGTTTCACAATGCTATACAGATGACTTTGTTTTGTCATCTCCTTCTTTTGATAAAAAGCTATCCATGCTTCAACTCTAGGATGATTGTGCTGTATAACAGTGACTCAAAAGAAATAAGATCACCATAGAACTTGGCTAAGATACCTATCATGAGAACAGGGAGACTTCATGTGAATAATTATAATAATAAAACATCAATAGTCAACATTTACTGTGCCAGAAATTACTTAAAGTATATTATAGGTTTTATCACATTTTAACCTTGTGATAAGACCCTTTAGTAGGTATTATAACTGCCCCTAATTTAGAGATAAAAGTAGCAGAACTAAGATTTGAACCCAGCTATTTAATCTATTCTGAACTGGGCTGAAATTAACAAAGAAATAAATTGGAGATGAACTATGAATACAGAGGTACTGATCCATTCATTGGTGAGGGCCTTACCACATGATGATTGGAACCATAGATAGTATCATGGGACACTCATTGAAGTCAATGTCTCTATCTAACACATTTGATTGATGTATTTCCATCCACCATGTGTCACAACCTTTACCCTATAGCTATTAATGCATCTATTTTGATTTAACTTAAAAGTATGCAAAGAAAGAACAGTAGTCATGGGTAAGGTATTTGGAGAAGAATTGTAAAAATTACAGATAAATATTTAGGAGAGATGATAAGACTAATGGATGTTGGTCCTAATACAAATTTGGAATAGAAAGTACAGCCATTTGGGGATTAACCAGTGGATGAAAGATCTCTGTCTTTCCCTCTCTCTGTAACTCTGCCTCTCAAATAAATCAATAAATCTTTTAAAAAAAGAAATTTGTACAAAAGAAACTTGGATTCTTGAACTCTGAAAGGGTGAGAGAAAAGAAAGATGACAATGGGGATAATTTTATTGGCACTTATTTGTAGACTATTTTGCGAGGCAGTTGACACTGAAGTCCCCCAGTTCAAAATTACTATCACCATTGTTTAGCTGAAAGAAGCTAAGATTTAGAGAAGCAAAACCACTTGCATAAATTCCCACAGACATTTTTTCAGTAGCAGGATTCAACTGCGCTTTCTGTCACTACAAAATTTGCATACAGTGGTAAACTACACTTCCTTTTAGTAGATGATGAGAACCTAATTCCATGTTGATGATTCTGGCTAGATGTCATCAACCAGGTACATTTACCACTTGACTGGCATGAGTTAGGAACACATGAAGATGCTGCTATGGACAGCCTCGGAGGGAGTGGCTCCTGTGTATAATGTCCAGAGTCCACAGTTCCACAATCTCCCACTTCCCATGTGCACAACTCCATAGAACAGTCTGGCTGGCTTTGTCTTTATGACTACCCAAGCCAAAGGGATTCAGAAAAATTTTATTCAGCTCTACCGAAAAATCGTTTCCATGTATTTTTCTTTGGGAATTAATCCAGTTCCTGTTGGGTTTAGAGTAAAGAGTGAAGACAAAGATCACAGCATCTGAAAAATTAAATGTTTGTTAGGACCTGTACCACCATTTTAAGCAAATCAGCCTTGAATTTTAGTTGCCCTGGAAAATAAGCTATATATCAATGATTAGGTTTCTCTTCTACAATTTCTTACAGATTCTTAAAACTAAGCCTTTTATAAATTATGAAGTAGTAGCCTTAGCAGTTATGAAAAGTGGAGTAATGGGAACTCTGAGAACAAATACTGTTGTGTGCTAACAGGCTGTGTTTGCAAAATCTCCAGAAACTACTGCAGACAAAGCCCTGAACATTGGCACATATTTAAAATAACCCTCTTACCACTTTGTTTACTTCATTTCTTCTTGTTTGCGATGATAAAAGACTATACTGTAGAGAGGGAATCTAATCACCTGAATTATGCATATCCTCAGGTTGCCAAAGTGCCTTATCCACATGTGTTGACAAGTGTTATATTCTGAGGGTTTCTGTTCCTGAAAATTCAAATTCAAATGGTGAAGGTCTACGCCATCCCAGCGAGATGGTGTTAAGAGAAAGGACCTTCAAGAGATTAGGTCATGAGTTAGCAGAAATGTGAGAAATGGCATTCGAAGCCTTATAAGAGATATATCGTTGACTGGTAGTGTGGCCGAGCAGTCTAAGAGATACATCATGCCCTCCCCCTACATGATGGCACAGCAAGAATGCAGCCATCTATGAACCGGGACATTGAATATGCCAACATAGTAAGCATGGACTTCGCAGCTTCCAAAACTCTGATAAATGAATTTACATGGTTTATGGCATGTTGTTCTATCAGCCTGGTGGTATAAAGACAATAGGCACCCTAACTAGGATATTACTTCTAAACACAGACAATATGAATAAAAATCACCTCTCCATGACTGGGTGCATGTTAGACATGTGCCCTTTTCTCCTTCAGACCAGAATGGTTACGTGAGACTGTAATATACACAGACGGGCACTTGCTTCTTCTACAAGGAACACCTTGATACATGGCAAAGGAGAATTAGCAGCAAGACACTCCAACTGCCTGAGTCTTCCTGGTTGTCCTCGCCCACACAGAGTTCCCCTCCCTTAAGACCACAAGATCCCTGGGGTAGCATCTGGTGCTTGGCAATTCAAGGACCTAAAGGTCTGGCAATTTCCACCCAAGACAGAGTTGTTCTGCAAGGAGATATTCACCTGGCAACAAAGCAAGATCAGCAACTCTTTTGAATTTTTTTCTTCTTCCTTTTGTAGGCACTGATCCCCAATAAATAAATAGGACCTAACCCTAATTCCTTCTCAGCATCTTCTGCAAATGCCTAGCTTTTGTGAGCATTTACTATGTGTCAGATTAATTTCTATCAACTATCTTACAAATTAGGTACTATTAATATCCCATTCTGCAGGTGAATAAAAAGGATTGGAAGTTACAGGCTCAGGATTTGAGCCCTGACCACTGGTCTCCAAAGTTTGAGTGTTTAGCAACTGATAGTTTTACCTATAGTTGAAGCATAGTTTGTATTTGTAGGTGACACAGCATTCAAGGTACAATTAGAAGGCTGATAATCTGAAGACAGTTGATGAGAAAAATTATTTGAAATTCCAGGATAAAGGAAATGATCTATTGGAAATTGGGAGGAGAGAATAGAGTAGTGAGCCTTTCTGGGTTTAGAAGCTAGAGCTTTAAAGCAACCACCTGTCAGTGTCCAGAGAGTTTAATGTGGACAGTTTAATGAGAATTAGTTGGGGACAAAAAACAGAGTAAGACAGGACCAAAGAAGAACCTACCTAACCTATAGGTAAAATAGGATGGAATGGAAAAAAGAAAGCTTCCTGAAGACAGAGCACTGTAATTTTTGCCTCTTAAACTCTTTTTGGAACTTTGTCCCCACTATGAGGTGCTGATAGGGTAGAAACTTAGTTTGACTATGGAATTTACAAGTGGGGTCTTTGCGAGGTGATTAGGTTTAGTAAGGTCATCAGAGTGGAGCCCTCATGATTAAATACTGATGGCTTTCTATAAGGAAATGCAGATGCACATGGCTGTTCCCCGTCTCTCACTGTGTGATGCCTTGAACCAACTCGGGACCATCAGCAAGAAGGTCATCACCAGATGTAGCCCCATGACCTTGGACTTATACAACCATGAGCCAAAATAAACCTCTTTTCTTTAAAATTTACCTACTCTCTGGCAAAAGAAAATTGAATAAAACACAGGCTCAATAATTGGCTGACTATATACAGTTTGTAAGCTCCAACATTTTCCCACATTTTCTAGCTCTCTGTGAGATGAATTGGAATACTATGGAGAATCAGAGAAGCCTAGATCTTGCCACTAAAATGCTAGAGAATGGTTAATTGGAATCCACAATATAGGATCAAAGAAATAACTACAGAGCTCAAATTACTGTGACAAATAAAGATCAGGTTAACATCTACAGACAGGACAGAAGTGCTGAGAATTAGACTCTGAAAACAGAAATTAAAATTGGGAATGAAATCAGATGAACCAAGCTAAGCCACAGAATCTATCTGGCAGAGCAGTTGTTTCTCAACACTTACTACTAATAAAATAACCTGGAGAGGTTTTAAGTAAAAAACATACATACCAGGGTCTTACATACAGCAGAGTATGAGCCAAAGCACCAGAGTTTTTCAGCCAGCTGGATACATAATCAAGGTTATGATCTAATGAGCTGGAGATAACAAACGTCAAGAAATAATCAGGATTCATACTGAGACTAAAAGTAAATTGCCAGAAGAGGCAAATACCAAGATACACCTAATAAATGTGAAGCATCAGCTTTAGTTTGATTCTATGTATCATGCAGTCAACAGAAATTACAACACAGAATGTGAACAAGTGGGGTATAGGGTATGTTTGCATTCTCTTCCTTGTGGCCCAAGGCATCTTAGAAACCAAAACACCATTCCCTAGTCCATTTTCAATTCTTTTGTTGGTAAAGAAGTAAGTGGCCATCCTGGAACAGATCATACAAGAATTTTGCACATTCAACATATACTCGTGCATATTTGATAGCAGTTGAAGGTAGATTATATAAATTCATACAAGACAATCTTTCTATTAGAACATATCAGAGAAACATAGGAAAACAAAATTAATTCAGAATAAGATTATCACATAAAAATACAAAATAAGTCCCTATATAATAACTGGAGGCAATTTTAGCCTCAAATCATGGACCTTTGCCTATATAACACTTCTTGCTTAAAACTTTGAGCTTCATGGCAGAGTTCTTTGATCTCTTGAATATTAAGTCCTTCCCCAGCCTTCGTTAGAGCAAAAGTAAAAGGAAGTGTGGCTGGGGTGACTTTGTGATAGTAATTATTTTTTGCTGGCTAGAAGACATTGACTAATTAAAGGAAAGACTTTCACTTTGATATGCTGCCCTGCAGGTTGGTACAGAACAGTGGTTCCCATGCTCCACTCCAGACTAGAATCACTTGAAAAACGGTTAACATGGAAGAAGCTCAAACCCCATTCTACTTCAAAGTATCTACACCTCTGTGTGCTCTCTGAGCTCCTCAGGCAATTCTGTTGCACACTGAAGTGTAAGAATTATAACTGGACCTGTGGCAGCCATCCTATGTCTGAAAGAATTCAGAGACATTGATCTTCATACGAAATTTTGAACCAACTCCAATAGTCACTTTTCTTCAGACTTCATGCTATGTAGAAAGAAAATGAAAAACTCATTTATTTAAGTTATTATAAGTAATTGTGGCTAAAAGCATTCTCAGCTGATACACAGCCAAATAAAAAAAAAGGAATCATAACCAATTACAACATTTTCAATGCCGTAGAATCAAAATGTTCCGGTTGCTCAGAAGAAATTTAAGCTCTGACCTAAGGCCAAAGAAAGGCTTGCACAAAGCAGCTACTTTCTGCTGTGGTGAGCAATATCTTCAGTAATATTCCTACACCAGATAAAAAAGAAAATGTTTCACACAGTTTCCCCATGGCACCTCAATGCCAAATACCAAAGTGTAGTCCAGCAAAAGTGAAGGTGAGGAATAATAGGTAACTTGAAGGGGATCTGACATAATCCAAACATGCAGTTTAGATAATCTGGATGATGAGGTACTGCTTACTGTGGGAATATAAAAATTAAGAAGTAAACCTAAATGTTCATTAGTTTATTTATATGGATTATTCATAATTTGATTTGCAAACTTCTGTGACTTCTGACATAAAGATCTCCAATGTATCCACATTTATAAGATAGTTCATAATAGCTTTATTTTCCTGAATTTGTCATAGAAACATAAATTGATTTTGAACTCAGCTTGTCCCAGTCTTGTTTTACATTTGCTTTGCATCCTCATTCCCTTCTCAGATTGTTTGCTCACCCATCTGACAGCCTCCATAAACAGTACAAACACATTGTTGACTTAGAGCAAGAGCTGCTTTGGTAGACCTTGCTCAGAACTTCTTTTGGAATGTCAGTGGAGTGTAGCCATGAGTAGTGACACTGGGTCTTGCAATGCATGCATAGGTAAGGGAAGATGGCTCCAATACTGGACCAGTAATACTTTCCCTGAGGACTCACTCTCACTGAGTAATGAAAACTATTGCCTTAAATAATAATGTAAGTGCTGCTGGGTGCCCCAGAGCTCTCCATGTATCTGGTCAAGCCAGTATCTTCTGACCAGGGTGGAGACCACAACTGCACCGCATGCTGGCACCATGGAGCTTTTTGTTTCAGGCACTCTAATTATAGTCACTTTCAGCTCAGATTTTCTCTACTACCCATACTTTCCCATTAGTTCTGTCTCAAACAATTATCTTTTTTATGTAAAGCATTCATTCCACTTTCTATCTTAATACATTTCATCCTTAAGTCCTCTGGGTCTTTGCTTCATCGATCAACTCTGCCCCTTCATTCTCAATCCATCACATTCCTCTTGTTTCCTCCATTTCTGATTACAAATGATTATATATTTTTGTGCTAAAACACATTCCTCTTTTGACTCTGCCCCTGCCTTATGATCCTGTCTCATCTCTTCCCTTTAGTAAGGAACGTGTGAAATAATGGGTTAGGCTCAAAGATTTTGCTTTCTAACAGTCTCAACCCTCTACTACAGTTTTCTTTAGAATGATTTGAAAATAGGGTCCTCACTCAGTAGCTCATTGTCTTGCTTTTGAGATTGACTTCAATAAACCAGTCACCCTAGCCTATTTCTTCTTTCAGGCAGTTACATAGAGAGAAAGAGAGAGAGAGAGAGAGAGAGAGATCTCCATCAGCTGGTTCACTCTCCAAATGGCTGCTACAGCCATTGCTGGGCCAGACTGAAGCCAGGAACCAGGGGGCTTCCTTGGAGTTTCCTACGTGGGTGCAAGGGCCGGAGGACTTGGGCCATCCTCTGCTTTTTCCTAGACCATTAGTAGGGAATTGGACCACAAGTGGAGCACCTGAGACATGAAATAGTGCCCTACTTTCTTGTACACACATATCGCACAAAAACATACATGTACAGTGCCTCAAGCTAAAAATTACAGGTCATAAAAGAAGGAGGTACCTTTCTCTGAAGGGAGAACTTCCACTTTGACTATGACCTTTTCTAAATATGATCAGAGTCGGCAAACTCAAAAGGCTTCCATAGCCTTGGCAACTCATGACTAGAGCCTAGAGAGATTACTGACGCCATAAACAAGAGTGCCAATTTGTTAAGTCAACAACAGGAGTCACTGTGCACTTACTCCTCATGTAGGATCTCTGTCCTTAATGTGTTGTTCAATGTGATTTAATGCTATAACTAGTACTCAAACAGTGTTTTTCACTTTGTGTTTCTATGTGGGTGCAAACTGTTGAAATCTTTACTTAATATATGCTAAACTGATCTTCTATATATAAAGAGAATTGAAAATGAATCTCGATGTGAATGGAAGAGGGGAGGGAGCGGGAAAGGGGAGGGTTGTGGATGGGAAGGAAGTTATGGGGGGGAAGCCATTGTAATCCATAAGCTATACTTTGGAAATTTATATTAATTAAATAAAAGTTAAAAAAAAATTACAAGAAGTAAGAGACAGGCCAAGATAGTGGAGTAAGAATGGAGGGAAGGTTTATCTCCCCCTAAACTACCCCAATTCTGTTCTGGGTCCCATTCTCATCTCCCCATGGTAATTACACTAGTCTAAATTTCTGCTTAAATTACATCAATATCTATTCACACTTAGCCCCAATCCTATTCAAATTGAGACCAGAATATATGGAATTCTCTGTTCCATAAAACTATTCCCACATTCCCTCCAATGCTTAATATCCAAAGTTAAGCGTGTCTTCTTCATCCACAAGAACACATCCCTAGCAAAATTTCTTGTTGAATAGGAGAACAAATATCTGTTTACCCTTGTACATATATAGAGCATTTAAACAATTACATACCATTTTAATAAAACTGTTTTAACATATATTTGTGCATAAGAGGTGAGCTCAGAGGTTTGTAATTATAAAAGCCATGAGAGGCTTTACAATTGAGTGATAAGGTCCTGAGGAATTTCTGGTTTCTTTCCACTATTTCTCAAATATAAAATATTCAGATACCTTTGAAGGACAGTTGTCCCTCTCTGTACAAAGTCTGTTTTGTTAATAATCTTTTTAAAAGCATTAATTCATGACTGTCACACAATATGTAAATTTTGTAGCTGTAGCTAAGTCCAATAACCATATCAACCTGCTTTGTGGTTGTTCACTTTTGTACCACGTACCTTCTTATTATGCGTGCTTTTGTATGTCTATGTGTGTCTGTGTAGGTATATGAATGAAAGGGAAATTATGGAAGAACAGAGGAATGAACTGGCTTTTTGTATGTTTCTTGTTCCAAAATATACTCTATAATTACATACAACATTTGAAAACAGATCTATTGTTTTGTGAAAACAGACTTGGGAGTAGAAATAGGTCTTTCTTTTAGCTGCATGAATCTCAGCTATCATCCAATGATCAGACAACAGATGGACAAGCACATAAACACTAAATAAGAAATATGAGCCAAATTCATGTCCCTGGATTTATTCATGAGCCTGTGGAAACTTGAAGACTTATGGGCAGATATGCATATTTATGAAGCTGAAAACAATGGTATATTATTATTTCCTAACCTAAAAGACTCTTAATTTTATGTGTGCCTAAACTGACTATAATTCTGAGAGGCAACATTTTTCATCTGCATCTGTCTTCTCATATGAGAGGTTAGAAAAAGGCCCTTGTGTCATACAGATTCCTTTAGAGTCGTGAAGTTAAAGATGAATTCAAAGTCCTGTTCTAGCTAGTGGCTATTCCTCAATCCTGTGATGTTTGCATTATTTAAAAGCTTAACAACTGTAAGTTATCTGTTAAGTCCTCATTAAAAACAACCAGAGCCAATACTATCCAGGCAAGGAACTGAGTACAAATTTATGCAGCAAAAATCTGGTCTTGATTCAGTGACTCAGGAGGATGAGATAAAATGGAACTGATTTATCATACTGACCCTCCCAAAGAAACAAAGCAAGAACAACTAACATTGTTGGGTGTGTCAACATGCCACATAATATTCAAAGCATTTTAAAAGGACATTAATTAATTTTAATCTCTAAGAAGTCATCAAAATAATATATACTCATTACACAGATGAGGAAACATGAGTACAAAGTAGTGTCATTGCTAGTAAGTGGTGGAATGAAATTTCAAATGTAGGCATGAGGGCTCTGTCTTCATGAATGCATCATTGCCATTATGGCCAGAGTGGATTCCTGATATAAGGGTGATCTCAGCCCCGTGCTTCTTGCTTACATGCAGAGTTGCTGACCATGTGATGCCTCCTGCCATGTTATAAGAAAGCAATAAGACCTTTACCAGACATAGATTCTTGATCTTGACATTCCCAATCATTAGAATAATGAGTGAAACAAATTCTGTTCATTATAAATTGTAAATTATTCAGCCTGAAATATTCTGTGCTAGCAGCACAAAATGGATCAAGACATGAAACTAAGAAGTTTTCCCTAGTTTTCTACAAGGGCTACATTCCTGTGGCCCATTTCTGAAGCCCCATATGTGTTCTGTTTCCTAATATACTTTGATGTCAATATATACTTTGGCGTATCTTTCTGGTATCCCCTCTGTTTTTGCTTCAACTGGCTCTACTTGTATTTTTATTATCTGCAACCATAATAATTCTATTTTACATAAATAAAGCATGATAGTTTATGAAGATATATATGTTTATATTTACTATGTTTATTCAATATATTTGGAAAACACTTTCAAAAATCTTTGCTAAAATATTTGTCAAACATTTTTACAAACTATATCACTCCAAAATTAATCCTGTGATGGGAAAGATATGCAAGATATGGTTGATTTTACCAGGATACTTTTTTCAACTTTTATTTAATAAATATAAATTACCAAAGTACAACTTTTGAATTATAGCGCCTTTTCCCCCCAAGACCTCTCCCCCACCCGCAACCATCCTTTCTCCCACTCCCTCTCCCATCCAATTCTTCATCACGATTAATTTTCAATTATCTATATATACAGAAGATCAACTTAGTATATACGAAGTAAAGATTTCAAAAGACTGTACCCACAAAGACATACAAAGTATAGAGTACTGTTTGAGTAGTAGTTTTACTGTTAATTCGCATAGTACAAAACATTAAGGACAGAGGTCCTATATGGCGAGCAGGAGCACAGTGACTCTCGTTGTTGATTTAAAATTGACACTCTTGTTTATGGCGTCAGTAATCACCCAAGGGTTTTGTCATGAGCTGCCACGGCTATGGGAGCCTCCTGAGTTCGCCGACTCCAATCTTACTTAGAAAAGGCCATAGTCAAAGTGGAAGTTCTCTCCTCCCTTCAGAGAAAGTGCTATTTAGGACATCTGCCATTCTATGAGTCTGCTGTGTATCCCCATTCCCATGTAGGATCGTTCTCTCCCTTTTTAATTCTATCAGTTAGTATTAGTAGACACTAGTCTTGTTTATGTGATCCCTTTGACTCTTAGACCTATCAGTGTGATCAACTGTGACCTGAAATTGATCACTTGGATTAGTGAGATGGCATTGGTACATGCCACCTTGATCGGTTTGAATTGGAATCCCCCGGCATGTTTCTACAAAATATTAAAGAAAGAAATAGAGTAGGATACCAAAAAATGGAAAAATCTTCCATGCCTGTGAATTGGAAGAATCAATATCATCAAAATGTCCATTCTCCCAAAAGCAATTTACGGATTCAATGTGATACCAATCAAAATGCCAAAGACATTTTTCTCAGATCTGGAAAAAATGATGCTGAAATTCATAGGGAGGCACAGGAGACCTCAAATAGCTAAAGCAATCTTGTACAACAAAAACAAAGCCGGAGGCATCACAATACCAGATTTCAGGGCATACTACAGGGCAGTTGTTATCAAAACAGCATGGTACTGGTACAGAACCAGATGTATAGACCTAAGGAACAGAATAGAAACACCAGAAATCAATCCAAACATCCACAGCCAACTTATATTTGATCAAGGATCTAAAACCAATTCCTGGGAGCAAGGACAGTCTATTCAGCAGATGGTGCTGGGAAAACAGGATACTTCTACAACTGTGATATTTATAGCTCTGCTCCTTTGATGGTGAATATTTTTTTCATATTTATTATCCAGGGTTGTGGAATAAAACTTCTGGCATGTCAAAATACTGAAAACATCACATGTCTTTTTGATCTCTTTACTCCAATATCTCAAGTCCAAATTTTACTTGACTGGGGCACTTTTACTTCCAGGATGTGGGTATTTTTTTTAAGCAGCAGAGGCTCTGGGACATTGAAAACAAACTGGACCTGCCTATAAGCAGAGTTGTGACACTTTCAGACAAACAAAAGGCCCTGCTTCTGCCAAGTCTTTCTCTCTGAGCCCTTTCTGGGAAAGTGCTTCAGTGAGAAAAAGGATAAAATAAAACTTCAAAGACAGTTCCACCACTGAACACTATTCTGGTCATATACCAAGCCAGAAGTAGAGACAGACATCGAATGAAAATGCTATTACTCAACTGAGCAGTGATTAATGTGGAACGTTGATTGGCTAGTAAAACATGAAATCAGAGCCAACACTGTGGCAATAGTACACTCTATATTTTATCTACCTGGACTGTTCTCAAGATAGGTGGCACTTTATTAACACAATCCAGATGACTCATATGTAACATGAGTGTTTCATTGAATGAGGATATTTACTCTATAATAGTCGATGGGTGCTCAATTTTAGAGAGGACAAAAGAATAGAAAAAAATTAAGAACGCCAACTTCAGTTAATAGTCAAAAGAATTTATTGCAGTTATAATTTTGTTGAACAATAAACATGATTCCCTGAAATATTTGAGAAAAAATATTTACTACTTAAACTCCTAAACTCTGCTTATCTTCCCAGATTCTATGTAGTAACTTCCACACTTGGCCTTAGAGGCAGATTCAACATTTATCTATTAATCCCTGACTGTGGATTGATAAGAAAGTGTGAAAAAAAGATCTTTAAAATCAGATGACTTTTGATGCAAATCCCACCTTCGCCCCTTGTTTGGACCACAAACAGATAACCACCTAAGATTAATGTTCTTGTTACTATAGTAACACTAAGTACATGATTTTCATTCCTAACAGCTTTAGTCACAGAGTTAGATGTGTGCCCCTGTGCTGAAATGGCCTGCAATTCCACTATGGTAGGGCCAGGGATTCTTCTGGGTCCTCATGGGAAAAAGAGGGAAAAAGGCTTTTAATGTTAGAGGAGCAGCAGTGTGGGCCTATTCAAAAAGACTGCAGGGTGAGCATTAGAGATAGAGGTTAAGACACCCGTGTGCCATATTGAGGTATCTGGATGCAATCACTGTTTCACTTCTAGATTCCTGTTAATGTACACCCTGGAAGGCAGCAGGCCATATCTTAAATAGTTAGGTCCCTGCCACCCATGTGGGAGATCTGGATTGAGTTCCTGTCTCTTGGTTGTGGCCCTAGAAGTTGCAGGCATTGGGCGGGGGTGGGAGTGGGTGGTCAACAAACAGTTAGGCACTCTCTCTATCTCTTTTTTTCTTTCTTCCCCTTAATAAATACAATTAAAAACATTTTTAGTGACTGCATAAGAGGTAGTGAAGCAAAAGAATCCAGAACTTGTAGATAAAAGTCAGATTCCCAGGCCTTAGAATAAGTCCTAAGGGTCTCCAAGAAATAGAGATGCTTTCACTTAGCTCAGGAGAAGCCTAGGTCAGGGAACCAGAGAGAAATGCTCAAGAGACAGAGAATGTATCCCAAGGAAGCCAGCCGTCCCCAGACATGTACACAACTGCTTCTGGCCAGGACATTTCCTCCCTACTCAGAATTCCTCCCTCCCCAACTACAATGTGAAGATGTCAGAAACTAGAGAGTAGCCAGGCAGTAAAGGATGATTGTAGGTAGGAACATGGAAAGGGTAACACAAATATATGTCCTTCTGAATTCTAGCCTCAAACAGAGGCCAGGAGAAGACTTGACATGACATAGATGAGAAATTATGCTGGAAGATCGAGATTTTGAAGAGAAGTGAAACTGAAATATTAGAATTGAAGAATCAAATATGTGAAATAAAATGCAGTAGAAAGCCTTATTGACAGAGTTGGTGAGGCAGAAGAATTAAATATCCAAGCAACAAGGCAAATTTTTGGAAATAGTCATACAAGAAAAGAAAAATTTGTAAGGCCAAAAATAGTGTTATGTATGTAGTATATGGGATACTATCAAATAACCAAACCTAAGTGTAGTAGGAGATCCTTAAGGTGGAAAGAGATAGATTAGAATATCTGTTCAGTGAAATAATAGCAGAAAACATATCTAATTTGCAGAAAGCTAGGACATCCAAGTACCGAAAGTACACAGAACTTCTTATAGGAAAGATCTTCAACACAACAAAATATACTCAAACTTTCCAAAGTAAAACATAAAAAAAGATTGTAAAATTTCCATGAGAGAAATATCAGATTACTTTCAAAAGATCTCCAGTTAGATTGACACATGATTTCTCATTAGAAACTCTACAGACTAAACAATGACCGAATAGACATAGTCCAAGTTCTAAAAGAAACTGTCAACGAAAAATATTGTACCCAGCAAAGCTTTCATTTATAAATGAAGGTGAGATAAAGACTTTCGAAAACACAAATGGAAAGAATTTGTCACCACTTGTTCAGCCTTACAAAGGATAAATAAGGATGTGCTACACACAGAAGCAGGGAAAGATAGCATCTTGAAAGAATGTGAAGACAGAAAAATCTCCTAGTAAAAGTACAAAGAAAATCTAAAACACAATAGGAATATTAATGGAAAATTGAAGGATCAAGTAGTTACCTATCAATAATAACCTTGAATGTAAATAGTCAAAACTCTCCAATTAAAAGGTACATTCTGGCTTAATGGTTTACAAAACAAGACCCAACTACTTGATGCCTACAGGAAACAAATCTTACCACGAAAGATATATACAGATCGAAAATGAAAGAATGGAAAAAGATATTCCATACTAATGGAAAGCAAAAATGAGCAGGAGTAGTTATTGTAATAATAGACAAATAGATTTTAACACAAAATCTGTTAAAAGAGACAAAGAAGGGCATTATGTAATTATTAAGGGATCAATTCAACAGGACAAAGTGACAATAGTAAATGCATATGCACCCAATGCTATGATGCCTGGCTTAAACAGACAAATATTAATGGCATTAAAGGAAGACATAGGCTCCAGTAATAATGGGAGAATTTGGCACCCCACTATCATCAATGGACATATCAACTAAACAAACAAACAAACAAAAAAAACAACATAAAACACAGCTAATCTACACTATGGACCAAATGGACCTAAGTGATGTCTACAGAACATTTCATCTCACAGATGCAAAATATACATTCTTTTCATCAGTGCATGGGACTTTCTGAAGGATAGGTCATATGCCAGGCCATAATGCAAGTCTCAACCAATTTTTTTAAAAAAGTGAAATTATATTACATATCTTTTCTGACCACAATAGAATGAACCTGGAAATCAACTTAAGAAATTCTAGAAAACATGTAAATACATGGAGACTAAACAATTCCTGAATGAACAGCGTGTCAGATAAAAAAGTCAGATAAAAAATGGAAAATCAAAAAATTCCTAGAAACAAATGAATATGATAGCACAGCATATCAAAACTTATGGGATACAGTAAATACTATGTGTTGAGAGGAATGTTTATTGCAGTTAGTGCCTACATCAAGAAATTGGAAAGGCATCCAATAATCAATTAAACATACATCCCAACAATCTAGAAAAACAAGAACAAACCAAACCCCAAATCAGAATGAGGGAAGAAACAATAAAAATTACAGAAGAAGTAAACAGAATTTAAACCAAAAATATGATACAAAAGATAAGTGAAATGAATAACTGGATTTTTTTTTGAAAAAATATAAAACTAATGAAAAAATAAGAGAGAAACTGAAATGAATACAATCAGAGATGACAATGTAGATGATACAATGGATATCCCAGAAATGAAAGAATCATCAGGAATTACTACAAAGAACTATATGTCAATAAATTGGAATATTCAAATAAATGGGTTGATTTATAAACACATATAATCTATCAAAATTGAGTGATGAACACATGAAAACCTAAATAAAGCAATTACCAAAATAGAGATTGAATCAGTAATAAATATCCTCCTGACAGAGAAAAAGCCAGGGCCAGGTGGTTTCACTGATCAAGTCTTCCAAACACTTAAAGAATAAAAAATAATTTAAATTCTTCTCAAACTACTCAAAACTATTGAAAGAAAGGGAATTCTCCCAAACTCTTTATATGAGTCCAACATCACCTTAATTCCAATATCACCTTAATTCCGAAAACAAAAAAGATCCAATGAAAGACAGTTGTAGAGGCCGGCGCCGTGGCTCAATAGGCTAATCCTCCGCCTTGCAGTGCCGGTGCACCGGGTTCTAGTCCCGGTCGGGGCGCCGGATTCTGTCCCAGTTGCCCCTCTTCCAGGCCAGCTCTCTGCTGTGGCCCGGGAATGCAGTGGAGGATGGCCCAAGTGCTTGGGCCCTGCACCCCATGGGAGACCAGGAGAAGCACCTGAATCCTGCCATCGGATCAGCGCGGTGCGCCGGCTGCAGCACGCAGGCCGCGGCGGCCATTGGAGGGTGAACCAATGGCAAAAGGAAGACCTTTCTCTCTGTCTCTCTCTCTCTCTCTCACTGTCCACTCTGCCTGTCAAAAATAAAAAAAAAAAATAAAATAAATGAATAAAAAATTAAAAAAAAAGAAAGAAAGACAGTTGTAGGGGCCAGCGCTGTGGCGCAGCAGCTTAACGCCTGGCCTGAAGCGCCGGAATCCCATATGGGCACCGGTTCAAGTCCCAGCTGCTCCACTTCCCATCCAGCTCTCTGCTATGGCCTGGGAAAGCAATAGAAGATGGCACAAGTCCTTAATCCCCTGCACCCACTTGGGAGACCTGGAAAAAGCTCCTGCCTCCTGGCTTCGGATCAGTGCAGCTCCAGCCATTGTGGCCAATTGGGGAGTGAACCATCGTATGGAAGACCTCTCTCTCTCTGCCTCTCCTCTGTCTGTGTAATTCTGACTTGAAAATAAATAATCTTAAAAAAATAAAGAAAATTGTAGACCGATATGCTTGATGTACATAAATGCAAAAAGTATCAATAAAATCCATAAAAGGAAAAATTTTGCATGTTCATGTAGTGGAAGAATTAAAATCAAAACGTCATACTATCCTAAGCAATTTACATAATCAATGTGATCTCAATCAAAATACAAAAGATTTCTTTTGAGATTGTGAAAAATCACCATAAAATTCATATAGGGCTACGAAAGATCCTGAATAGTTAAAGTAATCCTAAACAATAAAAATAAAGTTGGAGGCATCATGATATGTGAATTCAAGACATATTACAGGGCAGTAATTCAACGCTTATTACTAGTACGACAATAGACATGTTGACCAATTGTACAGACTAGAGACCCCAGAAATTAATCCATGAATCTACAAACAGCTAATCTTTGACAATCAAGTTAAGATAACTACCTGGAAAAAGGACAGTCTCCTCGACTGCATTGGGAAAACTGGATTTCCAATTTTCTAGAAGAATGATACTTTTTCTACTTGCTACTTGTTGAATTATTTATTTAGTGGATAATTAAGCTTGTGAGTATAAAATAAATTGAAAGTATGCCATTGTAAAAATTAAAGAAAAATAAGAAAACAATCAAGATCAAAACACTTAAAGTTTATTTCCTTTATATAAATTTTTAAAAATGAAAGAATAAATAAAAAAGAATTTTGACTGCTGGGTATGACTAAGCAACCTAATTCTTTTTTTTTTTTAATTTTTATTTGGCAGGTAGAATTATAGAGAGCGAGAGAGAGAGACAGAGAGAAAGGTTTTCCTTCCATTGGTTCACTCCCCAGATGGCCGCTATGGCCCAAACTGCACCCATCTGGAGCCAGGTGCTTCTTCCTAGTCTCCCATGTTGGTGCAGGGGCCCAAGCACTTGGGCCATCCTCCACTGCCCTCCCGGGCCACAGCAGAGAGCTGGACTGAAAAAGGAGCAACCGGGACTAGAAGCCGGTGCCCATATGGGATATTAGCGCCGCAGGCGGAGGATTAGCCAAGTGAGCCATGGCTCCGGCCCCAGCAACCTAATTCTGAATGAGAATATATGTATAAGTTAACTTGATCTAGGACTCAAAAATACCTAAAAAAGAACAGAAAAGGCATAGGGCCTGTGAAAAATTTCAGCATGGAGCTGGGGGGTGAATAAATTTTATCAAATGGCAGTAGGTCAAATACCTCTCACCTTATAGACTTATTTTAATTACATCCTGACTTGTTCTGGTGCTTTGGTTTGGTTGAGCAGATGAGTAATTATTATTTTGCAGCCTCTGTTCTAGATGCTGTATGTGTTTAAGAGATCTCCAAAAAAAAAAAAAAATCTGTGCAAAAAGAGAATCAAAAAATTGTACTTCGGTGCAGAAAATTTTTGAAATCTATGCAAAATTTTTTCATGATCTCTATGTTCCATAAACATTTTAAAACTGCTTGTGTGTATGGATTTCAAATTTTTGTACTAAAATAACTTATCCTTCAGTTCACTTTTTCCATGAGCCTTTGGAACTAATCTCATATTATTTCATTTTATCATATTTCTCAAAATAAACCTGTAAGTTAGATATAATTGTCCCTATTTTGGAAATGAGTAAAATAAAGATGAAGAAATTCAGTATTTTGCCCAAGGTCATCTAATCAGTAAGGGGAGGGCTCAGTGCAATCATTCAAAGTGTATAATCACTATCACGGGGCTTTTCCCACTGCCATATACCACTGACATAAAAAAGTATTCATAGTTCAAAATTCTGTGAAAGTATTTGAGAGATAAGATCTTTCATGAAGCAATATGCAGCACAAGCCAGTTTTGTAATAAAGCAATATATATTTATCTCTATTTATAAATGTATGCATATGAGTCTATCTGAAATATTTTAAAATGTTGGACAAACACCATGATTTTTCTCTAACTGGTGGTAATACGAGAGGTTTTTCTATTTGTTTACCATTATTTCTAATTTCTCAACTATATATTGCTTTTGTAACAATTAAATATTTGACTCATTATTTTTTGATTGATTGATTTGAAAGTCAGAGTTACAGAGAGAGAGGGAGGGCGATTTTCTATCCTCTGGTTCACTCCCACAATGGCCATAATGGCCAGGGTTGGACCAGACCCAAGCCAGGAGCTAGGAGCTTCTTCTGGGTCTCCCATGTGGGTGCAGGAGCCCAAGAACTTGGGTCATTCTCCACTGCTTTCCCTGCACTAGCAGGGAGCTGGATAGGAAGTGGATCGGCCAGGACTCTGGGATTGCAGGCAGAAGCTTAATCCGCTGCCACAGCACCAGCCCCTTTTATTAATTTTTAAAACTATCACCTCTGCCTTGTGCTTTATTTCCTTCGGTTTAATTATGTGATTGATATTTTTCTAAATCAATCCTAATAGTTCTATCCTTGTATTTGGTTTAAATTGGCAAATTATACCTTTTTATGTTTGTTTTCAGTGTTTACAATGCTGATAGCTCTCACAACAAATTCTTCCTGATTAAGGAAAGTCCCCATTCAGTCAAAGATAGTTCATTATTTCAGAGCTTGTTACACAAAAGCCATATATTAATTATGTTCTATCAGAAATATCCCTATTAAAATACCACAAAACTGCATGAGTCCACCTGCTATACATTCAGAAAAGGCAAAACTCACTAAAGTGATATCAGTGGCTGCCGCAGTCTGTGGATGGGGAGGGGAGTTGACTACAAGCCAGAAGAAGGTAACTTTGCAAAGTAATGAAATTATTCTGTAAATTGTCTGGCTGCAAAACTGTGCTTGATAAAACTCAGTGAACTGTGTACTACAAAATAGTATATTTTAAAGTACTTACATTTTTAAAGCATGTGAAGAAAAATAAATATTAACATTCTTTCCTCAATTTTTCTTTTTTTTTAAATTTTTACTTAAAATATTTTGACAAGGCTAGTATTGTAGCATAGTGATTAAACCGAAGCCTACAACACCAGCAGCCCATATCGTCATGGTCCATGTGCTGGCTGTACCACTTCTGATCTAGCACCCTGCTAATTTGCCTTAGGGAAGCGACAGAGTTTGGCCCAATTACTTGGGCCCCTGCCACCCACATGAAAGACCTGGATGAAGGTACTGGCTCCTGGCTTTGGCCTGGCACAGCACTGGCTGTTGTGGCCATTTGTGGAATGAACCAACAGGTGGAAGATCTCTCTGTCTCTCCTTCTCTCTCAGTAACTCTGACTTTCAAATAAATAAATAAATAAGTAAATTTTAGAAAATTTAGCAGAATTGTATTTATGTGATATAAACTGGTGCTTCAGTGCATACATACATCGTTTAATACCCAGTCAGGGAACATATATTTATCTCTTCAAACTCAAATTTGCTTTTTAACCATATGAGAAAAATAGTCAATACTAGACCTTATTACTAAAATAATTTTCTTATCAAGACCAATACCCTGAATTTTTCTTTTTTCTTTTGATATCTTTTCTCCACTCATGGTTAATAAATGCACTAAAGAAAAGTATTATAGCCACACAGAGATAGAATTCACACTCCCATTCCACATAGCCAACCTCTAAATATCCTGGACCAAAACTTGATTTATTTTAATCCTATGTTGTAAATAATTAAATCAATTTTTGTTCTATTATGAGAAAAAAGAAAGTCTTTAATATTTAGCATTCTTACTTTATTCATTCTGGAAGACATCTGCAGCCATGCTGGCTAACACAATTACCCAGGTAACTTTACAAAAATCACTGGATTTGTGGTCCTACCTCCAGAAATTCAGTCTTATTTTTGGATTGTACTCTAGGCACAGGATTTTAAAAATCCTCTCAATTTATTTTAAAATGCAACCAAAATTGAGAAACATAATCAAAAGTTTTTAGTCAACTTTTTTCCTGATAGCAATTTTTCTATTCATAGCTATTCTTAAAGAAATGCATTGCTATTTTTAATGAATATACCAAGAACACGTGCAGAAAGCCATCACACTGTGCTTTCCTCACCCTGACAATCCAATCTGAGATGTGTTCACGGCTAATCATAAATCAGCACAGTTTCTTTCTGGTTGACATCCCTATTTACTAAAGATCTCAGGAGTTCTTCATTTTGACATTGAGGCTGGTCAGTTAAGGTGACAAGGGTAGGACAGTAAGTCAATTAGATAAGTCAAGTTTGCAAATTAGAGTCAACCAGCAGCTACCCACTCCATCTGCCCTTGTGTTTTTATGTCACATGAAGATTATTACAGAACATTTCATAAATGAGAAAACTGAATCAATCCACAAACTGAGATAAGAATGAAGTAAATAACCAAGGCAGTTCAGATTCATAAGATGGGAGAAAGAAATCTGAACTAATTTTACTTGATTATTTTGCAGCTGATGTCCAGTCCATGTTCATAGCTGGCCTTCTCTGACCAAAACTCCTCAGATTATACTTGGCATCGTATCTTTAAATACATCCTCCATCCTCCACAGTCAAACTATTGGTGCTTATATCATTAGTATATTCTTGTTAGTGCTATAAATTCAAGGCACTGTTGCCTAAATGATGGCCACTTATTTCAAATTTAGCACAACTCATAAGGCCTGAGGTCTGCCTAGTGTCTGATGACTTCCCATGTCCTTTCTCCAGAGCCTCCATCTGTGTCATGAGGCCCCACAGCCTGGGCCAGTTGGCTTACCAGTCAAGGCTGTAAGGGCCTTACACCAGTGACTCAATGTAAAGTTGGACTTGTAGATTCTGCCATATCCTTGAGCCTTAGATGTCTGAGTTCTGGCCTTTTCTTCCATTCTTGAGTCTGTCTTTATGCTCTGAACCCTGACTTAGTTCCTTCTGAACATCCTTACAATCTTGCTCTCTTCAGTTCTCCTAGGTTCTAAAGCTTTGGTTCTGAAAACACATGGACAGATTGCCTTATGTTCTGTCCTGTGACTGCAGCATCTTAGGCTTCTCAGCTAAGGCTCAACTAATTCTTTCTTATTCCTGGGATGTCCTACTAAGACTTCCTATCTTACCACCTGTTTGCTAAGAACAGCCACAACTCGTTGAGATTTTCTGTGGGCAAAGACCTGTGCTAGATGCTTTGGAAGGGAGAGATTGTCACTGATCTTTTATGTCAGAGGAAACTGAGACTTGCAAATAAGCTTTTGTATACGACCCTGGCTTGTTGCATGACTATAACTCAGAGTTGTCTACGAGTTTGTATTTCTATCTCAAGTCTGCACAGTGCAAAAACAAACCACTAGATATGAAGTCTGAAATTTAGGTTCTTCTTTCTAAGTGAAGTCAATGTTTTTCACCTGTCATCCAAACTCACTAAATTTAAAGAAACCTTGGGTCAGTGCATGATATCTTCCGAACTCTCTAGTATTTCACTATTTTTAAATATGTTTTTAAAATGTTTTTGCTTATTAGAAAGACAGAGAAACAGAGAAAGACAGAGAGGGGGAGATCTACCATCTACTGGTTCATTCATTAAACACCAGCAACATCTATGTCTGGCCCAGGCTGATGCTAAGAGACTAAAATTTAATCCAGGTCTCCCACATGATGGCAAGGACCTAACTACTTGAGCCATCACTTACCACCTCCAGGAAGTTGGAATCAGAATCAAAGTCAGAACTTGAACCCAGGCACTCTAGTATGTGACGAGGGTGCCCTAAACAGCATATTAACCTCTGTGAAAAACATCTGCCCTGCTGATGCATTATCATTGAGGAATAAATGGTTAAACAAAGGGCAATTGTGAGAAAACCAGACATAATTATAACCATCTTGATACTTAAATATAGTATAAGTGTTAGAAAATAAAATAATTTTAGATATGTAAGAATTACTATTAAAAAACAAAGTATTTCAGCTCTTGTGCTGACTGTTGATGTACAACTTAATACTTTATCCATTTTAGTATTTTTTCTTTGTTTTGTTCTAGTACTATTGGTTGAACTCTGTAATTAACACACAATTATTCTTAGGTGTTTAAATTTTAACTGAAAAGTGATCCCTGTTAAATATAACAATGGGAATAAGAGAGGGAGGAGATGTACAATTTGGAACATGCTCAATCAGACTTGCCCCAAATGGTGACGTTAGAATTGTGCCAGGGAATTCCAATACAATCCCATGAAGGTGGCATGTACCAATACCATCGCACTAGTCCAAGTGATCAATTTCAGTTCAAAATTGATCACACTGATAGGTCTAAGAGTCAAAGGGATCACACAAACAAGACTAGTGTCTACTAATACTAACTGATAGAATCAAAAAGGGAGAGAACGATCCATCATGGGAAGCAGGATACACAGCAGACTCATAGAATGGCAGATGTCCTAAGCAGCAATCTGGCCTCAGAATCAGCCCTTAAGGCAATCAGATCTGGCTGAAAAGCCCATGCGAGTATTATAGACATGGAAAGCCAAGACACTCTGGAAAAAAAAGAAAGAAAAAAGGAAGACCTAAATGAAAGATCTCTGTAAGTGAGATCCCAGTGGAAAGAATGGGCCATCAAAGAAGGAGGTACCTTTCTCTGGAGGGAGGAGAGAACTTCCACCTTGACTATGACCCTGTCAGAATAAGATCGAAGTCAGCAAATTCAACAGGCTTCCATAGACTTGGCAAGTCATGACAAGAGCCTAGAGAGATTACTGATGCCATAAACAAGAGTGTCAATTTGTTAATTCAACAACAGGAGTCACTGTGTACTTACTTCTCATGTGGGATCTCTCCTTAATGTGTTTTCCAATGTGAAGTAACGCTATAACTAGTACTGAAACAGTATTTTACACTTTGAGTTTCTGTGTGGGTGCAAACTGATGAAATCTTTACTTAATATATACTAAATCAATCTTCTGTATATAAAGATAATTGAAAATGAATCGTGATGTGAATGGAATGGGAGAGGGAGCGGGAGATGGGAGGGGTGCGAGTGGGAGAGAAATTATGGGGGGGGGGAGCCATTGTATTACCTAAACTGTACTTTGTAAATTTATATTTACTAAATAAATAAAAAAAAGTATTGGGGCTGGCACTGTGACATAGCTAGTAAAGCCGCCGCCTACAGTGCCAACATCCCACATGGGTGCTGGTTCAAGTCCGACTACTCCACTTCCAATCCAGCTCTCTGCTATGGACTGAAAAAGCAGTAGAAGATGGCCCAAGGCCTTGGGCCCCTGCACCCACATGGGAGACCCAAAAGAAAATCCTGGCTCCTGGCTTCAGATCAGCACAGCTCCAACCGTTGCAGCCACTGGGGGAGTGAACCAGCAGATGGAAGACCTCTCTCTCTCTCTCTGCCTCTCCTTCTCTCTGTGTGTAACTGTGAATTCAAGTAAACTAAATCTTTAAAAAAATTTGGAGGAAGGCATGATATTACAGTTTCAACATGACTTGTATCCTCAGTTCATGTAGATGTTTAACTCCCAAATTCATGAATCAGTGCTACTGAGAAGGTAGAAACAATCCAATTACACTCTTTAAAATGCATTTTCATTATTTGAAAGGTAGAGTTACAGAGAGGTTGGAGGGGAGAGGGAACTTGGCCAAATGGCCATGGGTGGGCCAGGCTGAAGCCAGGAGTCAGGAGCTTCTTTTGGATATGCCAAGTGGACACAGGGGCCCAAGTACTTGGGATCCATTACTACTTTCTCATGCACGTTGCTAGGGAGATGGATTGGATGTAGAAAAGCCTGGACTTGAACCAGCCACTGTAAGGGATGCCAACGCAGCAGGAAGCAGCTTATCCTACCATGCCACAATGCCAGCCCAGCAAATGATAGTTTTTAAGAGGTGGCTATTATGGAGGTCCCTGTGGTCATTGTGAGTGTGTCCGCAAGAGTTAGTTCTCATGAAAAATTTGGTATGAGGGTCAGTTTTGTGGCATAATGGGTAAAGCTGCCTCCTTCAGTGCCAGCATCCCATCTGGGCACCAGTTTGAGTCCTGGCTATTCCACTTCCAATCCAACTCTCTGCTATGGCCTGAGAAGGCAGTAGAAGATGGCCCAAGTCCTTGAGCTCCTGCACCCTTGTGGCAGACCTGAAAGAAGCTCCTGGCTCCTGGCTTTGGGTCAGCTCAGCTCTGACTATTGAGGCCATCTGAGGAGTGAACCAGCTGATGGAAGACCTCTCTCTCTCTCTCTCTCTCTCTCTCTGCCTCTCTGTAGCTCTGCCTTTCAAATAAATAAATAAATCTTTAAAAATAGTCTGGAGATTCCTCAGAATCCTGAATATAACCCTACCATACAACCCAGCAATCCCACTCCTTGGAATTTACCCAAAGGAAATTAAATTGGCAAACAAAAAGCTGTCTGCACCTTAATGTTTATTGCAGTTCAATTCACAATAGCTGAGACCTGGAATCAATCTAAATGCCCATCAACAGTAGACTGGATAAAGAAATTATGGGATATGTACTCTATAGAATACTATACAACAGTCAAAAACAATGAAATCCGGTCATTTGCAACAAAATGGAGGAATCTGGAAAACATTATGCTGAGTGAATTAAACCAGTCCCAAAGGGACAAATATCACATGTTCTCCCTGATAGGTGACAACTAACCAACCACAAAAAAGGAAACCTGTTGAAGTGAAATGGACACTATGAGAAACAGTGACTTGATCAGCCCTTGTCATGACTGTCGATGTACAATTTAATACTTTATCCCTTTTAGTATTCTTTTTGTTCTAGTTAATACTATTGGCCGAACTCTTTAATTAACACACATTTATTCTTAGGTGTTGAAATTTAACTGAAAAGTGATCCCTGTTAAATATAAGTGTGGGGATAAATAAAAGTGTTTATAATAATAAAAAATGGTTAGCTTTATTTATTTTATTTTTTTAAGATTTATTTACTTATTTGAAAGAATTACACAGAGAGAAAAGGAAAGGCAGAGAGAGATAGATAGAGACAGAGACAGAGAGAGAGATATTTCATGTACTGGTTCAGTCCCCAGGAATACCATCCTAGGATATCAGTTAAAATTAAATATAGTAGCAACCAAATATTCAGTGAGTTTCAGTCAGATGGTAAAGTGATTAGAACAAGCAAATGCATGTGCAACCTGAGATGACGCTAGGAGGCTGGAACGGTGCAGGGCATGCGGGACTTCATGGATTATAGGGGAGAGTATTTGGATTTCATTTAGGCAATCAGAATTTGTTTGTGATGATTAATTTATGTATCAACTTGACTAGGCCACAGGGTTCCCAAGTATTTGGTAGAGCATGATTTGAAGTGTTCTGTGATGAACTTATTTAAACAGGTAGACAGAGAGAGGTAGATTGCCCTCCCTAATGTGAACAAGCCTCTTATTGAAGGCATGGATACAACAAAAAGTCTTCCTCAAGGAAAAAGAATTATTTCCACCAGACTACATTTCATTTGAGACACTGGCTTTTCTCCCTCTCCCACTGGCTGACTATCAGACTAGAAATACACCACCAGCTCTTCTGGGTTTCCATCTTTTTAACTTAGTCTGAGGATTTTTAGAATTGCTGCCTTCATAATTATGCAAGCCAGTTCCTTATAAGAAACCTCTCTCTCTCTCTCTCTCTCTCTCTGTGTGTGTGTGTGTGTGTGTGTGTGTGTGTGTGATTTGTTCTGTTTTTCTAGAGAACACTGATGAATACAGAATTGAATATAGGAACTTGTTTTTTCTAAGAAGACTGACATAACGCATTTTTATTTTAATAGCATCTCTGATCACATTGTGAAGAATAGAAGATAGAGGAAGGCACTGGTAAACATATTGTTGCTTATAAATATCCCTTGGCTCTTCTTATGAAAGGCTGTACCTACCTGCTGACAATTAGAAAAGAGTATTGGCCCCGTGACTTGGCTTAGCTGATAAAGTTGAACTGAATGACTTATGTCACATTGGCGTGGAAGTACCAAGAGCCATTGTGTGGTTTTGCCATTATTCTTCTTACCTTGGCTATGAGAACCACGTGTCCCAAATAGAGGTTGCTTCTTTAGCCTATGACCTTGGAATAACGAAGACACATGGAACAGAGCCTCAGTCCATGTGCAAAGTGTGGAAACAACAAATCCTTACCAATTTAAGCCACAGAGATATAGAGAAAGCTTCCTACTATGGTGTAAGCTGAATCATGCTTACTGATAATGGTGAGTTTAGATGACTGCCGTATTTTTCTGGTGAGAAATAAAAGTAATATCAGGCAAGTCAGAGATTGGTGAAGAGATGAGATATTTTGCATTCAGTGATGGCTGCATTGTGTAGACCAAATTAAATCTCCAAAAATAACATTTTTGTTATTAAACATTTTTGGTGCTAAAATGGCTTGATTATTATGCTCAGTGGTTTACTTCAATATTTGTATAGATCTTTCTATTGAAGATATGGATGTGAATAACATCTGTAATTAGTTGGCTTTAAGTAAAGCAGATCACCCTGCAGAGTGCAGGTGGGCCTCATGCAGAAAAGCTCTGCCTTCAGACTGTAACACTGAAATCCTGCCTGAGTTTCCACTGCCTTTCTACTCTATGGGTTCTGAGCGTCCCAGTCCAATCATGTTACTCACAGATATACATATACATACAGATATGCATATGCATAAACATATAAATGTATATGTCTATAGAGAGAGAGAGTCCTGACTGCTGTAGATGCACAGAGAACTTGCTGGGGATTCGTATGGGGTAGGGGGGTCTATGCCTCTTAAGCTTTTGCCTTGGGCACCTCAGTACTTGGGTACATAAGGCATAATGCATGTCTTTGAATGTTGGCTGCATTGTGTAAACTAAATTGAATCTCCATTTTTAACATATATTTTGTTATTAAACATTTTTGGGTGCTAAAGCTATTTTGTTAAATTAATTTTTATTTATTTAAAAGGCAAAAAGAGACAGATGACACAGAGATTTTCCATCTGTTGGTCCACTCCCTAAATACCCCAACAGCTAGGACTGGGCTAGGCTGAAATCAGAAGCTTGGAAATCCACCTGGGTCTCCCACATGGGTTATAGGGACCCAAGTTCCTGTGTTGCTTAAACTATTGGGTATCAGTTAAGATTAAGTTCTGGCAGCCATTGAACTTCCTTAATAAAAGTAAATAAGGCAACAGAATATTATTGGTCCTTCTGAGCATTATGGAAAATAAAATGTCTGTACCAGAATTGTAACCAGCCAATAAGAAATTCTTGTGGAATAATGCATGCCACTGAAACTGGATATTGACTTTTAGCATTATACAGTAACGCACCTAGAGAGCTATTCATCAACATTGTAGTCACCTTAAAATACCACCTTAAAATGGTAAAAGTGGGGAAAAGCCTCCAAGACGTGATGAGTTCCAGAAACCTCCTGCAAAACAATTGCATCCTCATGACTCTTCATCCCTTCAGCCAGGCAGAGCCAAGATCTGAAAAGATGACTTCCAGCCCTTGCTGGCTATGGGAATCAGGCATTAAGAATTCCTCACAGCTCTCCCATTTGGGAAATCCTTCATTATAAACACAAGGAGCAGGTAGAGGGTACAAATGAGCAGCCTTGAGCAACCAGGGTGCCTAACACCACGGGTCTGCCATGGGGCCAGACTAACAGATGGCTCTGAGGTCACAAACTGAAAACAGTAGGACTCCAGAAAATTGTCTACCACCAATGCATTCATACTTGTGAGGCACATATCTGCCACACTGACAACAGAAGTCCAGATATCAAGCTGATTAGTTTATTTATCCCAAAGCACCAAGATAGCATTTTTCTTGGAAGGTTCACTTATATTTTCAAGAGTAAATATGGATGACAATGCTAATTAGAGTGTAATTTTTTCAACTTCCTCCAGGTTTTCCAGCTGATTTCTCCATTATGTTTGTTGCATTATATCCTTTTTTAAAGAAAAAAAGTTTCCAAAACATCCATCTGAATTTTTTTAACTGAGCTTCAGTTAAGTGTTCTGATTTTGACAGTTTAGCAACAACCAGAAACCTTATCAGTAGCAAAGTAATAGAATTCGTTTTTGAGAGATGTACTTACTTCTGCCAGTGAAAGTGTATTTATGATTTTTATGAACAGAGGGCTTCATTCTTGACTGTTTAAAAAGAATGCTAAGTCTAAGAATACTACTAGGAGCTTTGAAGAAAAGGTAAATTTTGCAGTGGGGACAAGACGTAGGCCCTTGGTGTCTCTTTTGTCCCCACTTTTCATCTGTTCCCCCTCCCAGTTTTACATGCAGCCCTTTCCTTCCACTTAGCCCTTCACAGTGTATTCCTTAGGACTAGAGCTGCACAGTTAACCAGTGTGTAGATATTGCAGCATGAGCAGAAAAAGAACAAACCAAATAAGATTGAATCCAGAACATACTACCCAAGCTAGCATCAAAACTCCCATCCCAGCACAGGCATTCCGCCTAGCAATTGAGCTGCCATGGAAGACGACACCCATGTCCCTCATTGGTGCCTGGAGTCATTGCATTCCTCTGGTTATGGATTCCGGCTTCCTGCTAATGGAGACCCTGGGAGGCAGCCATTATGGCTCTCCTGCCACCCAAAATGAGACTTGTATTGGGTTCTCAGCTCCATTGTGGCCATTTGGGGAGTGAGAAAGCAGATGGGAGTTCTCCCTCTCTTTCTCAGATGAATAATTTTTGTTTTTTAAATTTAAACCTCACATTTCCATCCCACAGCTAAAAATAGCTCAGGAAGTTCAGGAAACAGAATGTCTGGATTTTAGATTTCTAGGATGCTACTCTCCTCACTTGTGCTGGACTCACAACCTCCCAGATTCCTGGGAGATAGAATTTAGGCAAAATCCCAGTCAAAGAGACATCTTCTATGCAATGTAGACGCTGCTTCACAAAATCTTCAAGTATTTTCAAGAGCTTAAAAAAGTAGAATCTTAAAATTTTCAAAACTTTTCACTCCTGGGTTTTACTTTCTCCCCAGTTCTAAAACTCAAAATCCCCCACCCCTAGTCCACACACCCTCTGTGCCAGTTTACCAACACTGTCCCGAGCTGAGCAGCTGCACCTGCTTAGAGACAAAGTCCTTAATTACCAAACCCATGAAGGAGCAAAAGCGCAACAGTGTCTTTATAGAAAAAGAGAGCTGAACTCCTTTGGTTCTGAAGTAGTCTCCACTGCTACCCTTATTCCTCTTACGAGTTCCTTGATTCCTCCCCCACTGAAAGGATTACATGTTTGGGGAAATTATTTTAAACAATTTATTTGGCTAACGATACAGGTTTGAAGCCCAATGCAGCAGTGGAAGTAGGTTCAGTTTACACCTACATCATCTCATGTTCGTTCTACATGCAACACAAGGATCTTGCTAGCAGGGAAAAGGCCCTTCCCTACCTTGCTTCTTTGTCTTGAGTAGGCTTGCATTTTGAGAATGAATTTGAAGCTAGAAGCTTAGCCATGATTAGCTTAGAAGTTTTGACTCATTTGCTCTGTTCTAAAGGAAAAAGTAAATTGATATATGCAATGCAATTAATAGGAGGGCAGGTAGGAAGACAAAGCAGGAGTAGGAAGAGAACAGTTAGGCAGCAATTCACTTTCAATTTTGTCATTCACCTTCATCTGTATTATCTCACTAATCTAGAAATGGGTGTTAACATTCCCATTTTTATATATGCTTCAACCTAAGTTGAAAAGTTAAGTCATTTCCCTGAATTTAATTTATTGCCATGCTAATGGTAGAATTTACTCAGAAATACTCATAATGTCTGACCAACACAATGTCTTCCAAAAACAAGGTAAATCGGTAGAGGGTAGAAGTATATGAAAGAATGGGAGATCAGCAGACATTTCTTAGTAATGCAGATGACTCTTCAAATGATGGCAGACAATCTGATAATGGTAGAGGATATCCTCCATCAGAATGCCTGTATTTTAATACAGTCTTTTTAGTTTAGAAATGATTCTACTAAAGAAAGAACATAGAAAAGAACATATTTTGGAAATTTGTATCTTTTATGCTTTTAGTGAAGGAGCTACCAATTCTTTTAGGAAAAAGAATTACTTTTCATTTCCCCTCAAACTGTGAGAATTGAGACCTTTGGAACTCCTGTACCAGAATTGTGCTCAGTGTCAGTTTATCAGCCATACAAGGGTATCTGTGTTATTTTTGTAGACATCCGCATATTTTTTCATCCCAGCTTGTTTATCAACCTTTTTTTATTGATCTCTGAATAACCGTTAGCTTATTTCCAAAAATGGAATTTGGTATTAAAGGATAAAAATTGTCTGCTGAGATTAAAAAAAGAAAATCTAAAAATATGTACCATAGTTTCAGAAAACTCCAATGACATTTTGAGCAAATGCAGAAGAATGGAAAGGAGTTTATTTTGAGGAGTTGTGAACTCTTCTATGAGCATAAGTTTGTTATCATTTTTATTACCTTTAGCCTAGAATTCCTACCTATAACATAACACTTTAAACAAAAACTCTTCTTTCCCAAATTTAGGAAACTGGACATAAAAACTATGGTTTTCACAGAGGTGCTGGGCATTGCTTTCTTGTGGCAAGAACTTTTGTTGGCAAGAAAGTACTATGAGATGAAGGGATATATAATCAGGGACCTTGGACAAATATAGGAAAGCACTATGCAGGTGACAATAATACAAGAGTAAAAGAATCAGGTGCTGCTAGAAGCCCATCTATTGAAATGTTATGAAAAATAGAAAACTTGACTCATCAGTTGCCACAGTCTTTGGAAACAAATAAAAATGTTGAAACTGCTACTAAATATAAAAGCTGGACAGCTATTAGTTTGTCTTTTTTAAATAATGAATTAAACTTTAGAACCAAACCATTTAATATTGTTAGTACTGTATTGACTGATCTAAGTTGCAGTACATGGAAATTGAGAACAATATGTGAGGAAACAGTATAAATATGAGGTGAATTACTTAAGAGGCACATAGGTAAATTTTGGTCTAAAATCCATGGGGTATTTTTCAAATTTATTTATTTATTTACTTTATTTGAAAGGCAGGATGCATTTTGGGGAGGGAGAGAAAGAGAGAGAGGGTAAGAGAGAGATCTTCAATTTGCTGGTTCACTCTCCAAATGCTCACAACTCCCTGGGCTGGTAACGCAAGCCATGACTCTGGAACTGATACCGGGTTTCCCAAGGGAATGGCAGGGACCCAGTTACTTGAATCACCAGTGCTGTCTAGCAGGGTGTGCATTAGCAGGAAGCTGGAATTGGAAGCAGAGCTGAGAGTTGAACCCAGGCCTGTGATGTGGGACATGGGTATTCCAAGTAGTACCTTAACTGCTGTGCCAAACACCCACCTCCCTGAGGTATTTTTAGCCTGCTACACTAAGCCATACTCTATCATTTATTTATTTTTCATCTAGAAATAATAAATTATTTTCAAATAACTAACAATGTTCAAATAGATTATTTTGCTAAAAAATCAAAATGGGCATTAGAATGTTCACTCTAACAGCATGGTATCATAACCTAAGAAAGAAGAGAAGATAGAGAAAGACGATCCAAACACGGCACATGAGTTTACAACTGCGGTTTTAAAGACAAAACACAGAGGCAAGGCATTGATGCATTTGTGCTGGAACTGATTAAAGGGTTAAAAAAAGAAAAAAGAAAAACAGAGCTTATTGTGTGACGAGAACTTTATGGGAACCGACAAGCAAACTAATTTTTTATCTGTTGTGCTGTTAATAAACCAAACACTTTGGAGCATATGTTCTTGGAATGAGAAGCAAGTCAGAATCGGGAGACAATTCTTGGTAGTTGTCTCATGTTTCTGAGAAAAGGCACTGACAGTCTTTATTCTGGACTGTCTTTTCCAGGATGTTTATGAAGCAAGCAATTTGGAAGATAAAGAGAGCGTCTCCCTCTGAGACAGTGGCAGATTTTTCTGCTACACTGGATAATAAAGATAATACCTTTCCGGAACAAAGGCGGAGCCAGTTCCCTAACAAGCTCTATCAAAATGAGTCTTCTCAGTTCTGGTTCCTCAGATGCACAAACCCACTCTGTGTGTTGCAGTCTGGGCTGCTCTGCATCACCCCCTTAGGACCAAAGGGCGGGGGCAACCGATGGGAAGGAGAAGCCCATTAGGCTTGCTGTGCTGTAGTCATCTTTTATCTCTGGCCCAAGTGTCTCCTGTTTTCTGCTGGCACCCATGAAACTAGCAGGCTAAAAAAGCTGGCAAGTAGGGCAAACTTTCTGACCTTTTACGTTTCTTGACAGTAAGCAGCCTCTAAAAAAAGAATAATATTGTATCTCTTTATAAACTCTCTCCAATGAACAATTTTTTATGTAGTAGAGACGATTTTAGCAGACAAATATGTCAATGAGCATAAGTAGATACAGCACATGCAGGGGAGAAAGTTATCAGCACAGAACTGAATCTGTATTTTAAATGACTTATAAACAGAAAAATCACAGGCAGATATATAGAGAAATCCCAGACAGAGAGAAGAGAGTGTGAGAGTGTATGAGAGTGTATGCATATGTGTGTGGATACTGAGCGCTGCATCAATTAGCAAGGTGTTTCAAAAAAGTCATGGAAAATGTATTTTTTATAAAAACATTATTCATGGATTTTTAAAAACATTTGCCCCCAAGCAAGCTTATTTTTAAATTCTGTTTCCATGAACTTTTTGATATATCCTCATACAAGTATATGCACACAGGAACAAAAAACCCATTTGCAGTTCAGAATTCCTATTTTAAAAATAGTATTTCACAGACATGGGGCCCTCCCCCTAATGAGATGAGTTGAAGATGAAGTAAGTTGATTTTCTCTTTATTTTTCTCTTTGGCTTCTATCTTTGGTGAACCTTCAGGAGAAACGATGCTGTATGAAAATTAAATCTAAAATTGGCTCATTCATTTCAATTTTATTGCTTGTTCCCTAAAAGAAAAATGGAAGAGCAATAAATGATCTCCTGCCTCAGCATTATCAATTTGTATTCCCTGGGCTTTATATCTCCCATTCAGACACGGCGGTGTCCTGACCTTCCTTTTAATTTAGTTCCAATATATTTTTAGCATTTTATCTCATAGCTGGTCTCAAAGACTTCTGGGGCATTTCACAGCTTTCAGAGGTTACATTTCATGAAAATCTCCACCACTTCGGTTTTACATTCAGCTCCTCAATGCAATGATAAGCTTTTGTTTCATAGACCTCGGATAATCTTAGACTATTTCCTCTGGATTTTATGCTTTTTTTCCCCCCCCAGGAAATTTCCTACATCAGCCCTAATCTGGACAAAAGAAATGAATTGAGGCAAATTACAGGTTTCCTCTAATCTGCAGAAGCCATCCTAGCTTTCCTTTAATCTGCCCCAAAGCCCTGACCCCCTGTCTGTATAAAGGGATTCGCTGCCTTGAGGGGTGTGGCTTTCCCCTAAGTCCTCAGAGGTGAGCTTCCCAAGCACAGCTGCCAAACCTCCCAAGTCTCCCAGCGTGCTTATTTCGTGCTACACAGTTCTTCCCACTGTCTTCTAGTCATTGATCCTGTTAACCTTACATCTATCAACTAGTGAGCGGAGTGGGGGATCTGTTTACTTTTTTATTTATTTATTTTTCTTTTTTGACAGGCAGAGTGGACAGTGAGAGAGAGAGACAGAGAGAAAGGTCTTCCTTTACTGTTGGTTCACCCTCCAATGGCCGACGCGGTCTGCGCACCGTGCCTATCCGAAAGCAGGAGCCAAGTGCTTCTCCTGGTCTCCCATGCGGTGCAGGGCCCAAGTACTTGGGCCATCCTCCACTGCACTCCCTGGCCACAGCAGAGAGCTGGCCTGGAAGAGGGGCAACTGGGACAGAATCCAGCGCCCCGACCGGGACTAGAACCCTGTGTGCCAGAGCCGCAAGGCGGAGGATTAGCCTAGTGAGCTGCAGCGCCGGCCGGATCTGTTTATTTTTTAAGTAGTCTGATTCATCATCAATGAGTAGAATACTTAGAGCCATCAATGAGCTTAATAACTCCCATCACTTCCTTTTTCATTCTTCATTCTTTATAAACACCAAATTATTTATATTTGCTGTTTTTATACCCCTTCTTTACTAATTTGCCTGCATAATAGTTCTAATTTCTAAATATAAAAAATTACCTTGTTCACATTACAGATGGCAATTTCTTTCAAAAAGATCATTCTTTTTCACTATTTATGCTTTTCATGCAACTTTGTGTCCAGTTACACTCCAGAAACTATACTTTCCATAACAGGCATTGAAAACTATGTTTGATTATTTGCTCCATAAGGAATAAAGTTGAAATAAAAATTGTACACAGAAGACGCCCTTGGGCAGAAGGATTTATCACCCCTACTGTTCTTGACTCTCTTGCTAGAGTCTCTTATTACTGTTTCTTGTGGTTGTCAGTTGTGGAAGCAAAACCACAGTCTTCCCTAGACTTCATGTGATCTAGCCAAATGTAGTCATCATCACACTTCCAATTCAAGAGTTTCCATTCCTCTCTATTTCTTTGCTTTAACCCTATTTCTTTCTATTATGAAAATTTCCCTTCTTTTTCCAAGTGTTTAGGTTGCAATCACACCTAAAAGCATCCTGGCTTTCCTAAAAGATACAAACTTTCCTTTATCCAGTTGTCTGTTTTGTCACTTTTCTGAACAGTTCCTTGGTGGTATGTCCTTAAGGTACTGCCTTGAAAGTGTCATTACAGTTTTATGTCACATTAACAGCTTGCTTTTTAATTCCTCCCAACTTTTCTGCACAAAGTGCTTTTCTTCAATCATTCAGCAAGTATATCAGGTATGAATGATGTACTCACTAAGTTGTTAGTCATTGCAAATATGGAAATGCATTAGATTTGATTTCTGCTTTCTTTGAGCTTACAACCTTTCAAAAATGTTAACAAGTTTTTTCTTTTGTTGCACATAATTGATTATTAATACTCAAGCTTTGAAATGTCAAATGCATTAGTCTGTTCGAAACCTTTCTCAACTGATATATATTGTACCTCCATTGAATAATTTACATAAATAAAATAAAAAGTTATCCAAGGCTAAAACTTTACCTCTCCTCCCCATAAAATGAGATGAAAGGATATCCACTTTTAACATATATTTTAATAGCATACGATATATAAGAAAATATCCTCCTAAAATGGAAAGAAAGAGCTTGGAACCAACATTGAGAATGTCTAGGTTTTTTCACAAAAAAATCTCACAGTTTCAAAAGAAAAAAAAAAAACCACTTAACCTTTTGAAATCCATTGCCTTCATCTCTTAAGTGATTGGTTGAAGTAAATGTTCTCTTAGCTTTCAGATTTGAAATTCAATGTCTCTAAATGGAAAAGTGTTTCAGATATGAAATACTGCTCTAAACACATTTCCATGAGAAATTTAGGAGACTGAGCAGTCTTGTCCATGGGTATAGAACATATTCAGCTCTCAATCTCATACTCAACCTTTCATTGTGCAAGACCATGCTCAGTGATATCAACATATGATGGATCTGCTATGGCTTTTCATCAGTATCTGTTCGTCTTCTTTTTAAACCTTTCAGTAAAATTAGGTTGAAAAAACTACTTGTGGTTGGGTGTGAATGCTTATCACATTAATTCTACAGATCCAGAGAGAGGGAAATCCATGTAGTAATTATGTGCCTATGATTAAAATAGAGGTGTTTGCCTTGTGGTGTGGTGGGTAAAGCCACTGTCTGCAGTGCCAGCATCCCAAATGGGCACTGGTTCGAGTCCTGGTTGCTATACTTCCAATTCAGCTCTCTGCTATGGCCTAGTCTTTGGGCCCCTGCACCCACATGGGAGAACCAAAAGAAGCTCCTGGTTCCTGGCTTCAGATTGGCCTACCTCCAGCTGTTGGGGCCATTTGGGGAGTGAACTAGCAGTTAGAAGACCTCTCTTCTCTCTGCCTCTGCCTCTCTTTAACCCTGCCTTTCAAATAAATAAAAAAATAATTTAAAAAGAAGAAGAAAATAGAATATAACCCTACCACACAACCCAGCCATCCCACTCCTTGGAATTTACCCAAAGGAAAATAAACTGGCAATAAAAAAGCTGTATTCACCTTAATGTTTATTGCAGTTCAATTCACAATAGCCAAGACCTGGAATCAATCTAAATGCCCATCAACAGTAGACTGGATAAAGAAATTATGGGACATTTACTCTATAGAATACTATACAGCAGTCAAAAACAACGGAATCCGGTCATTTGCAACAAAATGGAAGAATCTGGAAAACATCTTGCTGAGTGAAATAAGCCAGTCCCAAAGGGACAAATATCATATGTTCTCCCTGATTAGTGACAACTAACCAAACACCAAAAAGGAAACCTGTTGAAGTGAAATGGACACTATGAGAAACAGTGACTTGATCAGCCCTTGTCCTGAGTGTTGATGTACAATGTAATACTTTATCCATTTCAGTATTTTTTTGGTTCTACTTAATACTATTGGTTGAATTCTGTAAGTAACACGTATTTATTCTTAGGTGTTGAAATTTAACTGAAAAGTGAACTATGGTAAATATAAGAGTGGGAATAAGAGAGGGAGAAGATGTACAATTTGGGACATGTTCAATCTGACTTGCCCCAAATGGTAGAGTTAGAAACGTGCCAGGGCATTCCAATACAATTCCATCAAGGTGGCATGTACCAATGCCAACTCACTAGTCCAAGTGATCAATTTCAGTTCACAATTGATCACACTGATAGGTCTAAGAGTCAAAGGGATCACACAAACAAGACTAGTGTCTACTAATACTAACTGATAGAATCAAAAAGGGAGAGAACGATCCAAACTGGGAAGCAGGATACACAGCAGACTCATATAATGGCATATGTCCTAAACAGCACACTGGCCTCAGAATTAGCCCTTAAGGCAATCAGATCTGGCTGAAGAGCCCATGAGAGTATTTTAGGCATGGAAAGCCAAGACACTCTGGCAAAAAAAAAAAAAAGAAGACCTAAATGAAAGATCTCTGTGAGTGAGATCCCAGTGGAAAGAATGGGGCCATCAAAAAAGGAGGTACCTTTCTCTGAAGGGAGGAGAGAACTTCCACTTTGACTATGACCTTATCTGAATAAGATCGGAGTCAGAAAACTCAAAAGGCTTCCATAGCCTTGGCAACTCATGACAAGAGCCTAGGGAGATTACTGACGCCATAAACAAGAGTGTCAAATTGTTAAGTCAACAACAGGAGTCACTGTGCACTTACTCCTCATGTATAATCTCTGTCCTTAATGTGTTGTTCAATGTGAATTAATGCTATAACTAGTACTCAAACAGTATCTTACGCTTTATGTTCTGTGTGGGTGCAAACTGTTGAAATCTTTACTTAGTATATACTAAATTGACCTTCTGTATATAAAGATAATTGAAAATGAATCTTGATGTGAATGGAATGGGAGAGGGAGTGGGAGATGGGAGGGTTGTGAGTGGGAGGGAAGTTATGGGGGAAAATAGCCATTGTAATCTATAAGCTGTACTTTGGAAATTTATATTTATTAAATAAAAGTTAAAAAAATAATGACAAAAAAATAGATCATTTATGCAGGGATCTGCCAATCCCAATGTTGTAGGCTACAGAAATTTCAATGTGGATTAGAAGGTTATGATAACATTTTCAGTGTTGATGACAGCAGTGTTGCCTTTCCCACGGATGACACAATGGGAGGATGGCAGGTATTTTCTTCATGCAATTTTAAATATTTCTTGATTTGAAGAGAAGTTCCAATAATTTGTTTACATGCTAAAAATGGTTTTGGTGATGCTTTTCTACTATTTATTTAATGACGAACCTCTGAGATACATTTTGGATTTTTATTCTGAGAAGGTTGGAATCTGATTTTCCCCTTCAAGTAATCATTTTTCCTTCTACAATCATTTTTGTTAGAAATTTTTCTTATTTTTAGGGACAAACCCTTCTTAGACCCTGGCACTGAATCTGTGCACCATGAAGCTGGTGTTTGACCTATGCCTTCCTTATAGTGCATAATGCTGTAACCTTTTTTTAAAAAAAAAAAAAAAAGATTTATTTATTTATTTATTTATTTGAAAGGCAGAGTTACAGAGAGGCAGAGGCAGAAAGAGTGTGTGTGTGAGAGAGGGTTCTTCCATCTGCTGGTTCACTCCCCAGATGGTCGCAATGGCCAGAGTTGTGCAGATCCAAAGCCAGGAGCCAGGAGCTTCTTCCCAGTCTCCCACATGGGTACAGGGGCGCAAGCACTTGGGGCATCTTCTACTGCCTTCCCAGGCCATAGCAGAGAGCTGGATCGGAAGTGGAGTAGCCAGAACTTGAACCGGAGCCCTATGGGATGCCGGCACTGCAGTGCTGCAACCTTATTATGAGTTCAAGTCTCTTCTGACTTAAAGGATATAGCGCCAATGACAGATTTCCAGATTTCTGTTGCATTGTCACCTTAAGGGTTTTTAAATCAATAATTTCATCTTTATTAAACCTTGATCAAGTGTGAAATTACATAGCAAATTATTTGTAGACATATGAATGCTTCCATTAAATAATGCCACAGAGTAAGAATTATACTCCTACGTTGTATTTAGAAACATTCATATCACAAAAGAAACACGGTGTTACTCTCACATCCCAAAATCTGTGCTACCAAAAGGAGATTGATATAAAATGGCTTTCCTATAGTACATATGTAAATACCACTTGCACTTTATATGTATTATTGCTCTCTGTTGTTAGTTCAGCCTCTTAGCCACAGCACATTGCACTGTAATGCCTAGAGATGCATATCGAATAACAATAGTGATTCTACTTGATGCTACACAAACCAGGTTAAAGAGCCTATTGGATAGAAATAAACTGTTCTATTTTCTTTTTAGTGTCCTAATTTAAAAAGTAATATCAGCTATGGTCATTATGTGTCTAGAAACTTAGTGTGTCATTGTAAAGTGGTTTAAAAGTGTAATAAATGAGTGCTCAGTAAAATGGATGTGTTTCCACATATCTAATTTTTATTAGTTACACAAAATGGCCAACAGATTACTATAGAGTCACTTAAAGTTATCTTAAATCTTTATCTGTGATTTCTCCTTGGTTTTCTTTTCTTTTTTTAAAAATATTTATTTATTTATTTAAAAGGCAGAATTACATAGAGGCTGAGAGAGAGAGAGAGAGAGAGAGAGGTCTTCCATTCAATGGTTCACCCCCCAGATGGCCACCACAGCTGGAGCTACACCAATCCAAAATCAGGAGCCAGGAGTTTCTTCCAGGTCTCTCATGAAGGTGCAGTGGCTCAAGGACTTGGGCCATCTTCTACTGCTTTCCCAGGCCACAGCACAGAGCTGGCTCGGAAGTGGAGCTGCCAGGACTCGAACCGGTGCCCATTGGGGATTTTGGCACTGCAGGTGGCAGCTTTACCCACTAAGCCACAACGCTGGCTCCTCTCTGGTTTTCCAAATCTATGTTTTCTACTCCAAATCTTATCTTTTCATCAATGTTCTACTAAAATTCCTGCATGCTCACATACTCATCTTACAGATTAAGGCTATAAGTACATCAACAAATTAGCTTCTTGAGAATTTGTCGCCTAAAGATGGTTCTTCTTCTTTCCAAGGCCTCCTGAGTCAGAGCCTCTCAAGCAACAAAGGTCAGTTCAAGAGATAGGAACTAAATAGAAATTTTCTGGTTAAGAGAGAAATATTTATGAATGCATAATGTGTGCTGGAAATCAGTGGCTTCTGAGACATCTATTTTTCAGTTCTACCTAATTTCCTTGTCAAAAATGGTACTACAATAAAAGGCATGTGTATCTGTTGTATAAATCAACCAAAATTGCAACTTATTGGAAACTTCTTAACTCATTGCCTGATAGTGATAACTGACTATCACAGCAGAATGCACACCTATGGTATCAGTAATGTTTTGAATATTCCCAGAGCTCAATGGTCCATACCTGTTTGGAGAAAAACTATCTTCTCTGTTAGAAGGGGAAGAGGCTGGGGTAATTCCTGGGTCGCTGGTGAGAACTTTACCAGACGTATCTGTTCAAAGACATTATCTGCCTAATCATTATCCTTCCGTGACCTCACAAATGCATTTTTTTTTTTTTTACTTTTTGCCTTTGCAGCAATTTGGTGATTTTAATACATGATCGATGCTGTGAAAACAGCATGTTTATTTGGTCATATGTGCCAAAGGCAGGGATGCCAGCATAGCAGGAAGCAGCTTCATCTGCTATGTCACACACCAGCACTGGCACTTTAGATACATAAAGCAAAAGGACAGAAAAATTATGAAAATCTCTCTTTATTAGTATTTTTAACTAGGGATGTTGGGGAGATCATGCTAAATCTTGCAGTATTAAAAGTATCAATAACATCAAAGAAATTAATTCTTCTTATTTTGTGTTTCTGATATCCATGACATTTTTGTGATTTTTCCATGGGTTTTCAATTTCAAACAGTTTGATCTATGTCAGCTTTCCACGGAAAGGGAATCATATTATTTACAGAAGTCCACTGGAGTCTTCCCTATATAAATTGTATAAAAGGAGCCAGCACTGTGATGCGATAGGCTAAGCTCTGCTTGTGACACAAGCATCCCATATGAGCTCTGGTTTGTGTCTCGGCTACTCATCTTCTGATCTAGCTCTCTGTTAATAGCCTGGGAGAGCAGTAGAAGATGGCCCAAATGCTCGGGCCCCTGCACCCATGTAAGAGACCTGTAAGAAGCTCCTGGCTCCTGGCTTCAGATCAGCTCAGCTCTGGCCATTGCAGCCATTTGGGGAATGAACCAGCAGATGGAAGACGTTTGTCTCCCCTTCTCTTTTTCTGTAACTCTACCTCTCAAATAAATAAAGAACCTAAACCTTTCACAAGAGATGATATAGATAATCAGTCACACCTGAAACCTGCATTGATCACCTAAGTGTTTTATTGTACCCTTGTAATCAATAATTAAGAACCTTATCAGGAACTCTTTGTAACATTAAAAGCCTTTTTGATATGTAAATCTTTTGTGCTCCTTCTTGTAAACAACTGTTCATGTTTAAATACTACTGGATTTGTTCAATAAACGAGACTTGATCAGGAAAAATAAATAAATAAATAAAATATTTTTAAAAAATGAGTTGCATAAAAATGTGAAAATATAATTCTGAGCAACATCTCTAAGCAATCATTTTATACCTACTTCTTTGTGCCTAAAACTTTGATATTTATGGATATCACTCACATCTAATTTCTTATATCTTATGAACCAGGATTTGTCTATTTTCCAAGAGTAATTTCGTATACTTAATTATTCTCCATTTGAAGAAATCAATAGGAAGTCAAATAAGAATAAACTTCAACTTCTCTCTCAAAGGAGATTCTACTTTTATACAATTTTGTCCTTTGCAGAGGCAAAGTGTGATTCAGATTCATCCTGGAATTACTATTCGCTCTGAATATCAGGATATGAGTGGCAGAGAATTCTTAGTCCTGGGAAAGACGTGAACCTTAGTATGATGCCTTAGTTCTTTTTTTTTTTTTTTTTTTTTTTACTTTCATGTAGGACCTGGATTGGTTGTTGTTGCATTTGTAGAATGCTTTCCTTGCAAATATATGAAACAGTTCACATCACAACTTGTGTGAGTAAATTAAAATAAGGATTTTGAGTTTATATAAGCAGCAAAACAGAGTACAGGCTGTGGATAAAGCCTTGTAATTAAAGGATTTCAAGCCAGTTATAAGTTGGTGCCTAAAGATATTATGTCTTTCAGATTCCCCTTCAAGCTGAACGTGCAAAATTAAAAATTCCTCTGAGATATCAGATTATCCAGAACCAAATGAATGAGTTGGAAAACACAAAAATGACTTCCTTGGGTTTAAAAATATATAAATATATGTTAATTTATTGAGAGAGAGAGAGAGAGAGAGAGAGAGAGAGAGAGAGAAGCTCCTATGTCTCTAATTCACTCCCTGAATGTACCTAACAGCCAGATTAGGTGGGATCAGGTTGAAGCTGGGAACTGACATTTCAATTTAGGTCACCATGTGGGTGGCAAGAACCCAACTACTTGAGCCATCACTAATGCCTCCCAGGAAATGCATTAGCAGGAAGCTGGAGTCAGACACAGAGCCAGAACGCAAAGCTAGGCACTACAATGCGGGACACAGGCATCTTAACCACTTTCTTAACCTCTAGGTCAAACACTCACCCTCTCCTCAGGCATCTGAGACTTGATAATGCAAAGAGCAGTCATTCAAAGATGATCAGCACCTTAAGCCTTGAATGGTGAAGTTTCATTGCATGTTAATGGAGTGACTTTATTCATGAGCTCTGTATCAACAGGACAATGAAAGTCAATGGAAGATATAGTTATTTTCTTAAAATCATTTTTGTGTCTATTTTGCAATTCAAGTGATATGGAAATTAATACCAGTGTCAAGGTTTCTATCAGGCTTGGGCTGATGCAAGACAGCCTTGGTCTTCCATAGCTCAGCTTCCTTGGAAACTACAGTGTTAAGATAAATTTGGAATGTTTTATCTGCTTTTGTATTTATGCCTGATCTGTAAAGCTACATTTGACTGGGGAAGCTGAAAGCTGGCAGGCCTTGGAACTATGTGACTAGAACAGTATAAACGATTTGTGGGGAGCTTGGCTCCTGTTTGCTGCAGCTGCCTATGTCCTCAGTGCGGGAGAGGACATAAAACCACGTACCCAAGTTGGTGCTGGACCCCCATGGGATGATGCTGTACCTGCCAAGGCCCCTGCCCTGCATCCCTTTACAAGGCTAAGGTAACCCAGCTTTAAAGTTTACTTGTTCCTTGTGAGTCCCTAACTATAACGGCATGTGTGCAGTAGCATATTAGACTCTCTTCCTCTCACATCACTCTTTCCTCTCTATTCCCCTCAACCCTGCAGATGTGGGGAATACCAATAGATGGCACAAAGTGGAAGGAAACTCAATGAATATTTATTGAATGCCGGCTGTTGGGGAAGAGGAATGGGATTTTCAGCAAAATCACTGGAGGAAGCTATTTCTCTTTATAAAAAAGTGCACACACAGCTGCATTCTTACAAACACACACAGCCTATGTGTCATCTCTCTGCATTCAGGCACAGAAACATATGGGAGAAAAACTCGCTTATTACTCCAGGCTGTGACAATCACTGAGAAAATTTACTCATAAAATTAGCTAACAGTATTTCACAGGAGATCCAGAAATTACCTGTCAACTATTCAGAGAAGTAAAGCAAAATTCCACTGCATTTATTCAAATGCTCCGGGCAAATAAAGTTAAAAAAAAAAGAAAGAAAGAAAACCAGCAAACTGTGTCCTGTGCATTTTGATAAGCTTGATGCTAATTGATTGTTTAGGTCAAGCTCTCACTCTGAAAAAAAAATTACTATTTATTTTAGTTGACATTTCACATTAATGCCTGCATTTTATTTTTAATTATTTTTGTGAAACATAAATCAGATTCTGTAACACCTCAGGAAAAAATAGAGGTGTCATTGTTTGGCTCCATCCTGTGGCCTTTAAAAACAAGTGACAAGGGAGCCATCTAAACAGCACCATGAGTAAATAATGTCCCAAAGACTTGCAAGGGATGGATGGTATTATTCCACTCCCTAAACAAGGCAATCAAACTTGACATGGGGGCAGTCACTATTCAATAACACAAACCAACCCACACTGTAAGCAGAGCCACTTTCAATAAACCCCTCAGTTGGTCTCTAAACCCTGCTGGGTCTTTGTGGAACTTGAATGAACATATTTTAGAACTTGGGAAGACAGCCTTGTGGATCAAAGGTTTGTGAAGGCTCCCTACAGTTGAGATTGGCTTTTAAGGCACTGCAAGCTTCCGTCTAGACAACATAACTATACTAGCTTCATCAACCAACTTTGGTGTTCACGAAATATCTATTGATGGTTCACTCTTACCTCTGTGACAGGTCAGATAGAAACAACTGTAACTAAGAAACACTCAGCCTGCAGGAAGTCAAGTCTACTTCAAAAGGACAGATGGCTAATGAGCTGACACTAAAATGTGGTGATGGCAAAGATAGAACAGGCTGTTTGGGAGTGTCTGTAAGTTATGCCATGCCCAGCCGCATGGGCAGACCTGGCTCCACAGAGATGACTGGCTATGGTGTTCCTGAATTGCAGTCAATCAGAAGAGAACGTGGATTTGAAGGTCATCTTTTCCTAGTACTGCAAGACATGAGAGAGAGCAGTGTGAGAAGCCATGTGTGCTTTCAGAAAATGGCGCCTTCCTCGAGCTGCAGACTAGAGCTGGAAATGTACTAAAGTTAGAAGAGAAAATGACTTCTAAGAAGAAGGCACACTGTCAATGCAGCCACATGTGAGCTAAGACACTGAAAAACACTTATCTAGACATTTGCTGTAACATTCATAAGACCTGAACCAAGGAGAACAAATGTCTTATAAAAAGGCTATTTAGTGAAAATTGTCTTGAGGTCCTACTGTAGGCAAGGTGGTGGTTTACAGATTGAAATTAAAATGTGTGGTAAAATTTACTCTGTTGAAGGACTGTGAGAGGAAGAAGTGTCCTCCTTTTAATAGAAAACTATTATGTGTTAGTGTGCGCGGAGGTAGAAAACAGGGAAGAAAGGACGGAAGGAGACGATCAGGACATTATGTGCAATAGAGGAAGTCAAGAGGAGGGAATGTGAAAAAATGTCCAAACTATGTGACAGAGAACATGTTCTTCACCAGGGTATTATATGCGAGGTAGATCCAGTGACAGTTCACTGCAAAACCAGCCAGATACAAACACCCAAATCAGGAAGGAGAGAAGCACTGACATCCTCTATCCAGTAACGGTCCAGAGTCCACCAATCCACTCTTTTGTGTCATGGGTATTTTAAATTCACTTTTCAAAGAAGAGTTTCAATCCCATATAGCATTTCTTCTAATAAAAATTTTTCACATAGCTTCTCAAAAAGAGGCGAACACTTTAACATCATGAAATGCATTGCATTTTCTTTGTAAATGTGTTGTAATAAATGAGAAACTGTACAGCAGTTACTCTAATATTACACATGCAGTATTCATCCTCTGAGCAATTACCCTGTTTCCCAGGCAACAGCCTATCTGCTCATCCTTTAGAGTGATAGTGGGAAGCCATGATATTCGATCTTCTCCACAAAGTTAAGGACAAGGTAGTGAACTGGGGGAGGAGGTTTAGGGAGATTGTAAATTGGATGCTAACTGGATTAACAAACAAACTTCTATTTATACTGTTTATTAACTGGTAAATTTCAGCAGCTCCAAATAATCCACAAGAGGAGAACTGTTGAAAAATACAAATGGAAAACAAAATCTGTAATACAAAAGGAAGGTGGAAAATCAAAAGTGAAGTCTCCAGTACCCTTGTGACCACCTAATCCCTTAAGAGGAGACCACTAAAGGATTATGCATTATTCAGTGCAGAGAAAACCAAATATCAGTAGACCTCACCTCTTTGACATTGCCTGAATCTCATACCCTACCCAGTCCACCAGGGCCTGAGCCAGCACCTTGTAATTTTACAAAAATTCTGGGGGGAAATAAAAGGAGACCAGAAAGTCCGTGTTTGACATTCATGTTATTTTGCGTCCCCACCAAAAAGAACTGCATGGAAGAATAAACTTATGCACACTGAGACATAAAGCAAATCTAAGAACAGAGGAGAGAATTCCAGAACAAGACTCCCAGGGTAACTGTAGCTACCACTTTGGAGAGTGTTTTAAACTGAGATTTAAAGTGAGAAATTAAAGATAAATTCCTCAGGAGAAAATGGACATGACAATAATGTTGTGGCCCCTGTTATTACATTTTGATTCTAGGCTCTCATGGGAACAGGTTCCCAGACAGTTTTAGAGGGAGGATGTAATTTAGAAACAATTTCTTGGTAGGGATTATAATAAGGCTCTGACAAGGCAGGTGGAAAGAAAATGTGTGAAAAGTAAGGGGAGGGTGGTAGCACATCTGTGACCTGAAATGCCAGTAGCTGATTAATAGGATGTGTAATTACATCTAATTGCAGGCAGCTCGTGGAACCTGGACTATAGGGCTGAAGAACATTTAACAATTCAGAGAAACAGCCTTACAAATAGAATCAAGAACATGGCCATGTTGAGGTATACACTTATCCATGCAGCTTCTTCAAATCACATGGTTATGGATCTGAGAAAAGTGATGATTGGAAAGAAAAAAAAATCTGGAAGACCGAAATGTTTAAAAAGATGAAATAATGTGAATTAATGCTATAACTAGTACTCAAACAGTATCTTACGCTTTATGTTCTGTGTGGGTGCAAACTGTTGAAATCTTTACTTAGTATATACTAAATTGACCTTCTGTATATAAAGAGAATTGAAAATGAATCTTGATGTGAATGGGATGGGAGAGGGAGTGGGAGATGGGAGGGTTGCGGGTGGGAGGAAAGTTATGGGTGGGGGGGGAGCCACTGTACTCCAAAAGCTGTACTTTGGAAATTTATATTTATTAATATAAAAGTAAAAAAAAAGACTTCGAAATAATTACTCTCATTTCATTTTTTAAGTTACTCTGCCTTTAAAGTCCTTACTGGAGGCAGGCATTCAGCCTAGCAGTTAAGATGGTAGTTGTGTCTGTGTCCCGTATAAGAGTGCCTGGGTTCCATAGGAGGCTCTGGCTCCAGAATCCTGCTTCCTGCTGATACAGACATTCGGAGGGAATGGTGATGGCTCAGGTAAGAGGGTTTCTGTCAGCCACACAAAAGACTTGGATTGAACTCTTGGTTCCTGCTTCAAGTCTTGTCATTACAGGCAGTTGGGGAGCTAACCAGTAGATGGGAGCATACTCTTTCTCCATCTTTCATATAAATTTTAAAAAAACCTTCTTATGTGTTTACCTTTAAAATATTTGAAAGAAAAGTTAAGCATAGAGAGAAAAAATTCACTGAATACTTAGACATACTTTAAAAATTATCTTACAGTAGAATTGTTGGTGCAGCCATTTGGCACAGCTGTTAGGATGCCACTTGAGATGCCCTCATCTCATATGAAAGTGCCTAGTTCAAGTCCCAGCTACTCTACTTTTGATTTAGCTTCCTGGTGATGCGCACCCTGGGAGGTAGGAGATGATGCTTCAATTTCCTGGGCTCCTGTCATTCATGCAGAAGGCCTGGATGCAGTTCCTGGCTCTTGGCTTCATTCTGGTCAAACCCCAGTACCGAAGAATGAACCAGTAGATGGAAAATCTCTCTCTCCCTCTCACTTCCTTTCTTTCTCTCTCTAATAAAATGAGAATAAACATTTTTTTTAAAAAATTAGGATTATAAAATGGCAATTACAATGCAACCCACAAACTTCTGATCTCTTCTGCATAGGGTCTTGGGAAGAAACTATACTTTTACTAATGACATATTTAGATTTCCCATTCAGATTCATAATAATTCTTACAGATAATATCTATGAAAGAAATTCTCAAAGAAAATCTTTGAAAATATTTTTTATAAAAGCATGCATCACACCATGCTTGGCAATTTAAAAACTATTGGTCTATGTAATGTATCGTAAAAGAAAAAGATAATTTTTTTTTATATTTTCAAAAAAAGAAATCCAGCTCTTCATTTTGCTAATCATTAGTATTTTTAAATTTTTTTCCTTATATCTTATTTAATTTTAATTATTTCTTTTCTCCTACTAGTTTTGGGTTTGGTTTGCTGTTGTTTTTCTAGATCTTTGAGATGCATTGATAGCTCATTTATTTGGTGTCCTTCCAGTTTCTTGAGGTATGCACCAATTGCTATAAACTTTCCTACCTCCTACTGATTCTGCTGTATCCCGTAAGTTTTGATATTTTGTTAGTTTATTTTGCTTCCAGAAAGTTTTTGATTTCTTTTTAGATTTCTTATATGAACCACTGTTCAATTGACAAACCACTGACCCAACTAACCAAAAGAAGGAGAGAGAAGACCTAAATCAATGAAATTAGAGATGAAAAAGGAAATGTAACAACAGACACCACAGAAATAGTCATCAGAAATAACTACAAAGAGCTGTATGCCAACACACTGGGAAACCTAGGAAAATGGATAGATTCCTAGACACATACAAACTACCTAAATTGAGCCATGAAGACACAGAAAACCTGAACAGAGCCATAACCAAGAGAGAAATTAAAAAAGTAATAAAGGCCCTCCCAACAAAGGAAAGTCCAGGACTGGATGGATTCACTGCTGAATTATACCAGACATTTAAAGAAGAACTAATTCCCATCCTTCTCAAGTATTTCAAAACAATTGGAAGGGAGGAAATACTTCCAAATTCTTTCTATGAAGCCAGCATCACCTTAATGTCTAAACCTGAAAAAGATACAACAGAGAAAGAGAATTACAGACCAATTTTCATGATGAACATAGACGCAAAAATCCTCAACAAAATTCTGGCCAATTGAATCCAACAATACATCAGAAAGATCATTCACTTGCACCAAGTGGAATTTATCCTTGGTATGCAGGGATGGTTCAACATTCACAAATCAATCAATGCGATCCATCATATTAACAAATCAAAAAACAAAAAACCATATGATTATCTCCATAAATGCAGAGAAAGCATTTGATAAAATACAACACCATTTCATGGTGAAAACTCTAAGCAAATTGAGTATAGATGGAACATTCCTCAACACAATCAAGACAACTTATGACAAACCCATGGTGAGCATCCTACTGAATGGAGAAAAGTTGGAAGCATTCCCATGGAGATCTGGTACCAGACAAGGATGCTCACTCTTGCCATTGCTATTCAATGTAGTCCTGGAAGTTTTAGTCAGAGCCATTAGTCAAGGAAAAGAAATCAAGAGGATACAAATCGGGAAGGAGGAAGTCAAACCATCCCTATTTGCAGAAGACATGATTCTATATGTAGGGGATCCAAAAGACTCCATCAAGAGACTATTGGAATTCATAGAAGAGTTTGGTAAAGTATCAGGACATAAAATTAATACACAAAGATCAACAGACTTTCTACACACAGACAATCCCTAGGCTGAGATTGAGCTTCTAAGATTGATCCTATTCATAATAGCTACAAAAAAAATCAAATATCTTGGGATAAATTTAAACAAGATGCCAAAGATCTCTATGATGAGAATTACAAAACATTAAAGCAAGAAATAGAAGATACAAAAAATGGAAAAATCTTGCATGTTCATGGATTGGAAGAATCGATATAATCAAAATGTTCATTCTTCCAAAAGCAATTTACAGATTCCATACAATACAAATCAAAATACAAAAGACATTCTCTGATCTAGAAAAATTATGCTGAAATTCATATGGAGGCATAGGAGAAATCAAATAGATAAGAAATCTTATACAACAAAAACAAAGTCGGAGGCATCACAATACCAGATTTCAAGACATGCTACATGGCAGCTGTAATCAAAACAGCCTGGTACGGGTACAAAAATAGATGTATAGACCAATGGAAGAGAATAGAAATACCAGAAAGCAATCCAAACTTCTACAACCAACTTATATTTCACCAAGGAGCAAAAACCAATCCCTGGAGCAAGGACAATCTCTTCAACAAATGGTGCTGAGATAACTGGATTTCCACATGCAGAAGTATGAAGCAAGACCCCTGTCTTACAGCTTAAACAAAAATCCACTCAACATGGATTAAAGATCTAAATCTACAATTGAAACCTACAAACTATTAGAGTACATCAGAGAAAACCTGCAAGATATTGGCACATGTCTAGAGCCTTGGGTGGTCGCTGACATCATACAAAAGAGTGTTAATTGTTAAAATAGCAACAAGAGTCACTGTATACTAACTCCCCATGCAGGACCTCTGTACTCAATGAGTTGTATTGTGAGAGTTAACTGTAAACTAGTTCTCAGTTTGTGTTTGTGTGTGCGTGTGTGGTGTGTGTGTGTGCAGATTGTTGAAATATTTACTTAGTATAGAGTTGGTCTTCTTTGTACAAAGTTAATTGAAAATTAATCTTAATGGAGAATAGGACTTGAAAGAGGAGAGGGAGGAGGAGGGGTGAGAGTGTGGGTGGGAGGGCTGGTATGTTGGGAAGAATAAATATATTCTTAAAGTTGTACTTAAAAAAAAAAGAAAAAGATAATTTTGACAATCCATGTTAATATGAATCCTGTAGTTTCTTTTTTTTTTAACAGGCAGAGTGGACAGTGAGAGAGCGAGACAGAGAGAAAGGTCTTCCTTTCCTGTTGGTTCACCCCCCAATGGCCGTGTACACCGTGCTGATCCAAAGCCAGGAGCGAGGTGCTTCTCCTGGTCTCCCATGCGGGTGCAGGGCCCAAGCACTTGGGTCATCCTCCACTGTACTCCTGGGCCACAGCAGAGAGCTGGCCTGGAAGAGGAGCAACTGGGACAGAATTCAGCACCCTTACCGGGACTAGAACCCAGGGTGCTGGCGCTGCAGGTGGAGGATTAGCCTATTGAGCTGTGGCACCAGCCCATAAATCCTGTAGTTTCTTAAAAGATATATTTTTTAGAGAATGATGGGGTTGGAATGAGAGAGAGAAAATCCATCTACTGGTTCACTCTCCAAGGGACGGAAGTAGCTAGGGTGGGACTAAGTTGAAGCCAGGGGCCTGGAATTCCATTCAGTTCTGCCATATGGACCAAGTATTTGAACTATTCTATGTTGTCTCTTGGGATGCATTAGCAAGAAGCTGAATTAGAAGAGAATCAGTGGGGACTTGAACTGTCACTCCCTTATGGGATGCTGGCATCCCAAATGGTGGCTTAACCTATTAAGCTACAACACTAGCCTTGAACCCCATAGTATTTAACATACAAAAATATAATAAATCTATGTTTCAAGTAATTATTTTATTTAAAAAAAATTTATTGGACGGTGCTGCGGCTTACTTGGCTAATCCTCCACCTGCAGTGCCAGCACCCTGGGTTCTAGTACCAGTTGAGGCATCGGATTCTGTCCCAGTTGCTCTTCTTCCAGTCCAGCTCTCTGCTCTGGCCTGGGAGTGCAGTGGAGGATGGCCCAAGTGCTTGGGCCCTGCACCTGCATGGGAGACCAGGAGGAAGCACCTGGCTCCTGGCTTTGGACTGGCGCAGCGCACTGGCCATGGCAGCCATTTTGGGGGTGAACCAACGGAAAAAGGAAGACCTTTGTCTCTGTCTCTCTGTCTAACTCTGCCTGTCAAAAGATAAAATAAATAAATAAATAAATTTTTATTTATTTGAAAGGCAGAGTTACAGAGAGGTAAAGGCAGAGAGAGAGAAAGGTCTTCCATCCACTGGTTCACTTCCCAAATGCCTGCAAGAACTGGGGCTGAGCCAGGTTGAATGCAAGAGCCTAGAGCTCCATCTGGGTCTCCCACATGGGTGGCAGGGGTACAAGCACCTGGGCTATCATCACCTGCTGCATCCCAGGATGAGCATTATCAGGGAACTACATAGGAAGCGGAGCAATTGAGACTTCAGCTAAACGCTGAATATGGGATGACGGCACCCCAAGCAGCAACCTAACGTCTGCTTATTCTCAAGTCATTACTTTAAAATTACACACAAATGTAGCTTGATCAAACAACATAATATGTAATCTTTCAAAATTAATTTATATATTTCAAATATTTTGCCATATCTGGCATATGGCATAAAATCATAAATAGTAAATAGTATATAAATATTAGTTAATGTTATTAATGTAATTAGTTCAAATCACTGGATTTAATTCCTCTGAGATCATCACATTTTCACAGTTTAGGGGTCCAAGCATTACCGCAAATATCTCAAAATTGTCCATCATCATTCAAGAGTTGCCTTCTCCCTGCTGTAAAGGCAGCCTTTTCTCTCTACTCCAAGTTCTCCATGTAGGCTCTTCCTGACTTCCTAGCAATCCATTCTCATTTTCCATTTTGTTACCTTTTACTTCCATGGCATTGCCTGTCAAGATTTCCATTGCTTTACTAAATTATAATTATATAAACACAATAGACTTTTTAATGCCACTTCTGTATGCCATCAACCTTAAGCTAGTGGGAGAAATGAGACATAGCCACTTAAAGAATGAAGACACAGTAAAGTATTAGATAAAGGCAAATTGATGGTTAGAGAGCTCAAATTCCTTTGGTGAGTTTGAAAAGGGGAATGGAATGGAATGGAATGGATGGAAACTCAACAGGTGGAGAAATGCAGCGCAATGAACATTTATTGAGCAGCTGTTATTCAGCAGGTCCCATGAGAGGGAATTTCATACAGAGCATTTTGTTTATTTCTCACATCAAAATGTTGAGATGTATCTTTTCATAAGTTCACAAGGTATGAGGCCCAATGGGATTTCAAAACTTGCCCAGGATTATATTATTTATAGGTCCCAGCAGACATTCTAGTTCAAGCCAATAAACATGTTTCTATTCTCGGTAGGAGGAATGTAAGTGTATAACACGATGAGGAACAACATGCACAGGTGTGTTCCACAGGTAAAGAACACAGTAATCATCTAGAACAGAGAGCCGAGGTAGAAGGCACAAGATTTCAAATAACAGGAATGGGGACATCCAAATCCTTCGTCGTGGTCTACAAGGCCCCATGTGGCCAGGATTGGCCTGTGAATCCTCTGGGCTTTTCCCTGTCGTGTGCACCGGCACACTCCAGCCACACAGTCTTTGTTCTTCTTTCTGTTCCTTTAGGAAGCAAGGTCCTTCTAGCCACCAAGCCAGAACCTCTTCAATCGATTTGTTGTCTAGCTGACTCACAGTCCATTAGTTTTCACCTATACTAATGTCTCCTCAAAGGGACTTCCCTGACTACTGAAAAGTGGGTACCAGCAAATTAACAAAAGAATTAATGAATGGATGACGCTTTTCTCAATTTTAGTCTTAGTAGGGCTCAGTATAGTGAAAAGAATGTCTTCTGCTATTGCTTAGTATCTGCTAGTAAATAAATGGTGAATTTGCGACAAGTCTCTTTAAGAGTGGCAGGCTCTCACTTCCAGAGGGTGAGAACATATGGCTGTTGAAAAAACAATAACTGTACCATCTGAGAAATCATAATACTGTGTGAGAAAACAAGGTATTTTGAAAATTATTTGTGACTGAAACCCTTATTAGCTCTTCAGAGTCCTAAATTTCCACTATTACTTACAGACGTCAACAACTGTACGTCTTTGAATTTTGAAACAAAGAGTTGTGTGTTTCTTTTGGCCTTAAAAGAGGGGATTCGCTCTTGTCTTCATTTTGGGGCTGTTGTTCAACATGAGACACAGGTTATCTCCTCTCTTCACCAAGCTTTGCCATCTACACTTTCTCAGTGCCCAACATCCTTGCACCAAGTAGCAGACTTAACATCACAGTCAGCAGCACTAGCAGCACCCAACACCCCTCAATAAAGTGTGCGTAGAGAAAGGACCCTTGGGATATAGATATGTACAGCAGCAGTGGCTGTGTTTCCATTGTGAGGCTATAAGCCAGTTTTAGATGTTCCTTCCCTTCCATATTTTCTAATTGAGAAAATGAAGTAAAATAGCTTTGTAATTAAAAAATAGTAATAAAGTCAGCATGATCCCTGAGCTCACTTATGGGAGAAAATGAGCCACCTTAAGGAAAATTTCCCCACTATTGAAGCTAATGATGGTGAGGGAAAAGAATGGAATTCCTCTCCTGGTGATGCTAATACTGTTACTAGTACAAGTAGCAGAGCTAATCGTCAGTGTTCCATTGTCGTATTTAGTGAGCAATTATTATGTCAGACACTATGCAAAGTGCTTTGTACCCTATTATCACATTTAGTCTTCACAAAAGTCCTATAGGTTGATTATCGTCATGATATCAATTTTGCATAATGAGAAGAAAACAAACTTTGAGAAGTGACATGATTATATTGATCCAGTGTTCAGTTCAACTTTGTAATACCTGTTCTGTGATTTTAATCCAAGCCATTCTCTTATATTACATATTCAACCACATTATTAACATACCAGAGGGCTTCAAAAATTTCATAGAAAATAAATATTATACCCAAACTATACATGATGCCCCAAAGTTTTTGCACCAAATGAACACAAACTTTTTGAATTTCTCTGTACAATATGTCAAGTACTATTGTTATCATTAGAGATACATAAGAGAAAAGTTAATGAAATAAATTTGAAAACAGAGTCTCCAGATATCAAATATTTGGAAAAAATATAATTTAAAATAATCAAAAGTATGCTTTCCCAGT